>NC_134359.1:225169745-225478245 GCF_048569485.1 Anomaloglossus baeobatrachus | reverse complement strand
GGCAGTCGTGACATCGTCATTGCGTTGTGACACACACACAACATAACGCTAACCCGACAGGGCTCCTGCCCAATGGATGATCTGGAGTAATACGAATAAATTCTCTTGTTTCTACCAGGCAAATTGTTTCTTCCTATCTCCTGTAATTGATATTAAACCAATATCTTTTCCTAACAAAATATTCTGGGTTTTGTTTAATTCCAATCTATACCTATGTGTTGCTTCATTTAATTCCATAATTGGAAACATGCATATGTATAATGGAAGTCAAATTAATTATTCATTGCGGAGAAATGCGGCAAAAACCTGTTTTATGACTATATAAGTATAAAATTTACAAGATAGTTTGGCAAATCTGGTAGTTCAGACACCCTTTCCTGTATAGTCATCGTCTGTCACAGAGAATCATCACCTTTAGTCAATTTACAGTAAGTGCTGTTGCCAGCTGTCTGCCGGTGATTGTTTTACAGTAAAGCAAGATGTTATATGGAAGTCTCTGGTCAAGGGCAGTCGGTCTACCATGCCCTAAGGGATAAAACAAAACAGACAAATTGGAGAATTTACAAGAAACCATTGATCAAAATTACACAGCAGCTGCAGGGAGAGAATATTGTATACGTTTCCTCTGATATTATAAGAAATTAAATTATTTGTTGCTGGTAAAGTATATATCTTATCAGTTCAGGGAAGAATAAGTCATTAATGAATTAATACTGAGGAATGCTAAGAAGAAATGTTGCATCACTAAAGGATGGAAGAAATGGAGCTGAATGGATAAGACCTTTACAAAAGGCGTATTATTGTTATTACATAGTACTTGTAAAAAGCATAGAGGAAGCAGCGAGCTGGATCCAAACCGGATCTCCCGGCAGTTGTGCAGGACATGAGCCAAGTAGGCTGCATTGTGTCAGCAAAAGTCTGTTTCTTGGGAATTCCTATTACACTAAAGTGGAAAAATGACATTATTGCGTCTCATAACAGGTTATAAATGAATTGGGGGGGGGGTTTGGCTAAAAATCATTTTTGCAATTTGGTGTCATGAATGAATATTGTGCACCGTTTGTCTTCTGAAGTCTCTGTGTTGCACTGTTTATTGATGGATCAGAATGGGTTAACTGAGCTTGTTCTGACAGAGTAATGGGAGAGTTTCTAACTCTTATGTCTTCTTTTTTCTGTGTTCCTCTCAGCTGATTTATTACTACAGACCACATCAAAGTTGAATGCACAGGGAAACAAAGAGCCTATAAATGCCAAACTGTACAACAGTTTTAATGAAACCAAATTGCAAAAAATCAAATCTTTTAGCATCTTGTACATAGCAATCAGGAAGGCAGATATGGTAATAAACTGTCTCTGTCTTATCTATGGAGACTCCGGCTGTTACTACTGACAGCTGGATCCCCTCTCCAGCAGTTGAACTACTATGCAGAGACATTTTAGAAGGTAACTACAGTGTAGAAGCAGGATACCCAAATGTTTAAACGGAACCTGTCAGGTCCAACATGCACCCAGAACCACAAGCAGTTCTGGGTGCATATTGCTAATCAATCCCTGCCTAACCGTTCCTATATACACTAGCATAGATATAGAGATCTTTAGACAAAGTATTTCTAAAGATCTTCTATCGTATGCTAATGAGCGTGGGGACTAGTCCCAAGGGCGTTGCTTCCCTTGCTAATCGCCCCCATTAGCATGTTAGGACACTCCCGTGGGCGTACTAACATGCCAATGAATACGCAGTGTCAGAGGATGATCTCATTCAACTCTCTGCTGCCATCGCCGCCCAACGCTGTATTTCGGCTCAGTTCGCATGATCCCGGACTTTCAGTCATGCACACTACTTCAGTTTGAAGCCGGAACGCGTACACCTGGCTTCATAGTGCACATGACCGAAACTCCGGGGTCATGCGCACTGAGCCGAAATCCAGTGTCGGGCGGCGATGGCAGCGGAGAGGTGAGTGAGATCATCCTCTGACACTGCACATTACATAGCAAGTTAGCACGCCCACAGGGGCCCACAGGGGAGTGCTAACATACTAATGGAGCCAACTAGCCAGTAAACTAATGCCCTTGGAACTAGTCCCCTCGTTCATAAGCATACTGTGCCGCCCCCATGCCAGCAACCGTGCTGCTCGGATCCGGATCTACGGTATGGCTCGAGGGAGTCTACCGGACCCGGGGGTCACGGGGACACTTTGAATAAAAAGGGGCTACGTATTTGTACGGGTGTCATTGAAAACTGTCTGTGATGCCACCCACGGTGTGTGGTGAGATGTAGCACCACCACTGCTGCTGTGAGACTCCCGGGGGCGATGGGCTGGCAGCTGGATGTTAACCCCTCCGTGGGCAGGGATGGATGCCCCGGGGCCCAATGTCTCTGTGCAGGGGATGATAACGGCAGGGGCTGGCGCACCCGGTCAGACTGGGGATGTTACTAACAGTTGAATAAATCACACAAGTCCTTTGGTAAACCAAGGTGATGGTGGCCGGTTGCCGCAGACGAGTGTATCTGGTCCCACACCCGGGCCGGTGGTCAATGCCCCTTTGCTCTGCACTTTGTGTTTTCTGTGGTGGACTTCCCGGTTTGTAACGCAGGAGTCCGCTCCCGGTCCTTTGGTTGGGAGCCGTGCCAGTCAGACGCTGACCCGGGGGATCTACCGGGCCCTGGTGGATGCCCTATCCCTCGCTGTGGGTGGTTGTCTACTTTTCGGGACTTTGGTTGGGACAGGACTTAAAATCCTGCCCTCAATTGGTTAATTAGCTTGGCCGTTGGTGCCGGTCCAGGCTTCAGGGTCCAAGTACCCCCTTTTGTGCATGGTTTCCGGGTCGGTTCTCCGGTGTCGGTATCGGTGGGCTACAACCCTGCCCCGGTCCACCTCGGATCTCCGGCAGCCATCTTCCCGTCTCCTGCTGACACTGACCACTGTCTGCCACCTAGCCAAGGTGTCAGGGCTCCGACATTGGCACCTGTCAGCTTCACCTCCAACCTCCACTTAACTCCAAACTTCTCTCCCAACTCTAAACTCTAAACTGACTGTTTTCCCGCCTCGGGTTCTCCAGACCCCTGAGTGGGCGTTTTCCTTCCGCCTGGTCCCGCCCACTGGTGTGTCTGTCCTTCCCTGAGGGGGTGACTAGGGTTTCAGGTCAGCTGGTTTAACCCTGTGTGGGAGCGGTGTTATGCCTAAAACTGTGTGACTACCTGGTTTTGCCAGGGCGTCACAATACGATAACAGATCTTTCTAAATACTTTTTCTAAAGATCTCTTTATCTATACTAGTGTATACAGGGACGGTTATACAGGGATTAGCAATATACACCAGAACTGCTCATGGTTCTGGGTGCATATTGCACCTGACAGGTTCTCTTTAAAGTCAATGGACAGACCAGAAGCGGTCATAAGAGTTGTCCAGCTCTCGGATCAATTTTTTTTTTTTTACTTTACTCATGTGTTTATATGTAAAGAGGACCAACCAGCAGGATTTTACTATATGAAGTAAGGCAGTGCCATACTGGTGCTAAGATGTTGAATCTAGGCATACCTCTTATAGAAAGGTCCGATGCTTGGTTAATGAAATATCTTTAATCAAAGTTGCAGAAAAACATTGCACTTTGATTGACAGGTGCAACATGGGCTCAGGTTTTCATTAAAATCACGCTGGAGTCTGCCCATGTGCGTACCGCGATCTCCGGCACCATTTTATTGAACACACTGCGGTGAAGATTGAGAGGTATCCGTGTGTGCGCAGTTTTTTGTTTGTTTGTTTTTCACATCTGCGCATGTGCCGATGCTTTTCAATGGCAATGTTCACATGCTGCCATTGCTGTTGTTGGCGATATTCAAATAAAGAAAAGGGGCAAGCCAGAGGACGCCGAAGGAGGAGTAATAAACGCAAAAACCCAACCCACAAAGACCCGTCCATGTTACTCTCATCAATCAAAGTGCAGTGCATTTCTGCAACTTTGATTAATGATATTTAATCAACCAAGCATCAGATCTTTCTATAACAGGTATGCCAGGATTTAGCATCTGTCTTTTCGTTATATCACAAAATTCTGGTGGTTGGTCCTCTTTAAATACAAACAGTAAAGTAAAAAAAATTGGTCCCAGAGCTGGACAATGCTTTTAATTGCTCCTGGGCTGGCCATTGACTTTAAATATCCTGGTATCCTGCTTTTAGACTGTAGTGGCCTTCTAAAATGTCTCTGCATAGTAGGTGAATTGCTGGAGAAAGGATACAGCTATCAGTAAAAGCCGGAGTCTCCATAGAGAAGACAGAGACAGTTTATTACCATATCTGTCTTCTCAATCACTATATACAAGGTGCTAAAGAATTGCGGGGGTACTCAGTAGTTGAAAGCGCTGATGGCACTCTCTCCTGAAGGCCTCTTTCACACGTCAGTGATTCTGGTACGTTTGTGCTTTTTTTTTAAACGTACCAGAATCACTGACATACGCAGACCCATTATAATGAATGGGTCTGCTCACACGTCAGTGATTTTTCACTGCACGTGTCTCCGTGCAGCGTACCCGCGTGTGCGTGATTGCCGCACGGAGACATGTCCATTTTTTTCTGGCATCACTGATGTCCCACGGACCACGCAGTGGTGTGGTCCGTGAAACACGTGCCAGAAAAAAACGTGCTTTTAAAATAAAAAACATTTTAACTCACCCGGCGTCCAGCGATGTCGTCTGCAGCCCGTGCAGCCTGCTGCTTCTGAACCGGCTCATTATTGTCGCGCATATTCATGATGCGCGACACAGCCGACCCGGAAGCAGCTGCTGCGGGGGTCAGCGCCGGCCGGATGCTGCACCGCGGGAGCGATCAACACCATGGAGAGCGGGAGCGGGCGCAGGTGAGTTGATTGCTAAGTGCAATCACGGGCCACGGAGAACGGAGCCCGGATTGCACTTAGACAACCCACGTGTGCCGTGATTCACGGCACACGCAGGGACATGTGCGTGTTTTACATGTCAGTGAAAAACGTCAGTGTTTTTCACTGACGTGTGAAACGGGCCCTATACATAGTAGTCATAGTCGTAGTAGTCTGATCCCTGTATATAGTGAGGGAGCAGTTGCAGCTGAGTCATAGGAAATTCAGACAACTTTGCTATACAGCCAGCAGGCCGTGTTTCCTTTGTAATAGCCCCAGTTACAAGGGAAATAATAGGAGAATAGAAATATTAAAATATTTAAATGCCCCCAAAGTTTTTTTTATGACGTTACAGGGGCACAATGTGTAAAAAAAAAATGAAACATGAATAAATATAAAAAATAAGAGATATAAAATAAATAAATTAAAAAAATAAACAAAAAGCAAGAAAAAAAAAGAACATGATAGTAACATAAAAAAGAAGCATAAAAAGCAAAAAGAAAAGAGAGAACATGATAGTAACATAAAAATGAAACATAAAAAAAAACTCAAGACACTTAAATACGAGAAAAAAATACAGCTCTGTAAAACTTAAAGTCCAAAAAACTCTCTTGGTTTATGTGAGTGATTAATTCTTATTAGTTTAATTGGTAAAAGCAAAATAAAACAGTCTTTTTTTTCTACACCCAAACTAAAGTCACCTAAACTAAACAAATATGTTCAAGTGGTTGTACAAAATACATTTTCATTTCATCTCTCTATTTGCACCCTTTTTTTATGTTCGCCTGTGAATAGGGTGTAGAATTTCAAGATTTTTGGTCTGATTCGTCATTTAAGACTCTTCTAAAAGTTGGAAAATTTGTCACAAATGTACTCCTGTCACCCTAATTTTATCCGCACCCACAATTGGCAAGACATGCAACTTTTTGTATGGGAGATTTTCATCAGTTACACCAATAAAAAAAAAATACGGACTTGTCTCCGTGATTTTTGGCGGGATATTTGGTCCGCGAAACATCATGGACATGTGGACAGCCACAAAGACTTTAATGTATATGTGTTCTAGTCAAGAAAATCATGAATAAAACTCCTTTGTGAAACATGAATGTCTCAATGAGGCCTAAAACAACATACTGATGAAGATTAACAGGCCAAATAAAAACTCCACCTATCGGCAGAATTTGGAATTTTAGCTCTATCGTTTGTAGAGTCCAGAGCTTGTTTTCAGACCCTGACTTCAGAATTCTTGCTTTATTTTCTAGCTCTGCCATTCAATGACTGAGCCAAACCCAGCACACTAGCTCTTAAACATATAATATAGTATTAATATACTGTATAATATAACATTAATGCCCAAAATTTACAGTTTTTCAATAGCAGGGACAGTGGTTATATTTAGAGATAAGCGAATCTGTTAAATTTAAAGACTCAATCTGTTGAATTTAAAAGTTGAATTCAAAATTGTTTAAATTGTTGAATTTTTAAAAGTCGGCAGATTTGCTTCAATAAAGGCCGCTTTACACACAACGATATCGCTAGCGATCTCGTTAGCGATGTGACACGCCCAGATTGTTGCTACGATTTGCCGAGATCGCTCATAGGTCGTTTTGTAGTGGTTACATGTACCCATCTCACAAACGACGCTACATCGTTCAGCGATATATTGTTTGACCAAGGAGGTCATGTGGACACAGTCACACAGCATTCCTCCCTACGATTCCGGTAACGACAGAGGTGTAAAATTGTCCTTAGCATACACCCTGGCGTGTGACTGCCTCGCCCTCTTCACGCCCCAACTTCCATACTGTCAGACTCTCCTGCGATTTGTGTCCGCCTTATTAACCATGGATGCCAAATCAGAACGCAGTTGGTACCACCAATCAGAGCGGAGGAGGTGTGGAGTATTGCTCGTAACGACACGCCCGCGTTGCTGATGACGAACACATTAACGATGTTGTTCGTCGTTGGCAGGGGGAAAAATGTAGCAATATGTCTGCTGCGTTCGAAACGATGAACAATATTTTGAAAATGAATGACGTGTCAACGATCAACGATTTTCGCTATTTTTACGATTGTTCGGAGTCGTTCGTAGCTGTCACATGCAACGACATCACTAACAACGACGGAAGTGCGTCACGAAAACCGTGATCCCGATGACATATCGTCAGATAAATCGTAGCGTAATAATTCACCATGAAATAATTCTATGCAAATCTAATTTGCAGGGAAGGGGTTAAATAAAAAATCTTATCCTCAATTCTTTCCGGCTTTCTTCATGCCTCTCCTGTCACCATCGGTCCTCTGATTGGCTCCATCCTCAATTCTTTTTGGCTCTCTCCATTCCTCTCCTGTCACCTTTGGTCCTCTGATTGGCTCCATCCTCAAGTCTTTTTGGCTCTCTCCATGTCTCTCCTGTCTCCATCGGTCCTCTGATTGGCTCCATCCTCAAGTCTTTTTGGCTCTTTACATGCCTCTGCTGTCTCCTTTGGTCCTTTGATTGGTTATTTGGCTCCAACTTCTGTGTTCTAGTCTTCTTATCCAGGTCCTTTCACCATCAATAGGTAAAAATGGATCCCATGATTTCTTATACAATTTCTCTCAACCGTCGAAGCACCAATATGTAGACATAGAGCACTGTTTGCTGACACGACAGGGCTCGAGAGGAAAAGAGCGCTATTTGACTTTTGGGGCACAAATTTTCCTCTAATAGTTTACTGGCACCATTTGCTGAGCTTCTAAAATCCCTAACAACAGAAACCCTCCTTAAGTGACTCCATTTTGGAAATTTCCCTGGTCTAAATTCATATACAGGGTGGGCAATGATTTTGGCTCCATGTGTGTTTTCCAAAAATAAGCACGCAGTGGATGCTAAGGAGTGAAAATTAAAAATATGTCAATGTAGTTCCCATATATTGTAGTGCCCAGTACATTGTAGTTCCCAATATATTGTGCTTCTGGAGACATGCACCCCATAAATGGTTAAGTTGATTCTCTCCACAACAGTGATGCCATATAGGTGGATGCAAATCACGGCTTAGGCACAGCACGGGGCTTAGAAGGGTGGGGAATATTTGTAATTGGACTGATTTTACTGATTCTTCTTTTTTGGGAGGAGGTGCCATATTGATTTTCTTGAACCTTTGTGCTACAAGCAATATAGAAGAATCCTATATTTCTATTAGATGACAGACCTGAGTGAGGACTTGATTTTTGTAGCATAAGTCACATCCTTTAGTGGCAGAATTTTGGGGTATACAACATTTTGGCTCAAATATAAAGGGGGCTTTACACGCAACGACATCGCTAACGAGATGTCATTGGGGGTCACGGAATTCGTAACGCACATCCAGCCTCGTTAGCGACGTCGTTGCGTGTGAAACGCACGAACGACCGTTAGCGATCAAAGTAACTCACCTAATGGTTGATCGTTGACACGTCGTTCTAATCCAAATTATCGTTGCTGTTGCAGGACGCAGATCGTTCGTCCTTCCTGCGGCAGCACACAACGCTATGTGTGACACCTCAGGAATGAGGAACATCACCTTACCTGCAGCCGCCTGCAATGAGGAATGAAGGAGGTTGGCGGGATGTTCGGCCCGCTCATCTCCGCCCCTCCACTTCTATTGGACAGTCATTTAGTGACGCCGCTGTGACGCTGAACGAACCGCCCCCTTAGAAAGCAGGCGGTTTACCGGCCACAGCGACGTCGCTAGGCAGGTAAGTATGTGTGACAGGTCCTAGCGATGTTGTGCGCCACGGGCAGCGATTTGCCCGTGACGCACAACCGATGGGGGCGGGTGCTTTCACCAGCGACATCGCTAGCGATGTTGCTGTGTGTAAAGCCCGCTTTAGGCTCGGTTTACATTTTTCCTACATTCTACACAGAAAATGTCTGTTTTACTACCGCCTGAATGTTCCTATAGGCAAAGAACCCACTACTGTGTTTTATTGCCATTACTAGAGGTCATGTCTAAGGTCAGAGGGCATTTATGATTGTCGGTGTTTTATACCTGTAGGCAGAGCGCATTACTGGAAGACTGAATAATGAGATTCTGATGATTTAGACTCAGAAATGAATGCTATTCCTCACCATATTTTATACTTCTTGGACTGTAATCAACTTTTCCTAGTAAATGTCTAAATACAAGAGATGTGTTTGTTCCCATATGTAAAGTGACCTTTTCAGTTTAAACAGGATAGTGTTACGATCTTGGGTAATTCTTATGATGAGAACCAGCGTGCAACACTTCATGGCGTATTAAAATGATATGATGTCTAAACAATTAGCTCATATTAATGTCAAGATTTCGTTACCAAATGCATATTACACAATGATGACAGAGAACTTCCCAAACATGAAAAGTGGATGCACATCCTCTAACGGTCCAGACTGTCAATGGGAAAACCACATAGGTTTTATTTATGGCCATAAAACATAGCTACAATAATGCGCAGAAAAAATGTCAAAGGATTGCCTTAAAGGGGTATTACCACCTTGCTACAAACGTGCCACAAATGTCTACCAGATGCAGCCCCACCTCTGAGATCCCCACCTATGTGGAGAAGGAGGGTTCCATGACCTATGCCCCAGGACATTCTACTTGAAGCCGATCCTCTGCAGGTTGAATTGCTCACACATGCCTAGTTTGTTCACACTTGTGTTTTATGCATTACTTAATTACAAGGAGAGTGCAGTCTGTCAGTCATCCTGGATATTA
The DNA here is from genome assembly GCF_048569485.1 of Anomaloglossus baeobatrachus. Lineage (NCBI taxonomy): Eukaryota > Metazoa > Chordata > Amphibia > Anura > Aromobatidae > Anomaloglossus > Anomaloglossus baeobatrachus. The sequence continues at coordinate 225,468,655 of NC_134359.1, read as the reverse complement.
CACTACTGTGCCGTCCTCATCTACCAAACTGTGACCTGTAGATCTATGTATCATCATCCAGCATGAAATCCACTCCAATAGGGTACGGAGAGCACTGAGTAAAGGGAACCTGTCACTAGGTTTTTTCCTTATGAGCTGCGGCCACCACCAGTGAGGCCTTATATAAAGCATTCTAGAATACTGTATCTAAGCACCCAGGCCACTCTGTATAACCTAAAAAACATCTTTTCTTATACTCACCGTGGTCCGTTCTGATGAGTGTTGCTGATGTCCTCTGTTCCTTCCATCGCCGTTCTCCTTCCCTGCTCTGCGTGGATGGTGCCTCCTACACCATCCACATAGAGGCCTCCATTGCGCTCCTGCGCATGCACACTTTTCTCCGCCTTGCTGAGAGCAGGTCAAAGTATTGTAATGTGCAGACGTGAGGAAAGGTCAAAGACCGCCCGCGCATGCTCACTACAATGCTTTGACTTCAGCAGGACAGAGTAAAGTGCTCTTGTGCAGGAGCGCAATGGAGGCCTCTATGTGGATGGTGTATGATCCATCATCCATATGGAGCAGGGAAGGAGGACAATGATGGAAGGAAGAGAGGAGGCACTGGACTGAGGTCAGTGATGCCCATCGGACCGGACCACCGCTCAGGTGAGAATAATAAAAGATGTTTTTTATGTTATACAGAGGGCCTGAGAACCAGGGGCGGTACGATCGCCGGTCATAGGGATTGCAATCGGGCCTGGAGGTGCAGGGAACCCGCCGGTCCCAGCACCTGCTTCAGCTGCATGTGCGTCCGAGGCTGCACATCCAGCTGAAATGATCAGAGATACATTGGGTCCCTGCACTGCGATTCACGCTGTCGGCCAAAGAGCCAGCAGTTTTCCTCTGTGTCTCAGTGACTGAGGGTGGTGCGTAGCAATGACGTCATTCATTGCAATAGCACTGACACTGATGAAAGTTGCCGGCCACTGTGCACTGGCTATACAGGAGGAAGCTGCATGATGTGGAAGCCAGGGACGGTGAGTACAATGTTGTTGTTTTTTGCATTAGACAGAATGGAGACATATTTACCAGGATGGAGACATATACACTAGGACGGGGACAGTAGATACCAGGAGGATGACCGCATAAACCAGGAGGGGCCCAACAGGAGAACAGTATACACCAAGAGAGGGACAGTGTATACCAGGAGGGGGACAGTAGATACCAGGAGGGGGACACTAGATTCCAGGAGGGGCCCAGGATGGGGACATATATACCAGGATGGTGACATATATACCAGGATGGGGACATTTTTCCAGGATTAAGTTATATATACACCACGATGTGGGCTAGAATAGGGATCAAATATACTAGGATGGGAGACATATATATCAGGATGGGAGAACAAATATGCCAGAACGGGGGACATACATACCAGGATGGGGGGCATATATACCAGGATGGTGGACATATTTACTAGAAAGGAGCCCGGAATGGGGGACATTAAAACAGGGTGGTGAACATTACTACATAATGAGGGGTGGGACAACTCTTATGCCTTTATAGGATTTAGGTGAAAAGGTTTTGGTACCATGTTAGCCAGTTGAAAAATTATTGAATGTTCTCAGTGAGAGGAACAAAATTATAATCTTGTGATACCTTTTAATGGCTAACTAAAATAAAATAAAGTGATGTTACAAAGCAAGCCTTCGAGACATCTCAGGTCCCTTCATCAGGCATGGTATCATGATACCATGCCTGATGAAGGGACCTGAGATGTCTCGAAAGCTTGCTTTGTAACATCACTTTATTTTATTTTAGTTAGCCATTAAAAGGTATCACAAGATTATAATTTTGTTCCTCTCACTGAGAACATTCAATAATTTTTATAGGACTTAGAATGCTAAATGTATACATCTGACAAACATAAGGGGGGCAGGTCCAAATTTTGCACCAGGGTCCATCGAACTCTAATTATGCCACTGTTGGGAGCTTATATACAGTATTTTAGAATGCTGTATATAAGAGCTTACTGGTGGTGGCCGCAGCTTATAGGCCCCAAATCTGATGACAGGTTTTCTATATGAACGGAAAGAGAAAAAACCTATGATTAAGGACTTGTTTTTACTTGTTGTCCGAAACGCGTAATGTGCTCTTATGCGTATTCTCTCAATTTTGGATCTTTTGTAATTTTAGATGTGCAATAAAATTTTGATATTTTAAAATTTTGGATTTTTTTTTTGTGCCGGGCCCACTCTTCACCCTTTCTCCTTAAGAACACAAGTTTGTAAAAAAAAAAAAATAGCAAGGTATAGAAGTGAATTCTTCCATTAGCCAAAATGTACCCCAAAATGTCTCATATAAAGGGGGCAGATAGTGAAGAGGGAAAAAAAACATAAGAAAAGGATTTTTTTTCAGATTACTAAACACCATTTACTTTGCAGAATAGATGAAGTCGTTCCCCAGAGATCAAGTACTGCCATTAGAATTTGCTTGGTTAATTTTGATATAAGACATAATAGATTTTTCAAACATATGGTCCCTGTCATTTCAGTTAATATCACTCAGTGAAAAAAAATCTTTTTCAAGCTTTTTTTTCTCCATATGTATGCATTTATTGTAAAGCCATTATTTTAGAACCTTACTTATGCTTTAAATCTTTGGATTTAAGATGTCACAGGGGGGTTTATAACGTACTGTATTGTATTGGCCATTGTTCATCTAATTACTTCCAGGAACACTACGCTGAAGGACTATGACCTAATGTGACCTGTTCTAACTGGGGATTCACTCCACTGGGAATTCATTCCACAAAGATGTATGTTTAAAGGGAAGCGTACTGGGAGGAGTATTTTACTGGATGTCTAATCAGCTTGACAAATTACATCAAGTACAAGAATGACCATTTATGTTTTTACTGACAAAATGGACGTTTTCGCCTTTTAAAAGATGCACAGTCCGGTAATATTTAAAGAGCAGTTCCAGTCATTGACGATGTGAACATCAATGAACAGTAAACATTGCTTAGTTTTATAAATTGTCTATCCTGTTCATAGATTATCCCTGGTATACAAAAGCTGCGTATATAAGACACCTTAAGACCCGATTTATTATTTGCATTTTACTTTTTTTTTTTTACATTGGGATATTCATTAACTTTTTTTTCTTTTTTTCCAAATTCAAAATGACACTTGTGGTTGATGAATTTTGTGCAAAGTCAAAAAAGAGCTATATTTTTATCTTTGACCCATATTTGTTATTTCTTAGTATAAAAAGTTGCACTTTTCACAAAAAAAGTGGCACAAAAATGATGTACATAAAGTCACTCCAGTAGTACAATTTAGGTTTTATTATTTTATTTGTGTTTTTTTTTACATTGCAAATGAGGAATCAGGCAAAAATAGCTGGAAACCCTGAATTCCGTACACTTTGACAAACTAAAAATAAAAACAGGCAAAGACATATGAAACAGACTTTTAAAAAAGAGACTATTAGAAAGTTTGAATATGAAGCAAACAAAAAAAGGTGCAGAATACTAAAAAATAGACATAAAATATGCACAAAGGCAATAGTGAATTGGGCTTTCGTGAAGGGTCACCTTTGGAGAGTCTATACAGGCAGATTAGAGAAAAGCTTTACCAATGTCCAAATACTAAGTGTACCATATTTTTTGGTTTATAAAACGTGCCGGATTATAAGACTCACCCCAAATTTAGAGAAAACATAAGGTTAAAAACAGATGGGGTCACAGGAGGCAGGGTGGTGATAGAGCAGGTCGATGCTGTGGGTGGTGCGGGCGGTGGGTGTCCCAGATGCAATGAGGTAGGCAACTTCCAGTAACCATCAGCAGTGCAGGCTTCAAAGAAATGGCACCCCGAGATGGCACATGCGCATATTGAGCTATCGGCTCAATGACAAGCAGAGATCTCATTTGTTCAAGCACCACCTCCAGGCACCATTATTTGAGCCCCGCACCGCCAACATTTTCAGGATGCCTCTGCCTCACCGCCCACCACACAGCCCACCCTGCAGGCCCCAGAACAACGCCTGCCTCCTGCGACCCCTCTCCACCACCTCCCAGAAAGGGGCATTCAGATTATAATACGCACCCCTCAATTTGGGAGGAAAAATGCATCTTATAATCCAAAAAATACGGTACTTCGAATTGTATAATTTACTATGCAGAACATTTTGGTGTTAAACATGCTGGAAAATTGCCCAGTGAATATGCCAGCAGATTTTAGGATGTTTTATGACAGAATATAATCTGTTACCAGCTGACTGAGTATAGTCCCCCAAAGATAATAGATCGTTTTCGGTTGAATGATGGGTTGTCAGATCTTTCAGCCGACAGCTGTTTCTCCTGACTCCCTCACATTGGAGAGCTCTTGTGTTCTCTATGAGAAAGCCACTGCCAAACTCCTATGGTGGTGACTTACATCGGACAACCAGACAATTGACTGTCGAAAATCATTTTCTTCTGTGGAAGGTCAGAAGGCTCCCATACATATTAGACTGATATCAGTGGGTTCAGCTGACAAATAACCACCCACAGGGGTTGAGAAGGTAGTTTATAGCAATGGGTTGGAAAATGGAAATTCCGCACCAAAAAGAAGAAAATAAATCCAGTGGTGTAATACAATATGCTTTATCATCTGTGGAACAGTGTTGAGTGAGTTGAATCTGGCTAGTGCTAGATCTGAGCCTGGAAGTAGCAGAAGTGTGCCAGCTAAATTTAACCATTGACACATGTTTCTGCAATTGCAGCCTCAGCTGCTGAGTCCGCACAAAGTGACAGTTGTAATAGTTGAGTAATTCGTGATAAGTTCCACCCACCCGTGATGAAATGAAAAGTTAGAAGGTGAAATGTTAGGTGAACCAGATTTTTTTCAGTGAGATCCACTGACCATATGATTTATATTGGGGCCGGGTCAATCGATGTTTGGTGATATATCATGACTGATAGTAATTTGTTACACATTTGGCATTATGCTTTTCGGAGTTTCCAGATGATAAGTGTTTGATTGCTTGAGGCATGATCCAAACAGAAGCGGATCTAGTTTTTCCAGCACCTGGGGAAAGAATTCAGTTTGGCATGCCCACCCCTATTTACGGTCAATCAGTTTGAAAAGTCACGTGACCGCTCATATGTGATTTGCTCACTTAGGCCGGGGCCACACGGGGATTACTGCGATCCCCTTGCATAACACTTGGCTCACACTGGCAGTACAGCAGAGCCGAGTGTCATGCAAGTGTCCCTGCGACTGAGATCCGATCGTGCGAGCGGACCTCAGCTGTGGGGGGTGGGCCGGCTCTGAGGAGGGGCGGGCCAGTGCTGAGAAGGGGCAGACCGGCATGGAGGAGGAGAGTGCAGTGCGATTTTTCTCTTTCCCCATAGACTTGAATGGATGTGAGAGAAACAAGGAATGCATTACAGTCGCAGCATGCTGTGATTGTTTTCTCGGTCCGATTAGGGCTGAGAAAATAATCGCTCACGGGTGCGGACAGGCTAATATTGGTCCGAGTGGATTGCGATTTTTTTTATCGCACTCCACTCGCACTGATTTTCATACCATGTTACTTAGGCCTTACAGTCATGTACTGATATAGTTGCTCTTCGTAATTCAATCAATTTTCAGTGGAAAACTACAACTACTACTTGAATGAGAGAAGCAAGAAAATCTAGCTGCCATGTGACTGTAAATATGAAAATTGCATATGATTGGCTGACTGCTGGAAGCAACAAGCAGAGCTGAATCCTGACAGTGAGGCTATGGTCACACATTGCTTTTTTGCTGCTTTTTTTCAGCAACACCTGCTCTCTTGGCAGTAAAAATCTGATTCCAAAAAGGTTTTGCTGTGTTTTTGGTGCATTTTTTAGTTTGGGTGTCATTTGTCAACAGTACATGTTTACAGTAAGTTAATTTCATTCACCATAACATCAGCAAAAATGTAGCAAAAAACGCAGTTGAGTTTTTGCATGCTCATTTCTTTGAGTAATGAAAAAAGCTGCAAAAACTCTGAAAAAATTGACATGCTGACGCCGCTTCTTTCAAAAACGCAGCAGTTGTCCATTTCAGTCAGCAAAAAAAGCAGGTGTGTGTGTGTGTAGGGGTGTGTGTAGGGGTGTGTGTGTGTGTGGGTGTGTGTGTGGGTGTGTGTGCAATTTTTGGAATCTCATAGAGTTTGCTGGTACTGGAAAAATCAACTTTTAATTTGCATAAAGCTCATGAAGAAACGCTGCACAAATGCAGTAAAAACACAAGGTGTGAACCTATCCTAAGTGTACTATATGATAGTAGGATTGGGTATTCTACAGAGAGTGCTTAATTTTATTATAAAAGGGGTTGTCCAGGTTTCTGATGAAACTCTAGGTGATTTCAGATTTCTGAATTCTCACGTCGCGCACTGCATACTTTCAATATTTCCCATCCAAGTAATAAGAATAGATGGTCATGTGAGCATAAGTATGTGATTTGAATACTTCAGTTCATATTCTGACTAGATGTGTCTGGCCTCGCTCAATTCACCTACGGTATGTAAAGTGAAACCATGTATGTGTACCGCCCCGCTCTCAGCAGCAGAGCTCCTCGGATCCAGCCCTTCTGTGGGTGGCTCGAGGGTCTCCGGACCCGGGGGCCTCACGGTCACTTCAAATGAAAAGGGGTAGTGATGGGATGTTGGATGTGGGACGTAAATGTACGGGATGAGCCGTACGGAGTTCGTTACGCCACGCACGGTGTATGGTGATATTGGGCACCACCGCTGCAGTTATGGGGCACCTGGGGGGAAATGTTGTGGAGCAAGTTGTTAACCCCTCTGTGGGTAGGGATGGTGGCCCCGGGACCCGTTGGGGGGTTGGTGATGCAGGGAGATGGGCAACCGCAGGGTGCTGGTGTACTCACTATTAGAAAACACACGAGTCTCTGGTAAACCAAGGTGATGGTGGTCGGTGCCCGCAGCCGGCTGCATTCTGGTTCCCCCACCCGGCTGGTGGTCTCTGTCTTTCTCCTGCCCCTGTTTAGAATGGTAGACTGCCTGCGCTTGCAACTTCAGGAGTCCGCTCCCGGCTTGTGGTCGCCTAAGGAGCCCTTTGCCCGCAGACGCTGGCCCATGGGATCTCTGAGCTGTGGCGGTGGCCTTTTATACCCCTCGGTGGGCTGTTGCCTTCAGTCAGGACTATGGGTAGGACAGGACCTCTAGTACTGACCGCAATCAGTTAATTAACTAAGTCCAGTCACTTCTGGGCCTAGCTTCAGGGTCTGAGTACCCCCCTGTAAGCTCCGGTTTCCGAGTCCGTTCCCCGGGTCGGTACCGGCAGGCCACTACCCTGTCCCGGTCCACCTCGGTTCCACCGAGCAGTCTTCCCGGCTCCTGCAGACGGAGACCGCCGTCTGCCTCCTAGCCAAAGGCACCAGGGCTCCTACCCTGGTACCTGTCAGTTTGCTTCAGGCCTCAGACAAAGGGCTGACCTCCACTCTTTCTGAACTCTACCACTGATCTGACTTTTCCCCGCCCCAGGCTGTCTAAAACTCCTAGGTGGGTGTCTTCCAACCACCTGGTTCCGCCCCCTGGTGTGTCTATCAAGCCCTTTGAGGGTGACTAGGGTTTTAAGGTTGGCTGTGTGTTACCTGTGAGGGAAGGGTGTAATGCGGGGCCCTATCTGTGACTACCTGGCCCGACCAGGGCATCACACTCCCCCTTGGTTGAACACAGACCGTCCGTGGGCTGTCCGACCACCACCGGTTTCTTTTGCTTTTTCAACTGGGAAAGATAAAACACATGTACAATTATAGTAACATATTTACATTATAGGAAGGCTTAGGGGTACTTTGCATGTTGCGGCATCGCTACTGCGATATCGTCGGGGTCAAATCGAAAGTGACGCACATCCGCCGCCGGTGACGACGTCGCAACGTGTAAAGCCTAGAAGCACCGATAAACGATCGCAAAAGCATCGAAAATCGGTGATCTGTGTAGTGTCGGTCATTTCCATAATTTTGCTGCAGCGACAGGTACGATGTTGTTCCTCGTTCCTGCGGCAGCACACATCGCTGTGTATGAAGCCGCAGGAGCGAGGAACATCTCCTTACCTGTGTCCCGCCTGCAATGAGGAAGGAAGAGGGTGGGCGGGATGTTTACGTCCCGCTCATCTCAGCCCCTCCGCTTCTATTGGCCGCCTGCCGTGTGACGTCGCTGTGACGCCGCACGACCCGCCCCCTTAGGAAGGAGGCAGGTCGCCGGCCAGAGCGACGTCGCAGGGCAAGTAAGTGCGTGTGAAGCTGCCGTAGCGATAATGTTCGCTACGGCAGCTATCACAAGAGATCGCATCTGTCATGGGGGCGGGGACTATCATGCTTGGTATCGCTACAATCTGCTAGCGATGTCGCAATGAGCAGAGTACCCCTTAGTTTCTTCCCATAAGGGAGGCAGTTTGCTTAAACATTATAATAAAACATTTTTATTAACCGGGACGGGACCGGGTCCTTTCAGCTTAACCCACCCAAGCAAACCTAGCCCTGGTGCCACCGCTAAGCACTGGTGCGCACCCCTTTTCCCCAGTCCAAGAAACGGGTTCGGGTCCGGGTGTTGCCCACACGGGCCGGGTAATAAGTTCCTTACCCGGCAGTCTCTCTCAGAGGCCCCACGTCCAGGGGACCCCTGACCCGGAGGGTAGTCACTGGTCTCCATGGTGACGGGACCTCGGTCTACTCTGCCGCAGGCCCTTCCTCCAACCAGCCCCTCCGGAGACTGCGGGACGATGAAAAGGGTGGTCTGGCGCTATTTACAAGACCCAATAGTTTTTGGGTTGGCCTGCAAGTTCTCAGCCATGTCACTATTTAACTGTAAAACGGGAACATCAACAGGGTCCCAACGGGGACTTGCAGAAAGGTAGCCGGGAACCGCTACCACTTAACACTCTTCATCTTCAGGACTGGATGGCGGAGGAGGGGAATGGGTGCGCCTCCAGGCACTGTTGCTCACCCTCCTCTTGACATCGAGGGCAAACCATCCCCTCTCCCCGCAATGTCGGGTGTAGGTTACCAGTTCTCCGGATTCCAGGTCCCGGTCGGGATGGCCAATAGGGAGATGAGGGTAGACGTCGCTCTGGGACACGAAGATCTCCGCGTCCAGGCCCAGCTCGAAGATGAAACCCCATCCATGTCGGGGGTCAAAGTGCCGGAACTGGTCTTCAAATGTCGGGCCCCTTACCCGAAAGGTGGCGTTGTGGAGGTTATCTTTCTCTATATAGGTCAGGGCCAGCACCTCCGCTTTCTTCTTTTCGCGGGCGGCGATCTCCCGGCTGGCGCTTCTGCCGCTCACAGTATGGAGCGGCTGCCTGCTCCGGTTCACTCTGCGTGGGGGTCGGGCCCAGCTGGAGTTCCCCCGTGCCGGCTACGACCGACACTCTCTGCACTGGGGAACCCCGCTGTGTTGTTTCCTGCTCAGCTGCCTGGCAGCTGCAGCCCTCCGGGGCCTCAGCCGAGGCCTGGGTTTTGGGAGTGGCCAGCTTTGCCCGCTGGGCCGACTTCCGGTCAGCAGCCACTTCGATCTTGGCTGGGCGGATTGCCGGGATTGGTTGCGGGGCGGTGACGGGCTGGCTGTTGGCGGCTTCCTCACGGGCCGGTGGGACGGACTCCGCTGCCAGTGTTGGTGGCAGTGGACCAAGCGGGGGGTAAGCAGCAACCAGTACGGACGGCGAGGGAGGCAATATAGAGGGCAGGGGCAGACCGGGTCCCTCAGCCTGGTCGGCCGGTCCCTCGGGGACATAGGGGCGTGGGTCGCTTACCCGCTTCTCTAAGGTTGCCTCCACTTCATATGCCCGCAAGGCCGCAGCCAGCTCCTCCATCTCGGCCATCCACCGCTCCATTATAAAGCGTCTGTTCTGTTGTTGTGTCTCTCAGTAATCACTCTCAGTGGAGATCTTCAGGCTATTTATTAGGTGGTATTGTCAGTCATTGCATCTCTCCCTGCTGCCTGCACTCTGGCTGCAGTACCAGCGAGTTCCCCCTTGCTTGTGAACACATACAAGAAGAGAGACCCCTAGAGGCCCCTAGAGGCCATACAGCATATACATATTGCTACATCCTTTCTCTTTAAACAAGAAGAACAATCAAACTTAATAAACACAACAGTTAATCTGACCAAGTAAAAGAGAATTACAATATATACAGTTAGATATAATCCTTGAGGTGCGCAGGCTTTCTGATCATTCTGCCCGCCCTAGTAACATAAGAAGAGTCAATGTCCACCTCTGGTAGTTGTTCTGATTCTGGTAATGTGCCTTCTGATATTGCCTGTCTCTGGTTAACAGTCTCACCCTGATGGTCAGCAGTCACTGTTGGTACTTGGCTTGGACTTGCTGCTTCGTTATCTTGGGTATCCGGTTCAAAAGGCCAAGAATCATCTTGTTCTTGTGTTTTCCTCAAATATCTCCTATTTCTCCTTAGGCTTCTTCCGTCTTCTGTTACAATTTCGTAGGACCGAGGTCCTAGTTTCTGGACAACCTTTGCCTTTTGCCAGTGTTTGTTGTATTTGCTGCTTGGCTGCAGCTGTATGGTGTCATTGCTCTGGAGATCTGGCAGATCCTTTGCAGATTTATTGTAATAGAAAGCTTGCCTATCTTGATTTTTCTTTAGTTGAGCTTTGATGTTTCCCACCAACTTTGGTTTTAACAGATGACTAGCGGTCGGTATGAGTGTCTTTGTACGTCTACTCATGAGCCTCTGTGCCGGACTGCTGTCTATGCCTTGGGTGGGTGTGTTTCTATGATCCAGTATAGACAGATATACATCAGTACCTGCCTGTTTTGCTTTTTTAGGGTATGTGCGCACGTTGCTTTTTACCTGCTTTTTACCTGCTTTTTTGCTGCTTTTTCTTCTGCGCTGTTTAATGCAAAATGGATGTGTTCTTCTATTCAAGCAAAGTCTATGGGAATTTGGGTTTCTTGTTCACACTATGTTGTTCAAAATGCTGCCTTTTTGTGGCAGAACTTTGGTCAAAAACTCAGCTTTGCAGTGCAAAACCCAAATGGCAAAAACAATTGACATGTTGCTTCTTTGAAAAGCTGAGTTTTTGACCAAAGTTCTGCCTCAAAAAGGCAGCATTTTGAACAACATAGTGTGAACAAGAAACCCAAATTCCCATAGACTTTGCTTGAATAGAAGAACACATCCATTTTGGCATTAAACAGCGCAGAAGAAAAAGCAGCAAAAAAGCAGGTAAAAAGCAGGTAAAAAGCAACGTGCGCACATACCCTTAAGGAGTCTTTTGGCCGTTTTTACTGCGGACTCTGCTTTGCCATTACTCTGTGGATATCTTGGAGAAGACGTCTGGTGTTCAAATTCCCATCTCTTGCTGAAAGTTTTAAACTCTTCTGAAGTAAACTGAGCAGCATTGTCAGAGAACACGATATCCGGAATGCCATACCTGGCAAAATGGGCCTTGAGTTTTTTAATCACTGTTCTCGCCCTTGTGTCCTGTAACAAATCAATCTCCCAAAAGTTAGATAAATAGTCCACTGTAATCAGGTGAGGCCCCTAGAGGCCATACAGCATATACATATTGCTACAGCGTCCCTGCGCCTGGATCCGGCGACACATCCGCACGGTCTGGGCTTCCACCCATGCCACTGTTCCGGGCACCGGCTCCGGTACTCCGGGCTTGTTGGACGGGTCAGCCATGTCGCTCTCACGGGGTCCAGGAACCGGAAGCGTGGCAGAGTCCTGGAGTCCCTGCCCTTTATCTGCTCGGTCACATGTCGCAGAATTTTCACCCGCCTCCCCCCTTGGTCTTTTCTTGGCACTCCTCTTTCTGGACGGTAAGTTTCGTTTTGCGACTTTCGGCTTTGCTTTTCGGCCGTGTTCCCAGGGGGTGGGACTTCAGCTTTGCTCCCTTTCTCGGGGAAGGAGACCCTGGGTGGGAATTTTCGCGCCAAAAGATGGCGGCAAGATGGCGTTTTCTGGGAATTTTGCAACGGATCACCGCTGATTCCAGTACAAGGCGCATTTCCACAAGGTAAGTGGATGGGTAAGTATCCTGTTTGTGACGCCAAAAATTTGAGGTGCACCACCCCGCTCTTAGCAGCTGAGCTGCTCGGATCCGGCCCTTCTGTGGGTGGCTCGAGGGTCTTCCCTTCAAATGAAAAGGGGTAGTGATAGGATGGTGGATGTGGGATGTAAATGTACGGGCTGAGCCGTAGGGAGTTCGTGATGTCACCCACGGTGTGTGGTGATATTGGGCACCACCGCTGCAGTTACGGGGCACCCGGGGAGATGTTGTGCAGCAAGTTATTAACCCCTCCTTGGGCAGGGATGGTGGCCCCGGGACCCGTTGGGGGGTTGGCAATGCAGGGAGATGGGCAACCGCAGGGTGCTGGTGTACTCACTATTAGAAAACACACGAGTCTCTGGTAAACCAAGGTGATGGTGGTCGGTGCCCGCAGCCGGCTGCGTTCTGGTTCCCCCACCTGGCTGGTGGTCTCTGTCTTTCTCCTGCACCTGTTTAGAATGGTAGACTGCCTGCGCTTGCAACTTCAGGAGTCCGCTCCCAGCTTGTGGTCGCCTAAGGAGCCCTTTGCCCGCAGACGCTGGCCCGTGGGATCTCTGAGCTGTGGCGGTGGCCTTTTATACCCAATATTGTGTCCATATCCATCCCCCTCTCGCTCACCAACTATAGCATTCTTCATACATTTCCCCCATTGCTCACCATACTGTTTCTTCATACAACCCTTTGCCCCTCATACTGTGTCCACATTAATTTTCCCCTTGCTCACCATACTGTTTCCTCACACATTCCCCATCACTTTCCATAGTGTTTCCTCATAAATTCCCTTTTTCATACTGTTTCCACACCAATTTTCCCAAAATTCTTATACTGTTTCTATAAAATTCCCCTCCGTTTTGGTCACCATACTGTGTGAACACCCATTCCACCCCTTGCTCACCATACCATTTCCTCACACATTCCCTCTCATTTTCCACACTAGTTCCTCTTATAGCACCGAATAAATGTTCGATGTTTTCAGCACCATTGCAGCACTTCCGGCAGCGTTGAACTTTCTTTGCGCTTATGCACCACCAGCAAGTGACATCAGCATTGTGATCAGATGACCTGATCACATTGCAGATGTAGCACCCCTGAACCTGTTAGGGAACTACTAGGTACTGTATCCTGTCAAAGATCCAGGGCCTACCCCCACGGACCTGGAAGACCAGTGCCGGTACCATCAAAACACATAAACATCTCCAATTCCCTCTCCCAGTTATTGGTGACTGACTAGTTGGGGACCCATTGGATGGCCACCCAGGGGTGGAGCTGATCCAGCCCACTAGACGACAACCGGAGGGGAGGAGAGAGACAGTAGTTCAGTCTGTAGTGACAGTAGTAGGAGATGGCCGTGTCTCCAGACGGGGTCGTGTAGCAGTGACCTGACTGGTACAGGAAAGTGGTTGCCAGGGAGGGTACGACGAGGTACCACTGGAACCAAAGCACTGACGGGGCACAGGGACCTAGGTTAGGTGAACGTTTCAAGCTGCCTGACAAATACCTCCACAGTGAAGGGACCATCCAGTACCTCACTGACCCAAGAATCCGGGGGCGCCAGCAGTAAAGAGAGAGCCAGGGACTGCAACAGAACATTGACCCTACAGGGTTCACACTGCCCGCCGTACGGACCAGAGCCTGACGACAAACAATAGGGGATTCCCAGATGCTCCAAGCCACAGGGTTCCACCAAACAAGTGAGAGGTGCAGGGGAAAGAAGCCACTAGGTTACCACACCAGCACTGGGACTACAGTGGAGTGCAAGGTACTGAAGTAAAGGGAGGCGACTGAAGATAAGTGTGGCATAGTTTTAACACAATCTCATAGTGGTGATAACTGTAACTGTTTAATTTCATTAGGGATTTGTTGTCTGTGTTTGTCTGGGGTACTGTGAAAAAGCAAAAAAAAAAAAGTGTGTCTAGTGATTTAGTCAGTAGTATTAGCCACACCTGTTTCTAGAAGCTTCTAGCAGCTTCTAGTAGTCCTTGTAGAACTATATAAACCAGCCTGAGCAAGCAAGGTGCTGAGAGTGCGAGGTACTGAAGTAAAGGGAGGCGACTGAAGATAAGTGTGGCATAGTTTTAACACAATCTCATAGTGGTGATAACTGTAACTGTTTAATTTCATTAGGGATTTGTTGTCTGTGTTTGTCTGGGGTACTGTGAAAAAGCAAAAAAAAAAAAAAAAAAAGTGTGTCTAGTGATTTAGTCAGTAGTATTAGCCACACCTGTCTCTGGAAGCTTCTAGCAGCTTCTAGTAGTCCTTGTAGAACTATATAAACCAGCCAGAGCAAGCAAGGTGCTGAGAGTGCGAGGTACTGAAGTAAAGGGAAGCGACTGAAGATAAGTGTGGCATAGTTTTAACACAATCTCATAGTGGTGATAACTGTAGCTGTTTAAGAAGAGAAGAGTCGCCGTAAGCTGATCGATTGCTGGGACTTGCCGGGTCTCGCTGTTTGAGGACATCGCAAAACCTTTCGCCTGTCATACGCTACATCAGCATTATGGAAGAGAAGAAAATCCACATGGTCATCTGCAACACATGCTACATGTTTACGGATCTGCCGCACAAAAATCCAACTTCACCTGTCAAAAGTGCAAACTTGTTGCCCTCTTAGAGGAAAAGGTGCAGGGACTGGAAGAAAGAATAGCAACTTTGAAGCTAATTAAAGAACATGAGGACTTCTTGGACGAGGCAGAAGCAACAATTCAGGATATGGAAAGTGAGAAAAGCTTCAGAACACATACAGAGGCTGAAAAGTGGGCACATGTGACCAAAAGAAGCCAGCGGATCAAGTGGTCGGCACCACCCACACAGCTTAGCAACCAATATGAAGCCCTCATGCTGGAGAACGAAAATGGCACAGCTCAGGATGATACCGTCTCTACAGGAGAAGACACAGTATCATCAAAAGAAGTTACTTTGTCAACAAAAGCAGAAACAAAAGACACTCAAAAACACTCAGGAGCAAAATGCAGTGCATCCAGAAAGAAAAGAAGAGTGGTAGTTATGGGCGACTCACTACTAAGAGGCACGGAGGCAACTATCTGCAGGCCGGACATAACCGCACGAGAAGTATGCTGCCTACCGGGAGCAAAAATCAAGGATGTGGCCAACAGGATACCAACTATCCTCGGATCCAAGGACGAATACCCGTTCCTATTGATACATGTAGGAACAAACGACACGGCAAGAAATGATCTACCAACTATTTGTGAAGACTTTGAAATTCTGGGGAAGAAAATTAAGGAACGGAACGTACAGGTTGTTTTCTCATCAATCCTCCCAGTCGATGGCCATGGTGTCAGAAGATGGAATAGGATACTAGATTTGAACAACTGGCTACGACGGTGGTGCAGGCAGCAAGGATTTGGATTCTTGGACCATGGAGTGAATTACCTCTACGATGGACTTCTCGCAAGAGACGGGATACACCTCACAAAACCTGGGAAACACACGTTCGCCAGAAGGCTTGCCACACTCATCAGGAGGGCTTTAAACTAGAAGAAGAGGGGATGGGAGAAAAAACAGCAGACAAGAACATGCAACAGAAGGACAAACTAATCAAGGATACTAGATGCCGTAAAGAGGACCCAAGACAGGGTAATCAGAAGGAAGCTAAGAAAAGGGGAGCAAAACTTCTTTCCTGCATGCTGACCAATGCAAGAAGCCTGACCAATAAGATGGAAGAACTGGAGCTGGTAATGTATGAGGAAAAATACGACATAGTAGGAATAACTGAGACATGGTTAGGTGACAGTTATGACTGGGCGGCTAACCTGCAAGGATATGAATTGCTTAGGAGGGATCGTAAAAAAAGGAAAGGGGGTGGAGTCTGTCTATATATAAAGTCCAGTTTAAAGCCCAGACTAAGAGAAGATATTCAAGAGGGAAATGAAGAGGTGGAGTCTCTATGGGTGGAGATACAAGGAGGGAAAACTAATAAAATCCTCATATGGGGTTTGTTATAAGCCACCAAATATAACAGAAACTACTGAAAATATATTATTGAAACAAATAGACAAAGCAGCAAATCACAATGAGGTGATTATTATGGGGGACTTCAATTACCCCGATATAGACTGGGAAACTGAAACCTGCGTATCTCAGAAAGGAAACCGGTTTCTGTCAGTAACTAAGGATAATTATCTGTCCCAACTTGTGCCGGGCCCAACTAGAGGGGAAGCCCTTCTGGACTTAATTTTAAGCAACAGGCCAGATAGAATAACAGACGTACGAGTGGATGGGCACCTAGGGAATAGTGACCACAATATAATACAATTCCACTTGTCCTTTAGTAAGGTGCCTTGGAGGGGGGTTACAAAAACGCTGAATTTCAGCAAAGCAAAGTTTGATCAGCTTAGAGAAGACCTTCGCCAAATTGATTGGGACAATGTCCTCAAAAATGGGAGCACAGAAAATAAGTGGGACATTTTTAAATCGGTATTAAACACCCACTGCGGGCTAGCCATACCATACAGAAATAAAAGGGCTAGGAACAGGAGAAAACCAATGTGGCTAAATAAGGATGTAAAAGGGGCAATGAATAATAAGAAAAAGGCATTTAAAAAGCTAAAACAAGAAGGCAGCGAGGAAGCATTAAAAATATATAGAGAAAAAAATAAAATGTGTAAAAAACAAATATATTTAGCAAAAGTAGAAACTGAGAGACTCATTGCTAAGGAAAGCAAAGCAAATCCCAAACTATTCTTTAATTATATAAACAGAAAAAAGATTAAAATTGATGGTGTTGGCCCTTTAAAGAATAATGAGGGTAAAATCATAGAAAGCGATGTGGGAAAAGCAAATGTTTTAAATACTTTTTTCTCAACTGTGTTCACACAGGAAAAGCATATGCCAGGGGAAATGTAGAGTGATCATGTAAATGCCCCATTAAGTATGACCTGCCTAACCCAGGAAGAAGTGCAGAACCGACTTAGTAACATTAAAATTGACAAATCACCAGGCCCTGATGGCATTCACCCTCGGGTATTAAGGGAGTTAAGTAATGTGATAGACAGGCCTCTATTCCTTTTATTTAAAGACTCTATAAAAACTGGGTCTGTTCCACTGGATTGGCGGCTAGCAAATGTGGTACCAATATTCAAAAAAGGGTGCAAAAGGGAACCTGGAAACTATAGGCCGGTGAGCTTAACATCTGTTGTGGGTAAAATGTTTGAAGGGTTTTTAAGGGATACTATTATGGAATGTCTCAATGTTAATAACTGTTTAACTCCATATCAACATGGATTTATGAAGGATCGCTCCTGTCAAACTAACCTGATCAGCTTCTATGAGGATGTAAGCTCTCACATGGACGGAGGAGAATCATTGGATGTCATTTATCTCGACTTCGGTAAAGCATTTGACACTGTCCCACATAAAAGACTGCTAAGTAAAATGAGAAAGCTTGGGCTCGGGGAAAATGTGTGTAGATGGGTAGGTAGCTGGCTTAGTGGTAGAAAACAAAGAGTGGTTATTAATGGTGCATACTCAGATTGGGCCAGGGTTACTAGTGGGGTGCCACAGGGGTCTGTATTGGGCCCCCTACTATTTAATATATTTATTAATGATCTGGTGGATGGTTTACAGAGTAAAATATCAGTATTTGCAGATGATACAAAACTATGTAAGGTAGTTAACACAAAGGAGGACAGTTTGCAACTACAGATGGATTTGAGTAAATTAGAGAATTGGGCTGAAAAATGGCAAAGGAGGTTTAACACAGATAAGTGTAAGGTTATGCACATGGGAAGGAGAAACAGATGCTACGATTACTTACTAAATGGGAAACTGCTGGGGAAATCAGACATGGAAAAAGACTTAGGCATCTTAGTGAATAAGAATCTAAATTGGAGTGCCCAGTGTCAGGCAGCAGCCACCAAAGCAAATAGGGTGATGGGATGCATTAGAAGAGGTCTGGGGGCACGAGATGAAAACATCATTCTCCCTCTGTACAAATCACTAGTCAGACCACACTTGGAGTATTGTGTGCAATTTTGGGCGCCGGTGCTGAAGAAAGACATTACTGAACTTGAAAGGGTTCAGAGGCGGGCTACTAAAATAATAAATGGAATGGGTGCATTACAATACACGGAAAGGTTATCAAAATTAGGTCTATTTACTCTAGAAAAGAGAAGACTTAGGGGAGACCTAATAAATATGTACAAATATATCAGAGGGCCATATAGAGATCTCTCCCATGATCTGTTTGTACCAAGGACTATGACAAGAACAAGGGGGCATTCTTTTCGATTGGAGGAAAGAAAATTCCTACATCAGCATAGAAGAGGGTTCTTCACGGTAAGAGCAGTGAGGCTCTGGAACTCTCTTCCTGAGGAAGTGGTGATGGCCAACTCACTGAATAAATTTAAGAGAGGAATGGATGCATTTCTTGTTTGCAAAAGTATAGAAGGTTATAAATAGCATAATCTTACAGGTAGGTAGAAGAGCGACCAAGATTATTAGAGGAATGGGGGGGGCTGCAATACCAAGACAGGTTATTAAACTTGGGGTTAGTTAGTTAGGAAAAACAAAGGCTTAGGGGGATCTAATCACAATGTATAAATATATGAGGGGACAGTACAGAGACCTTTCCAAAGATCTCTTTACACCTAGGCCTGCGACTGGAACAGGGGGCATCCGCTAAGTCTTGAGGAAAGAATGTTTAATCATAATCACAGATGAGGATTCTTTACTGTACGAGCAGTGAGACTATGGAGCTCTCTGCCGTATGATGTTGTAATGAGGGATTCACTAGTAAAATTTAAGCAGAGCCTGAACGCAT
This sequence comes from Anomaloglossus baeobatrachus, assembly GCF_048569485.1. NCBI lineage: Eukaryota > Metazoa > Chordata > Amphibia > Anura > Aromobatidae > Anomaloglossus > Anomaloglossus baeobatrachus. Next base: position 225,449,847 of record NC_134359.1, on the reverse strand, counting down.
TTCTTGAAAAATATAATATTACCAGTTATGTATATTAGATTTTATGACAGGGTGTTGATCCAGGGAACTAGTCTGATTGCCGTATGTGGAGTCAGGAAGGAATTTTTTTCCCCATTGGAGCTTATTTGACACATTGGGTTTTTTTTGCCTTCCTCTGGATCAACATGTTAGGCTACAGGTTGAACTAGATAGACTTAGAGTCTCCCTTCAACCTTAAAAACTATGAAACTATGAAACTACAGGGACCAGGGGTCTGAACCAGATGTCCAGCATTACCATCGCTGTGAGTAAATACCAGTTGCACTGCATTCCCATCGTGTGGTCTCCGTTCTTTCCACGCCGCACTCCATCATCCACCCCCTGGGGCTCAGCCCTACTTGCCGAGGGCCCAACATCCAAGCTGCCATCACCATCAGCCCCAGTGGTAAAAGACTGTGCAGTGGCGGCTCCATCTGCTTAACTGCAACCCGCAAGTGGCATCACAACATAAACTCTTTAATCTCCCCTGTATATAACCCCTTTACAAGCGACCCCCAGGGTCACGGAACTGGACATCAGCCATTCCACACCCATGACACAGCATCCCCAAACATATACAGCCCAGGACCGAGTACCCCGTAGCCCTGAGTGGCTCACAGACATCACCATGACCCTGCAGTGAGGGCTTTAATTGTACTCTCACCTGAAATACTGGAGTACAACTGATTGCTGGGAGCCAGCATTACAGTTCTCTGAGGCAGTTGTCAGCTTCATAGCTGGCTCAGAGAATGACCAAGTTCCCCAACGGGGGGCAGCAAAATGCAGCCACCAGGAAGACACCATGGACTGCCGCATCAGGCGACCCAATGGCACCCCCTGCCGGTTGTGCCCAGGGCAAATGCCTTTCCTGCCTTACCTTAAAGGGAACCTGTCATCAGAAATTTCGCCCAAAAGCTAAAAGATTCCCCCTCTGCAGCTCCTGGGCTGCATTCTAGGAAGATCCCTGTTATTATTGTGCCCCATGTGAGACCAAAATAAAGCCTTTATAAAGTTCTACCTTTTTGTATGCAGCTTCTGTAAATGTGTCACGGGGGCGGGCTCTCTGCCGTCCGTTATTCTGCCTCCTGGTCCTGTATGCCGCCCCCATCGCTCCTTTCCATATCTGATGCACCGCCCACTGCTCCAGCCATCCCCGCGCATGCCCAGTATCAGTCTCACAGGACTGAGCAGTGTGACCGCTGGTGACGTGTGCGCAGGCAAGTGATTATGGGCGGGACTGTGACTGTTATCAGCAAGTACCCGCCCATAATCTCGTGAGCGCGCAAACCTCTCCAGCATTCACACTGAGCTCAGTGTAGATGCTAGACTGTATGGGCTGCTTTCAGGGATGACGTCCCTTTGTCATGTGATAGTATTTTGAACACGCCCCTATCACATGACAAAGGGACGTCATCCCTGGAAGCAGCCCATACAGTCTAGCATCTACACTGAGCACAGTGTGACCGCTGGTGAGGTTTGCGCGCTCACGAGATTATGGGCGGGTACTTGCTGATAACAGTCACAGCCCCGCCCATCATCACTTGCCTGCGCACACGTCACCAGCGGTCACACTGCTCAGTCCTGTGAGACTGGCACTGGGCATGCGCGGGGATGGCTGGAGCAGTGGGCGGTGCATCAGATATGGAAAGGAGCGATGGGGGCGGCATACAGGACCAGGAGGCAGAATAACGGACGGCAGAGAGCCCGCCCCCGTGACACATTTACAGAAGCTGCATACAAAAAGGTAGAACTTTATAAAGGCTTTATTTTGGTCTCACATGGGGCACAATAATAACAGGGACCTTCCTAGAATGCAGCACAGGAGCTGCAGAGGGGGAATCTTTTAGCTTTTGGGCGAAATTTCTGATGACAGGTTCCCTTTAAATAGGCCACTGGATCCATGTAAAGTGGTTGACTGTTTCATCAAAATTCAAGTCAACTCTTGCATTGTGAAAGATCTTGTGAGGGCTTAGCTTCAAGAGACTTGTAAGTGAAGAAGAAATATTTAACAAGTAACCATGACAGATGATGTCAGGGGAAGGGATAATTCGGCATGTTAAATTTGAAAGCCTAATCCTCTTGTTTTCCATGGGAATAAGTCACTACCAGACACTGACAGTGGGTTACTCCCTTTCTCTAGCAAACCCATATGTGCAATACATTCATAGTAGTCAAGAGAAATATCTGTCAGCTTACACCTATTGAAGGTGTTGGACCTTAATGGCTGTCGTAAAACGTGTACATTTACAATACAAGTTTGGTTTCCTTTGAAACACTGCTTCATTGAATGGACTGCTCCCACTAATCTACTAAGTGTGTGGTATTTTTTGTATTGCAGGTGGATACATACACCTTGGTGTGACCATTAAGACCTTATACATCAAAGCGCATCAATTACGCAATCACGAGAATTTTCGTATATAACCTAAAGCCACTGCTATGCTGGCACTATCATGCAGATTATCTACATACCATTAGTGATCAGCTCGGTAGTTTAGGTTTTGAAATCCAATAAAGTAAAGTTTATAAAATCGGCAGCTGCTTGATTGACAGCAGCTGAGGATCAGATAATATTTTTTTGGGGGGGGGAATTCATAGTTATCCCCTCCCCCTATTAGAATTAGTATAAGTATTATACAAACGATTTACTTTGTCTGTTGCAGGACATGTATGAGGTCCTACCCATGTGACCAGAAGGGGCAGAACATCAGCCAACAGAGCTGATATCAGGAAGCAACATTTTCCTATCGGCTGAGGCCCCGCCCCTTCTGGTCACATGGATATGACCTCACCACAGGTCCTGGAAGAGAAAAGTTACATTGATTGTATACTACTTATGTTAATTCTAACAAGGGGAGGAGATACCTATGAATACCCCCCAGATATTATGTGATGCTCAGCTGCTGTCACTCAAGCAGCTGCCAATTTTATAAACTTTACTTTCTTGGATTTCAAAACCGAAACATCCTAAGTGACCACTAAAGGTATTTATAGAATCAGCCTGATAGTGCCAATATAGCACTGGCTTCAGGTTATATGCGAAAATCCTGGTGATTGGTTTCCTTTAAGTGACCATAATTATATGAACATTTAAAGATAATATCCTTTTGAATTCTATGTAATAGCTAGTTCCCAATGTATGGCCAATAATTTGGAACTGGTTCCATTTTTGCTGCTATAACAGCTCTTCTGTTATAGAAAGAAATATTGTTTGTATGCACTTAGTAATGCATTAGTCACGCCAAGCGATGTTTGGAGATAGTACTGACTGACAGTGAGTGGGCATATAGTTGGCATTATGAGTTTGATATTTTCCATTTGAGTGCCACATGATGAGTGATTCATTGGCAGAGATAAAGGATTTAACGTGTCCCAAGCAAAGTGATGAACTCTTTCATGATTCTAGTCAACTTTGCCTTGTTAAAGTTCATGTGCTGCTGACTTTGCATCAAGAGACTTGTTGAAACTGAGGACCAAAGATTTAACAAGTAATCATGAAGCACATAATTAAATTTGAGTTAATGACCATAAGGCTTACTCAGAACCACATCTGGGAGTGTGAAGAGGCTCCAAATCTATTGAGCTGTTAGGAATCTGAACACTACCAGTGAGGAGCGTTCGGAACTGTAGGATCAACTCTCAAAAATCATAAAATGGCCAAGTATAGTGTGTGACTGCCCAACAGAAATTGACCTGAGACAGTGATGGGACCTGTAGCTTGTAATGTTAAGTGGTTTTGTGGCCTGATACAATGTGGAGGCCTGTGGTGATAAGTTCTGCCTTATCCAGAGGCAATGAGGAAACTGTGGTCTATTCTATAAGTCATGAAAATGTAAGAAAGGCTGTTACCTACATCTTCAGACCTGTTGGAATGGCATGTTTCTCCAAATTCTGTTGTACCCTTACTTACTATTCCTGTGAGATAGTAACTGTTCTGGATCTAACTTACTGTCAACTGCTATGTGCCTAATATGCTAGGCTGTATTAATTGCAAATGGATATTGCATGATGTATTTGTTAAAGAGACTGAGCCAATAGTTGCTGTAACCACTAGGCTCTGTCACAGTCAAACAGTGTAACCACAAGCTCTATGCCATAATATGGTAGTATAAACAACATGACCAGTCTTACCTATGTGTGATCAGTGCAGTCGCACAGGGCGCTGGCCGTCAGACATGTATTGAGAAGTTCTTTCATATTGCACCTGTTCACATTTTGTCTGTTTCTTGGATGTGCTGGTCAGTTTTTTTTTATATTTGTAGTAAACTTCCTTCTGACTGAGCACTCTGCCCACCAGCCAATGGAGTTATAATTATAACTGTTGTTAAGGTGAACTCTTAATCAGAGATCACTAGTTGCCTACTGCCTGGTCTAAATGGTGTGGATCGAGTGCATGCTTGAAAAATGAGATCAGACACAGTCGGATATTCATCTTTCCTCGACAGAAGTCAGCCCATGCTCTGCCTTTATTACAACTGAGCTTGCTCTGATATAACCTTGCAAAGGGGCATGTCCGGATGTGTTTATTGGTCAGTGGGTCGAACAATGTGTTAGTCCATGAGCTGATTGGTGGGCGTCATTGTAGGCGGGTCTATGACATCATTGGATGGATCCATGGTGATGGTGATGGGAGGGACGTCATCTGGTGGATCCATGCTGATGGTTTGGTCTGTGATGTCATCTGATCTTTGGGTTGGTCTTCTAGCTTGACCAGGGGTCTTCCCTTATATGGTATCTTCTTACACCTGGACATTCCTTGCATTCCAGGCAAGGTGTGGAGAAACAGGCAATGGCAGCCATCTTTATATCTGTGTCATGTATATGATCTGAAACCTGAATTATGTAAGGCAAATCGACATATTTCCCACAATCCCTTGTTAAGAAGTTAATTAAGTATTTCATCTTATGGCTCTCCTCAACACTGTATCCTACCTGCCCTTTAAATTGTTTTTAAATTGATTCCCAAGTGAAAGGTCACTGGTTAGAATTGAGGAGAAGCCATGAAGAAGATTTCCCAAGAAAAGAGAAACAGCATCATCCAGCTCATCAATAGCATTCTCTTGCCCGAGAAAATTGCCAAACTGCATCATGTGAGGCCATGATACTTGAAAGAATAGGAAATGGAGTCCGTCCATCCATTCAAAAGCCAAGAGGTGGACGTCCAGGCAAAATATCGGCGTCAACAAGTCGACTCCTCACACTGTCTATAAGTTCTAGTACGACAAACAAGGCAGTGGAGGCAGCTCGTATGCTTTGGACGTTCATGCATGCACTATGTGATGTACATTACACAAATCTGGAATGGAGGCTCGAAAAAAGGTGAAGAAATCTCAACTTCAATATCGTCATAAGAAGCATCGTCGAGCTTGCAATAAAGTACGAAAAGTGGACAGTAAAAGATTGGTAACAATGATTTGGAGCGATAAGATGAAAGTCAATAGACTAGGCTCTGATAGTTGCAAATGAATGTGGAAGAAACGAAGGGGGAAATGGGTTAACTGTCAAGTTCAGTGGATGATTATATGAGTGGATGGATGAAAGGGGAAAAAAACGTGCTGCCGTTGAAGAACCACTGATCCAAGGATGGTGAATTGGTAATTTTTTTCTTTGTCAACGTGTTTCTGAGAACCAATCTCCTTCATCAGGACAAAAAAAAATCCCATGACCCTATTTGCACTCTTTCCCTTTCCAATTGTTTATTCCCTAAGTTTGATGGAACAAGCCTGCTGATATGAGGGTGTTTCACAGTCAAAGCATTGAATACTTGATCAGGATCAATGGTGGTCTCAATGCTGATCTGTATGTGAGTATCCTGAAAGAGGAGTTACTTCGTACAGTTGAGTACTATGGGATGATATAGTGTTCAATTAGCACTATGACCAAAGCATACCTTGATATTGGAGAAGAAATGGGTCAATAACAATTAAGTAGAGGTGCTTTATTGCAACCCACAGTCCTCAGGCCTCAACCCAATTGAATGCTTGTGGGAAGAGTTGAAGAAAAAGCTGTATACATACCCAAGTGAGTTGACCAGTATGAACCAACATTGAGAACGTGTAGAAGAGACAGGGATCAGATTTCAATCAAGACATGCTTGATACTAATTGAGAGCATTAGTAAATAGCTGAATTCAGGCAAAAAGAGAAGATACATATGTATGAAACCTAAAATATAACTTTTATTAGTGTATAGCTAAAAAAGTGAATCTCAGTTCACTCAGGGTGAGTAAAAACAGACAAACATTAACAATAATCATAGTCATGCTGCCATAGGGCTACATATACCCCGTCAGCTGCCCACTGATACAAAATGGCAGTACTCGCCTCAAAAGCTTATTTGAGAATGCCACTCAAAATAGGCTGCCAGGGTATAGTATGACTATATATGGACACACATTTCGTTGTACCCTTAAAGCTGGAACAATCATTCGTTTATGGAAAGTGTGTCCAAAAATCCATATTAGTGAAAAGCATGCGGGTATCGAGATTAAATCCCAGAAGGGAACGATCTTACCCGATCTTGTGGATGCGAGGATGGGCAACCTTTATAACAGGGGTGGGGAACCTCCGGCCCGCGGGCCGCATGCGGCCCGCCATGACCTTTTATGCGGCCCCCGGTCACATTCCCGGGGGCTGTAGTGCTGGGGCCGCCAGCCCTTTAAATGACCACATGCACTGTTTGGGAGAACCAATGGGCTCTCCCGCTGTCCAGTAGGGTAATCAGCGGTGTGTGCCCGCCCCTCTGTCCCCTCGTGCTGTGTGTGTGCCCGCCCCTCTGCCCTCCGGAGCGATGTGCCCCCCCCCCTCTTTCCCCTCGTGCTGTGTGTGCCCGCCCCTCTGCCCTCCGGAGCGATCTGCCCGCCCCTCTTTCTCCTCGTGCGGTGTGCCCGCCCCTCTGCCCTCCGGAGCGATCTGCCCGCCCCTCTTTCCCCTCGTGTGGTGTGCCCGCCCCTCTGCCCTCCAGAGCGATCTGCCCCCTCTGCCCTCGGCGCGATGTGCCCGCCCCTATGTCCTGTCGTGTGGTGTGACCGCACCTTTCAACTCCAGAGCGATCTGCCCGCCCCTCTGCCCTCCGGCCTGCACTGTCTCCGGCACTGTGTGTGCGCGCCTGCACTCTGCTCCCCATCCAGTACTTTGTGTACCCTCCCCCCAGAGTTGTGTGCAACGATCAGTGCTGTGTCCCTCACCCCATGCTGTCTATCACCTCAGGTTTGTGGCTCCCCGGTAATGTCAGGGCTCTGCAGGTGCTGTGTGCAGACCCTTGACATTACTGGGGGGCAGTGCTGTGAGCCCTCCCAATGCTGTGCATCACCCCCAGTGTTGCGTTCCCTCAGTGACGTCTGTGGCCCCCTCAGTGATGGCTTTGCCTCCAGCTCCTCTTGTGATGTGTATGTCCCCCAGCCCCTCTTGCGTTGTATATGCCCCCCAGCACCTCTTGCATTGTGTATGCCCCCCAGCCCCTCTTGTGTTGTGTATGCCCCCCAGTGTCTCCTGTTATGTGTATGCCCCCCAGCATCTCTTGCGTTGTGTATGCCCCCCAGCCCCTCTTGCGTTGTGTATGCCCCCCAGCCCCTCTTGCGTTGTGTATGCCCCCCAGCCCCTCTTGTGTTGTTTGCTTTCAGCGTCTCCTGTGACTTATACATCACATTGGAGATGCTGGGGGCATATACATCACAGGAGACACTGGGGACATACACAACACAGGAGGGGCTGTGGGCATTTACATCACAGGAGGGGCTGGGAGCATATATAGCTCCTCATGTGATGTATGTGCCTCCAGTGTCTCCTGTGTTGTGTATATACAGTAGTCCCAGCGTTTCCTTTCTGTGGTGTATACGTCAGTCCCAGCGTTTCCTTTCTGTTGTGTATACGTCAGTCCCAGCGTTTTCAATGTGATGTATATGCCCCCAGCCCCTGCAGTGATGTATGTGCCTTCAGTGACTCCTGTAATGTATATAGAGCAGTCCCAGTGTCTCCTATGTGCTGTGTGTGCCTACACTGTCTCCTATGTGTTGTGTGTGCCTCCAGCGTCTCCTATGTGTTGTGTGTGCCTCCAGCGTCTCCTATGTGTTGTGTGTGCCTCCAGCGTCTCCTATGTGTTGTGTGTGCCTCCAGCATCTCCTATGTGTTGTGTGTGCCTCCAGCGTCTCCTATGTGTTGTGTGTGCCTCCAGCGTCTCCTATGTGTTGTGTGTGCCTCCAGCGTCTCCTATGTGTTGTGTGTGCCTCCAGTGTCTCCTATGTGTTGTGTGTGCCTCCAGCGTCTCCTATGTGTTGTGTGTGCCTCCAGTGTCTCCTATGTGTTGTGTGTGCCTCCAGTGTCTCCTATGTGTTGTGTGTGCCTCCAGTGTCTCCTATGTGTTGTGTGTGCCTCCAGCGTCTCCTATGTGTTGTGTGTGCCTCCAGCGTCTCCTATGTGTTGTGTGTGCCTCCAGCGTCTCCTATGTGTTGTGTGTGCCTCCAGCGTCTCCTATGTGTTGTGTCGCCTCCAGTGTCTCCTATGTGTTGTGTGTGCCTCCAGTGTCTCCTATGTGTTGTGTGTGCCTCCAGCGTCTCCTATGTGATGTATATGATTTAGCAAATATTATTATCACAAAGAGTTGACTGCGCTTCAGACCGAGACAGAAAAGCAGTTGTGAGAAGAAACATGATTTGTATCATCCAACATCACAGCCGCACCAAAGAGAAGCCGCTCCGGCCGCCACAGTAGGGGTGAGTTAATTGTTTGACCAAATATAACCGGGTAATTTTCACATTGATAATTTTGTGCGGCCTCCGAAGGTTGGTAGAAATTTCCAAATGGCCCCCGGCTGAAAAAAGGTTCCCCACCCCTGCTTTATAAGGACAACACGGCTCGTTGATAGGGGGGCTGTCCACCAGCTCATCAAATCCCATACATATATTGCCGAGTGTTCAACTCCAAATATTGACGAAACACATTACTCCCGACGCGTTTCATATGGGAAATCATCAGGGGAGTGTTAGTGAAAGTAATGAGATATGGCCCATATACATCATATGACCATATTTAGATGCCCAGTATTGCTGTAGGCCAAAGAAAAAAAGGGGTACATAATAAGCCCAAATATCATATAGAGTAGCCATATCATACTGCCCTATCTATGAAATACTCACCGCATGTGTGCGTACGTCAGGAATGAATCCTTTTCAAAAGTGCCGCACTCCACATTAGGGAGCCGGCCCCTTTTATACACCGGCGCATGCGCAGAAGCACCATACCGGCCGATGACGCGCGCTCCCAGAAAACACCAGGACCGGAAGCATGCGTCATCGGCTGCCGCGTCGCAACAGGGCGGGCGGGACCTCACCAGGTGAACGTCACATCCTGGAGAGTCACGCCTGCTGGCTCAACCAATCAGAACCCGGAGCATGTTGCTATCGCAACATAAACAAGCTCCGGTTCACCCAGCCAGGCGTCATAGTGAGAAAGCACTGTAAAGCACAGACATGGTGGGTAAGTATGCCTATACCGGCAGGTGTATAGTATTATTAGTAAGACATAGACCCATCCACAGAGGGCATATATTGTTTTCGGATAATTAATCAGCTGTCAATATTGTAACCTGATACAGGGGATAGTACAGCTGAACTATAGCAAGGAACCAGCCAAGGACCAAAAGGTGCCGGCACCGCAAAATAAAGAATACAAAGCAGGGACAGGGAGGGCTTCACATAAGGGAATAGTCATATATGAAAGGAAGACCACCTATATAGTTAAGTGTACCTAAACATGATATATGTCATAGCATCATAAACGGATACAAATCCGAGAAAGTGTATCATATTCTTGTATTCAAAGGGTGGTCCCCAAACAGGCTCGGGAATTGGTGCTGGAGGAAGTGCATCAAATGAGGACGGGCCAGTTGGAATCAGGCAAACCTATATGTATAGACACATCATATATAGAGGGTGGGGGGGGGGAAACTATAGTGCACACTGAGATCTTACCCTTGATAGATTCTGACCCTACCTAACATGTGGGGGCCGGCACCCTAAGTATGCCCCACGCCATTGGTGCACCCACTCGGTTGTCGTCTTTCCCTCCTATATTTACCCTACTTGCTGAAGTGCTCCTACAGAAAGGGCGTGAAGGACAAAGACTCATTCAAGCCTATTGGTGCCATGGTGTTGAGAGTATAAATCCAGTAACATTCTTTCTGCAGTATTAGCTTGTCCCAGTCTCCCCCTCTAGCCGGAGGGCGAATGAGATCAATTCCCATGATTTTAAAACTCTCCAAGTCGCCACCATGAAAGTTATTAATGTGTCTAGCAACCGGCGTATCCTTCTTCCTAAGGATGTCATTCTTGTGTTCGCCCACACGTCTCCGTAGCTCCCTGATGGTTTTGCCAATAGTTTGCCGCAAATACACTCTACCCTATATATGACACCCTTAGATTTGCACGTAATCAGGGATCTAATGGAATAATTTTTCCCATTATTGTGGTTCGTGAAGGTCTTTCCCTCCTCAATATATCTACAATTGACACAGTCATAGCATTTAAAACAACCATAGGTTGCATTTACTGTCCTTCCTGGGCAATCCTCATTGAAGTGGCTATGGTCAAGTCTGTCCCCCAGGGATTTGGCCTTTCTATATGTGATGGACGGATATTTGAGGAGATGCTTCTCTATAAGACGATCCATCTGTAGGATATGCCATACTTCGAGAGGGTTTCCCTGAGGTCTCCCGCCCCATTATTGTACGTTGTGATAAACCTGAGGATATCAACCGATTCCTCCTTCTTATGATTGGGGTTCAGTAGTGTGGTACGGTCCATATTACGCACAGAGTTGTACGCCTTATGGATAAAATACTGTGGATCCCCTGGGTATTTGCTATTTCACTAATTGAGAGCATTATCAGAAGGGTTCAGGCAGTGTTCAAGTCTAAAGTGGATTTACAAAATACTATCAAAATATTAAAATTGAAATTTACATTTTTATGAGCAAAACAGTAACAATGTATTGACAAGACAAGAATAAGCATAACTACTCATATGCAATATAAAATCAAAAAACAGGAGGAAAACGAGTAGAAATGCTTCAAAAATATGTATTTGTTTATTAATATATTCTTTGTTTAAAATACATCACAAAGATAAAGAAAATACATATATAGGTATATAGAATCTAAGATAAGAGAGTAAGGGGTACTTTGCACGCTGCAACATCGCAGGCCGATGCTGCGATGCCGAGCGCGATAGTACCCGCCCGCGTCGCAGCAGCGATATCCTTGTGATAGCTGCCGTAGCGAACATTATCGCTACGGCAGCTTCACATGGACTCACCTGCCATGCGACCGTCGCTCTGGCCAGCGACCCGCCTCCTTGTTAAGGGGGCTGGTCGTGCGGCATCATAACGACGTCACACGGCAGGCGGCCAATCGGAGCAGAGGAGCAGAGATGAGTGGGATGTAAACATCCCGCCCACCTCCTTCCTTCCGCATATTCTACAGAAGCTGCAGTGACGCCGGTAGGAGATGTTCCTCGCTCCTGCGGCTTCACACACAGCGATGTGTGCTGCCGCAGGAGCGAGGAACAACATCGGACTGTCGCGTCAGCGTAATTATGGATTACGCCGACGCTGCAGCGATGATACGATTACGACGCTTTTGCGCTCGTTAATCGTATCATCGAGCCTTTACACACTACGATGTCGCATGCGATGCCGAAAGTGTGTCACTTTTAATTTGACCCCACCGACATCGCAGCTGCGATGTCGTAGTATGCAAAGTACCCCTAAGGGGCACTTTGCACACTGCGACATCGCAGGCCGATGCTGCGATGCCGAGTGCGATAGTGCCCGCCCCCGTCGCAGCAGCGATATGTGGTGATAGCTGGTGTAGCGAAAATTATCGCTACGCCAGCTTCACACACACACTCACCTGCCTGCGACGTCCCTGTGGCCGGCGACCCGCCTCCTTGTTAAGGGGGCGGGTCGTGCGGCGTCACTGCGACGTCACACGGCAGGCGGCCAATCGGAGCGGAGGGGCGGAGATGAGCAGGATGTAAACATCCTGCCCATCTCCTTCCTTCCGCATATCCTACGGAAGCCGCAGTGACGCCGGTAGGAGATGTTCCTCGCTCCTGCGGCTTCACACACAGCGATGTGTGCTGCCGCAGGAGCGAGGAACAACATCGGACCATCGCGTCGGCGTAATTATGAATTACGCCGACGCTGCACCGATGATATGATTACGACGCTTTTGCGCTCGTTAATCGTATCATCCAGGCTTTACACACTACGATGTCGCATGCGATGCCGGAAGTGCGTCACTTTTAATTTGACCCCACCGACATCGCAGCTGCGATGTCGTAGTGTGCAAAGTACCCCTAAGGCCAAGAGGGGAGATATTAAAAGAGGCACAAACAACACCTGCAAGAGAAAAAAAGGAGCCAGCACGATCTGAAATTGGCATGCATCATATAAAAAGTGAAAATTCACAGATTTATTCCAACTGTACTACAATAAAAAAATGAGATTTTTAGCAAATAATTGATCAATCAAGAGTCCAAAAATGTTTGCTGCAGACAGTTGCAAGGTTTTTTCCAAAAACACATCAGTGTCACATAAAAATTGCATCAGCAGGATTTAACTGAGATACCAGCTGCACAGTACATCCATGCGGCATTAGAAAATTGCCGCAATTGTGTACAGATTTATCCAATGCAACATTTGTCTCATAGAAGTAATGCCATATAAAGGTTGCATAAGCCAGATCAAAACACAGACACAAACCACACAATGCAATAGCACTATTCGCAAATAAATCAAACACAAATGTGTAAATATACAGTAGTCTAGGCAAGTGTATGGAGGGTCTGTGTTAGTCGCTATATGTCAACCGCAGCGTTTATCTCAAAAAGCAAGTAACACATGTGTATTAATACATTATAGTGGTTGTAAACAGGGTCCTGTCCACACAATGTCCGACACTGCCAAACATCTATCAGTACATCACACATTAGATCATATGCAATATAATTGCAAGTCAAATTTATTGATGATGAAGCCATGATGGGCACACATATACCAGAATGTACCATGATAGCGACATACACAGTATACCAGGATGGGACCATATATACCAGGATATAGCCATGATGGGATCACACACCAGGATGGGGCCATGATGGAGATATATGCCATGATGAGGCCATGAAGTGCCCCAGGATGGGGGATATTAGTACAGAATAGGGGTCATTAATGTATAATGATGGGAAGGGGGCAACTCATATGTCTTTATAGGATTTGTGTCGCCCCCGTGCCAGCAGCCGAGCTGCTCGGATCCGGATCCGTGGTAGCTTGAGGGTCTCCGGACCCGGGGGTCATGCGGCTACTCAAATAAAGGGGGATATTTACAGGGGATTATAGAGTTCAGCAAATACTCACAGACTAAAGGCAGAAGATGTAAACTGCCCAGGCCAAAAAGACTAATGCACTACCAGGATGCAGCAAGACCTCCATTAAATGGAGACATCACAGGTGCAAAGGGAGATGGCAAAATTGCACACTTGTGGCTTGCATAGGTCACTGTTCACACATGAAGGTTCACAGTGTCTAGTGAGCAGCCTATTAGTTACGCGCATCACAATAGATGCAAGCGCGCTGCGCCAGTACTAAATATGTGCTCCATGCAGGGACAGCGACTATAGCAGGGGTCTCAAACTCGGCTGGGTGTATGGGCCGCACAGATAAAAAAAATCATTTGGGGGGGGCCGCATTCTTTGCAGGACAAAGTGACATTTTTATTGGTACCATATTTTTTTTTTTACACACCTTTGGATCACTGATTTTGAATATTTTTCACTTGTTTATTATAACAAATGTGCACATTCTTTGTTTAAATTTAAAAAAAAAATGTTGGCAAAAAAAGGTCATGCCTTATTTTGAGGGTTTTTTTTACATTTTATCCCTTTCTTGTAACTAATAGTGTTACAATTAGCACTATATAGAAATTTTGGCCAACATCCTTTAGTAATGTTCCCCATCTTGTTGTAATGTGCCCATCCTTGTCCCCTTGTAGTATTGTGCCCCATCCTAGTCCCCATCCTACAGTAATGTGCTCATCCTTGTCCCCATCTTATCGTAATGTGACCATCCTGTAGTAGTGTGTCCAGCCTTGTTCCCATCCTACAGTAATGTGCTCATCCTTGTCCCCATCTTATCGCAATGTGACCATCCTGTAGTAGTGTGTCCAGCCTTGTTCCCATCCTACAGTAATGTGCTCATCCTTGTCCCCATCCTACAGTAATGTGCTCATCCTTGTCCCCATCTTATCGTAATGTGCTCATCCTACAGTAATGTGCTCATCCTTGTCCCCATCCTATAGTAATGGCCCCAGCCTTGTCCCCATCTTATCGTAATGTGCCAATACTGTAGTAGTGTGTCCAGCCTTGTCCCCATCTTATAGTAATGTTCCCCATCCTTGTCCCCTTGTAGCAATCTCCCCCTGTAGTACTGTCCCCATCCTATAGTACTGTTCCCATCCTATAGTTGTCCCATTCTATAGTAATGTGCCCATTCTACAGTAATGTCCCCATCCTATAGTAATGTCCCCACCCTTGTCCCAATCTAATCATAATGTGCCCATCCTGTAGTAATGTGTCCATCCTTGTCCCCATCCTATAGTAATGTCCCTATCCTATAGTAATGTCCCCAGCCTTATCCCTATCCTATAGTAATGTTCCTCATCCTTGTCCCCTTGTAGTAATGTCCCTATCCTGTAGTACTGTGCCCATCTTAGTCCCCATCCAATAGTAATGTGCCCACCTTGTCCTCATCCTATAGTAATGACCCCAGCCTTGTCCCCATTTTATAGTAATGTCCCCATCCAATAGCATTATGCCCATCCTTGAAATGTCCCCATCCTTTAGTAATGTCTCCAGCCTTGTCGCTATTCTATAGTCATGTGTCCACCTTGTCCCTATCCTATAGTAATGTGCCCACTTTGTCCCTATTCTATAGTAATGTCCCCATCCTGTAGTAATGGGGGGGGCAGTGGCGGCAGTGGCTGAAAGGGGGCAGTGGTGCTATAACTTACCGATTGCTCTTCTCAGCTTCCACAGACACCACCCAGCTCCAGCCAATGATCAGTGCTGTAGCTGCACTGATCATGGCTGGATTTCAATGTTTCAGCCATTTTCAATGGCTTAAACATTACAGTGGCTGTGATTGGCTGATGAACGCCGCTCAGCCAATCACAGCCTCCGTAGGTCCGGGGAGGAAACACCACCCCTCCTGAGGTCCCCTCCTCCCTGAATCTAAGGTATTTTTGCAAAGCGATCGCAGCCACCAGGGCTCCAAGGCCACGATTTTGCCATGACATACTGGGTACGTCATGGGTCCTTAAGTACCAGGGAGCCATGACGTACGCAGTACGTCATAGGTCGCTGTCCTTCACATACACACACGAAAAAAAAAAAAACACCATTCTTTTCACCTGTCCCACGTTCCCTCGGCTGCCTCATCTCTGCTTCTTGCTGTCTGCAGGCCCGTGCCCCCATTGACTATCGCGGCAGGTGCAGGGGCTGCAGACCTTGTCAGCGATTTATGACAGATGATTGTTTTGCCGACACTGCACGCGCAGAGCCCTTGACTCTGACAGCACA
Organism: Anomaloglossus baeobatrachus; assembly: GCF_048569485.1. Lineage (NCBI taxonomy): Eukaryota > Metazoa > Chordata > Amphibia > Anura > Aromobatidae > Anomaloglossus > Anomaloglossus baeobatrachus. Next base: position 225,434,198 of record NC_134359.1, on the reverse strand, counting down.
GCTCCGGCAAAACATTCATCTAACAAAGTGCAGACAGTGCCCCTGCACCGGCCGCGATAGTTAACAGGGAAACGGGCCTGGGGGCCGCACAAAGCAGCTTGAAGGGCCGCATGCCGCGGCCCGCGTGTGTGAGAGCTCTGGACTATAGTTTGCAAGGCCTAACATAAAGAGGCCTGGCTGCATCCTGTAAAAAATATTCTGTGCAAAAGAATAAATAAATATATGAGGTAATGGTAGGTAATATGGCCATAGTATGGAAGCCCACAATCCACGTGACGGATCCTCATTTTTGTGGGTCCCTACTCTAATATATCATATATGTATATCAGTGGCGTAGCTAGGGTTTCAGCTCAGGGGGGGCAAAACATCTGAGTGGGGCCCTTACCAGGTAACCATGATAACTACGGTGGCGCAGACTAATCGTGGGTATAGTGGAACCTCGGCAGATGACACTGATATTACCGCTATATGGTGACTATATAGTGGTAGATATCGGTCCTGCAGCACATACAAGAGATCACAGTGCAGTTATAGATGGTGACTTACAGCTGACATTCTTTCGGATGAAGTTGTTCACCTTTTCTGTGTTTTCCATCTGGTCCAGACCGACATTACAACTTCTTCCAGCCACAACTCATCTACAGAAATTACAACAAAGACACATTTGACTCCTCACACTTCCGGCACCGTCCCCCTCTAATCCTAACCTGCACAAACTCCTCATCCTGCCGTCACCCCAATACTGAGCCGCTGCTGTTGTATGTGTCCCTATTACTGCACCTGCTGTGTGGCACAAAAACTGACTCCTCTTACTGCCACACAAAATAATGCCACCACTGTGCCCTCACATAATAATGCCACCACTGTGCCTCGACATGATAATGCCACCACTGTGCCTCCACATAATGCCACCACTGTGCACCCCACATAGTAATGCCTCCACTGTGCCCCACATAATAATGCCTCCACTGTGCCCTCACATAATAATGCCCCCACTGTGTCCCCACATAGTAATGCCACCACTGTACCCCCACATAATAATGCCACCACTGTGCCTCCACCTAATGCCACCACTGTGCCCCCCACATAGTAATTTCCCCTCTGTGCCTCCACATGGTAATAATGCCACCACTGTGCCTCCACATAATAATGCCACCACTGTGTCCTCACATAATGCCACCTCTGTGCCCCCACATAATAATGCCACCATTGTGACCCTCACATAATGCCACCACTGTGACCCTCACATAATAATGCCACCACTGTGCCCTCACATAATGCCACCACTGTGCCCCCACATAATAATGCCACCACTGTGACCCTCACATAATGCCACCACTGTGCCCCCACATAATAATGCCACCACTGTGACCCTCACATAATAATGCCACCACTGTGCCCTCACATAATAATGTCATCACTGTGCCCCCACATAATAATGCCACCACTGTGCCCCCACATAATAATGCCACCACTGTGCCCCTCACATAATAATGTCACCACTGTGCCCCCCACATAATAATGCCACCACTGTGCCCCCACATAATAATGCCACCACTGTGACCCTCACATAATAATGCCACCACTGTGACCCTCACATAATAATTCCAGCACTGTGCCCTCACATAATAATGCCACCACTGTGCCCTCACATAATAATGCCACCACTGTGCCTCCCAGATTATAATGACACCACTGTGCCTCCCACATAGTAATGCCACCACTGTGCCTCCCACATAATAATGCCACCACTGTGCCTCCCACATATTAATGCCACCACTGTGCCTCCACATAATAATGCCACCACTGTGTCCCCCACATATTAATGCCACCACTTTGCCCCCCACAAAATAATGCCACCACTCTGCCCCCCACATAATAATGCCACCACTGTGCCTCCACATAATAATGCCATCACTGTGCCCCCCACATATTAATGCCGCCACTGTGCCCTTTACATGGTAAAATGCCTCATTTGTGCCCTCTAAATTGTAACATTTCCCCATAGAAAATATTAATGACCTGTGTAAGTGTCCTAGAAAAGTGCCCACATATTGTTCCTAGAAAGTAATAGAGCCCCCAGTGTGCCTTTGATGGTCACAATACCCTGACTGCCCCTATAACAATAATGGTTCCTAAGTGTCCACTTAACATTTAATAATGTCCCTCCCATGTACAGTTTGTCTATACTCAGTATGAAGCCCTTATACCTCCCCTATACACAGTATGATGTTCCCATGGCTCCCCTATACTCAATATGATACCTCTAGACCTCACCTCTCCATACAGACACCTGCGTACAGCTGTATATGCCGCGGGCGAAGGAGGGGACGCTGCGCTCACCCACTGATCGGGTCCGGCTGCTGCTGCTCGGTGGTGGCTCGAGCGCTGGGCCGGATCCCGGGGACTCGAGTGGCGTTCCTCGCCCGTGAGTGAAAGGGGGGTTGGTGTGTGGTTTGGGGATATTGTCCGTGACGCCACCCACGGTTGGGGTGAAGTTGTGACACCACCGCTGCTCTGGACGGGGATCCCGGGAGCGATGACGGGGAGCAGCTTGGATGTTGGTTCTCCCCTGCGTGAGTAGAGGGTTGGTTGTCCCGGGGCCCCGGTGAGGGTTTTATGGATGGCAGGCGCGTTACAGGGCCTGGTGAGGTGCAGGGTCGCGGGGGCAGCGCTGTGCCGCACGGCACGGTGGAACTCACTCAGCCAGTAATTCACACAGAGTCTCTGGTCAAACAAACGGCTGGATGGACGGGTCCCACAGGCGGCTGCGATTGTTCTCCTCCCGATAGGTTGATGGTGACTGCCTTTCCCCGCACCTGTGTTGTGTTTACGGTTCCAGTGGCTTCCCACCGGTAACCCGCTCCCCAGCTTGGATGGATGCTGAGGGAGCCCCTTTTGCCCGCAGGCTCTGGCCCTGGGAACTGTAGCCTTGGCGGTGACTGTGTTTCCCTCTACGGTGTGAGCTGTTGCCTTCAATCGGGTCTTGGCTGCTGGGAAACCCCGGAGGTTCCCTTCGCTAACGGATTTGACCGGTTTTACAACGACTCCAAGCCTCGTCGGGGTCCGTAGGCCCTGCCGAATGGTGCTGGCTTCTCTTCGTTCCCCGATCCGGTACCGGCGGGCCACCACCCGTCCCCGGTCCGTACGGTTCACTCTCCTGCAGACGGTCACCACCGTCTGCCAACCTTGCTGTATGCGCCCGGGCCACACACCCGGACACAGTCAGGCTGCTCCTCTACCACTTCACTCCAAAACTCAACTAAACTGCCTCCTTTTCCCGCCTCCAGGACTGTGAACTCCTCGGTGGGCGGGACCAACTGCCTGGCCCACCCCCTGGTGTGGACATCAGCCCCTTGAGGAAGGCAACAAGGATTTGTGTTTGACTTAGGTGTGCCTAACCGGGGTGTAGGGTGTGTTGGTGTAGTACCTGTGACGACCTGGCTTGTCCAGGGCGCCACATATACACATTCAGACACCTGCGTACAGCCGTATACACATACAGACACCTGCGTATATGTCACGCTCCCCGGCTCCTCTGCCATGCTCCCCGGCTCCCCTGCCATGCTCCCCGGCTCCCCTGCCTTGCTCACCGGCTCCCCTGCCACGCTTCCCCGCTCTCATGTCACGCTCCGTCGCTCCCGTGCCATGCTTCCCGGTCCCCCGCTCCACAGCCTCCATGCCCCATCACCTGCGGTCTCCAGGCAGCCCGGTCCCCGCTCCCGGCGCCCGTCGGCAACGCTGAGCCAGACCGGCACTCCTGCCTCCTGTGCACCGCTCCCTGCTCTGGCTTCTGGCACCTGGGCCTCGCGCATGCGCATTAGGGCGCGCGCGCGGTCATTGACCCTCTCTTAAAGGGCCAGTGTCCTCCAACAAGATATTGAAGAATCAGGTACAGGGTATATAGGGGGATCCTTTCCAAGTGGGCGGGGCCTGTTCTTCGTGTTTGCTAAGCTAGGAGTCAGGTCTCCCTGTGTCTTGTTCCATACTTACCTATCTCTCTTGTAGAGTCGCTCCTGTCTCGCCAACCGGTCCTGACGATTCCCGAACCCCGAACGGTGACTGTCCGCCATCTCGTCAGTCCAAACCATCTCCGATCCCTGGATCCGTGTGGTGACCCACCTCCTCGCTCCGTTGGTTCCGGATTCTGCCTGACATCATCTCGGCCTCCGAACCTGAGCTCCGTCACCCAGACTACCTTCAGAGACTCCGTGGTCCCAGGGACTTCTTCACTCCACTCCACTGAACGGACTGTCCTTCTACCCGTAGTGCTCCGGCTACCGGGCACCTTGCCCTCGGTGAGGTGTTCAGCCCAGTGGATCCACCTCCTGGGCCTACCCGTCCACCTGGTCCTAACAGTAAGAACAGGCCATGGATCCCGCCGAAGCACTAGCGGCCCAGCTGGGCAACTTGCAGCAGGAACTCGGACGACAGCGCGAGACCCAGTCCCGCATGCTGGCCTTCATGTCCTCGGTGGATACCCGCCTGAACACGCTGCAAGCAACTGCCACGTCCCTGGCATCTCAGGCTTCTACAGCACAGTCCACGGCCGCAGTTCCCGTGGCGGCTTCCTCGGAAGCTTCTAAACTCCGCTTGGCCTCTCCACCCCGATATGCCGGAGATCCTAAGACCTGCAGAGGATTCTTGAATCAGTGCTCCCTCCACGTTAAGCTGCTTCCGCACCTGTTTGCCTCCGACCAAGCCAAGGTGGCGTTTGTGATGTCCCATCTGGAGGGTGAGGCACTGGCCTGGATGAACCCCTTGTGGGAGAGGGAGGACCCTGTAACTGCTAACATCCAGTACTTCCTGCAGGCGTTTCGAACCACCTTTGACGAACCCGGACGTGCCGCCGCGTCCGCCTCATCACTCCTCAGGCTACGTCAGGGGACCTTGACGGTGGGCCAATATGCCATCCGCTTTCGCACCTTGGCCTCAGAATTGGGGTGGAACAATGAAGCCCTCACCGCCGCCTTCTGGGAAGGGCTCTTCAGTCGTATTAAGGACGAGCTGGCAGGCCGCGATGTTCCTTCCACTCTGGATGCCCTAATTGCACTAGCCACCCGCGTTGACCTCCAATTTCAGGAACGATCCAAAGAGGTGTCCCGCAAGAGACGTCCGATACGTCATTCCTCTCCTCCGCAGAAGCCCGTCGTACCTCAGTCGGCATCGTCTAGCGTCTCTGTCCACGAACCCATGCAGATTGACCGTCTGAGGCAGTCCGAACAACGCCGAGCAGAACGGCTCGCTAAGGGTCTCTGCTTCTACTGCGGAGAGGGCACACACCTGCTACATTCCTGTCCAGAGAGGCCGGGAACCTCCAAAGCCTAGGGTTGGTAGGAGAGGCCATCCTAGGTGCTGGGACTCTCTCAGACCTGGTTACGTGGACTGTTCAAGTGACAACGGGAGAGACGCGGTTCACGGCCGAGGCGTACCTCGAGTCCGGGGCAGCAGGAAATTTCGTCCAGCAGGCCATGCTGGACAAGTACCAGGTGCCAGTTACTCCACTCGACAAACCCCTTGTGATTGCCTCTGTAGATGGGAGACCCCTTTCTGACACCATCTCGTGGATCACCAAGCCAGTAGAACTACGTATCGGTGCCCTGCACACCGAGAACATCGCTTTCTATGTCCTCCCACACATGTCTCATCAAATCCTGCTGGGACTCCCCTGGTTACGGAAACACGAACCGTCGGTCAGCTGGCGTACTGGTGAAATTACCCGATGGGGCTCCTCTTGCCACGAGAACTGCCTGAAGTCTATACAGCCCATCCGACGACCTCCGGTTCCGGAGTCCCTACCAGGACTGCCTTCGGCCTATTGGTCCTTCGTGGACGTCTTTGATAAAAAGGAGTCTGAGGTACTGCCGCCACATCGTCCTTACGATTGTGCCATCGACCTGCTCCCGGGAACTACACCACCTCGAGGACGGATATATCCTTTGTCCCCTGCTGAAACAAGAGCCATGTCTGCCTATATCACTGAGAACCTGGCAAGGGGATTCATCCGGAGATCCTCCTCTCCTGCTGGAGCCGGCTTCTTCTTCGTTAAGAAGAAAGAGGGCGACCTGCGCCCATGCATTGACTACCGGGGATTGAACCAAATCACCGTAAAAAATAAATACCCCCTGCCGCTCATCCCCGAATTGTTTGATCGGCTTAGAGGAGCTCGTGTGTTTACCAAGTTGGATCTTCGGGGTGCCTACAACCTGGTCCGCATCTGCTCTGGGGACGAATGGAAGACTGCATTCAATACTCGCGATGGGCACTACGAGTATTGTGTGATTCCCTTCGGCCTGTGTAACGCACCAGCAGTCTTTCAAGAATTGGTGAACGACGTGTTCCGGGACCTTCTCTACGTCTGTGTGGTGGTATATCTGGATGACATCCTGGTCTTCTCTCCGGACCTCCAGACCCACAGAGAGAATGTGCAGCTGGTACTACAAAGACTGAGAGAGAATCGTCTGTACGCCAAGTACGAGAAGTGTGTCTTTGAGCAGTCTTCTCTTCCCTTCCTGGGTTACGTAATCTCCGATACCGGCCTGCAGATGGACCCAGAGAAGGTCTCTTCCATTCTCAACTGGCCCCCTCCTTCCGGACTGAAGGCAATTCAACCGTTTCTTGGATTTGCGAACTATTACCGTCAGTTCATCCCTCACTTCTCTGCCCTGACTGCGCCTCTCTCCGCCTTGACCAAGAAGGGGGCTAATCCAAAGGACTGGTCACCTGCGGCCGACGCCGCGTTTGGCTCCCTGAAACAGGCATTTGCTTCCTCTCCTGTGCTCCACCGTCCTGAGTTAAACCGACAGTTCACCTTGGAGGTGGATGCCTCCTCTTCTGGAGCCGGAGCAGTGCTCATGCAGAAGTCCTCCTCCGGAAAGATGGTTACTTGCGGTTTCTACTCCAAGAGCTTCTCAGCGCCTGAACGCAACTACACCATCGGTGACCGAGAGCTATAAGCAGTCAAACTGGCTCTGGAGGAATGGCGCTACCTTCTGGAGGGAGCAGTGTACCCCGTGATCATTTACACGGACCACAAGAACCTGGAATACCTGCGGTCTGCTCAGCGACTGAACCCACGACAAGCCAGGTGGTCCTTGTTCTTTGCCAGGTTCGATTTTCAGCTCCATTTTCGGCCCGCGGATAAGAATGTGCGAGCAGATGCCTTGTCCAGGTCATTCGTGCCCATAGAACAGGAGGAGGAGACATCCCAGCCCATCATCTGCCCAAGTAAAATCATTCCGGTGGCCCCTGTCACTCTGGCCCAGATACCGCCCGGGAAGACCTATGTCTCTGAGACTGACAGACAAAAAGTGTTGCATTGGGGCCATGCCTCGAAAATAGCCGGCCATGCTGGTCAGAAGAGAACATGGAGTACAATTGTACGTCACTACTGGTGGCCATCCCTTCGCACGGACGTCGCGTCTTTTGTCTCAGCCTGCTCCTCTTGTGCCCGGAACAAGACGCCCAAACACCTGCCATATGGTCGCCTTCTGCCGCTGCCAATTCCCTCCGTTCCGTGGCAACACATTGCAATGGACTTTATTACAGACTTGCCCTTGTCCGCCGGACACACAGTCATATGGGTCGTGGTGGATCGGTTCTCCAAAATGGCTCATTTCGTCCCTATGGCTGGACTGCCCTCTGCCCAGGAACTCGCTGATGCCTACATACAGCACATCTTCCGGTTGCATGGCTTTCCATCACACATTGTGTCCGACAGAGGAACTCAGTTTACCTCCTGCTTCTGGAGGGCCCTCTGCAAACATCTGGGAGTGGCTCTGGACTTTTCTTCAGCCTACCATCCTCAGTCGAATGGCCAAGTGGAACGGGTCAATCAGATCCTGACCTCCTTCTTGCGTCACTACGTTAATACCCATCACGACGACTGGTCCACGCTTCTTCCTTGGGCTGAATTCTCCCATAACCACCACGTCAGTGAGTCCTCCTCCAGCTCTCCCTTCCATGTCGTTTACGGACTTCAGCCTTCCGTCCCATTACCTGTATCTTCTTCCTCGGATGTCCCTGCTGCTGATGCTGTAGTCCGTGACTTTACAACGATTTGAGACTCTGTCAAGACGTCCCTTGGACGTGCTTCCCTGCGGATGAAGAAACACGCAGACAAGAGGCGTCTGGATCCTCCGTGTTTCTCTCCAGGAGATCTGGTCTGGCTTGCTTCCAAGTACGTCCGATTGAAGCTACCATCGTACAAGCTGGGTCCTCGCTACATCGGGCCGTTTAAAGTCATCGGCAAAATAAATGAGGTCTCCTACAAGCTGCAGCTCCCAGCCACGATGAGAATCCCCAACTCCTTCCACGTCTCCCTGCTCAAGCCGGTTGTCCGTGGTCCCTTCTCCGCTGCTGCCGGTTCTGCTCCTCCTCCTATTGCTGATGATGACATCTATGCGGTAAGGGATATCGTGGCCATGAAGACCGTGCGGGGCCGACAGTTCTTCCTGGTGGACTGGACTGGGTATGGTCCTGAGGATAGGTCCTGGGAACCCCGGGAGAATGTGGGTACTCCCCTGATACGTGCCTTCCTGTCCCGGTTGCGGGGAGGGGGGCGTGGGGGAGGGTGTACTGTCACGCTCCCCGGCTCCTCTGCCATGCTCCCCGGCTCCCCTGCCATGCTCCCCGGCTCCCCTGCCTTGCTCACCGGCTCCCCTGCCACGCTTCCCCGCTCTCATGTCACGCTTCGTCGCTCCCGTGCCATGCTTCCCGGTCCCCCGCTCCACAGCCTCCATGCCCCATCACCTGCGGTCTTCAGGCAGCCCGGTCCCCGCTCCCGGCGCCCGTCGGCAACGCTGAGCCAGCCCGGCACTCCTGCCTCCTGTGCACCGCTCCCTGCTCTGGCTTCTGGCACCCGGGCCTCGCGCATGCGCATTAGGGCGCGCGTGCGGTCATTGACCCTCTCTTAAAGGGCCAGTGTCCTCCAACAGGATATTGAAGAATCAGGTACAGGGTATATAGGGGGATCCTTTCCAAGTGGGCGGGGCCTGTTCTTCGTGTTTGCTAAGCTAGGAGTCAGGTCGCCCTGTGTCTTGTTCCATACTTACCTCTCTCTCTTGTAGAGTCGCTCCTGTCTCGCCAACCGGTCCTGACGATTCCCGAACCCCGAACGGTGACTGTCCGCCATCTCGTCAGTCCATACCATCTCCGATCCCTGGATCCGTGTGGTGACCCACCTCCTCGCTCCGTTGGTTCCGGATTCTGCCTGACATCATCTCGGCCTCCGAACCTGAGCTCCGTCACCCGGACTACCTTCAGAGACTCCGTGGTCCCAGGGACCTCTTCACTCCACTCCTCTGAACGGACTGTCCTTCTACCCGTAGTGCTCCAGCTACCGGGCACCTTGCCCTCGGTGAGGTGTTCAGCCCAGTGGATCCACCTCCTGGGCCTACCCGTCCACCTGGTCCTAACAGTATAGCCATATACACATACAGACACCTACGTACAACCGTATACACATACAGACACCTGCGTACAGCCGTATACACCTACACACACCTGCGTACAGCCGTATACACATGCGCACACCTGCAAACAGCTGTATACACATAAACACACCTGCGTAAAGCTGTATACACATGCACACACCTGCGTACTGCCGTGTACACATACACACACCTGCATACAGCTGTATACACATGCGCACACCTGCATACAGTCGTATACACACACATATATACAGACACATATACAGATATAGTCACATAGAAGCGTATACATATTTGAAAACATTCACATACAAATAATCATACACATAGACAGACACAATCCTATATACACACACACACACACACATACTGGGGGTGCTTTTTACTTTTGATGATTGGGGGACACTTCTTCTCTCCCGAGCAGCCACAGATTTGTTTCATGGTAAATCCCTGTAGGCTAAAGGACCTGTGGTGACGTCACACCCATGTGATCAGAAGGGGCAGGGCCTCAGCAACGCAGCTGATAACAGAAAGAAAGTCCAGGTGTCCTGGAGTTGTTTATAATAGAAGAGGGGGTCTGAGGTAAGACCTCCAGATGGAGGGTGCAGGGGGAGAGGGAGGAAACATGGCCACGCCCACTAACAAAGCCGGTCACGCCCACTACCCAGGCAGCTCCTAGCCACTGGGATGTAGACGCAACCTTTGTCTGATGCTCCTCGGCTGGGTGGAGGCAGCGCGCGCTGCATGACGTCATTATAACACACATGGCCGTGCACTGTGCCTGTACTATGCGGCCGGTCAGCACTGTCTGCGCCTGTCAGTGTACCCGGCCACATCACAGTACAAGAGACACGGCCGCGCGCAATTCACTGTGCGCGGCCATGTGTGTTATAATGACATTATGCAGCAGGTGGCCGGCCCTCTACAATAGCTGGGAGAGCAGCCTGGGGGGGCCCTCCGCCCCTGCCCGGCGCTGAGCGATGACGTCACCACGCTGGGACTCTGTATCCTGCGTGAGCGCTATTATCAGCAGCAGTGCAGGGAAATCGTGTCTCCTCCGCACTGCCGCAGAGGTTAACTATATCGGCGCGCTGTACGCGCTGATATAGTTAATGGTATCGCAGCTCCAGGTGGGCCACCTCTGAGCACGGGGCCCGGGGCGGCCGCACCCTCTGCCCCCCTGCTAGCTACGCTACTGATGTATATATATAAAAAACAACAACAAAAAGAGGAATAAAAATCCTCCAAAAGCTAAGCAAATACTCACAGACTCATGGCAGAAGATGTAAACTACCCAGGCCAAAAAGACTAATGCACTGCCAGGATGCAGCAAGACCTCCATTAAATGGAGACATCACAGGTGCAAAGGGAGATGGTAAAATTGCACACTTGTGGCTTTCATAGGTCACTGCCTATTTTTACGCCTCATCACAATAGATGCAAGTTTACATGTTCTGCCATTAGTCTGTGAGTATTTGCTTAGCTTTTGGAGGATTTTTATTCCTCTTTTTGTTGTTGTTTTTTATATATTTATACATATATGATATATTAGTGTAGGGACCCACAAAAATGAGGATCCGTGGATGTAGCCAGGCCTCTTTATGTTAGACCTTGCATACTATAGTCGCTGTCTCTGCATGGAGCACATATTTAGTACTGGCGCAGCCAGCTTGCATCTATTGTGATGGGCGTAACTAATAGGCTCTAATAGGCTGCTCACCAGATACTGTGTACCTGCATGTGTGAACAGTGACCTATGCAAGCCACAAGTGTGCGGTTTTACCATCTCCCTTTGCACCTGTGATGTCTCCATTTAATGGAGGTCTTGCTGCATCCTGGCAGGGCATTAGTCTTTTTGGTCTGGGCAGTTTACATCTTCTGCCATTAGTCATTCCTCTTTTTGTTGTTGTTTTTTATATATATACATATGGGATTATAAAGTTTGTGACGCCACCCGTGGTGTGTGGTAATTTGGAGTACCAACGCTGCAGTTAGGAGTACCTGGGGGTGATGGAATGAGGCAGCCAGGTGTTGTGACCCTCCTCGGGTAGGAGGAATACCCCAGGGCTCGGTGATGAGGAGAGGGGAGTGCCGTTGGATGCGAAGGGGGTCACTCTTGTACTCACTCAGTCCAGTAAGCTGACACTGACAACTGTATAAACCAAAATTCTGTATACTGCTGCCTCTGAGGGGAGCTTAGTTTGGGTTCCATCCCCAATGGTGCTGCCTGGTGATCCGTGACCTGCCTCCTGGCACTAAGATTATTTCTCTGTTGGTCTCGGTAGTATGGAACATCCCGGGTCCCGCTCCCCACTATGGCTAAGTGTGGGAGCTTGCTCTCAGGGTTCACGCTTGGGATTTTCTGGACCATTTGAGTGGAAAGTCCTATCCCCGATTTTAGAGTGGGAAGGAGAGCAGATCTTGAAGGCTCTGTTCGCGTAGGGTAAATTGTCAGGTTGCCTGAAGCTACTCCCTGACCTAGGGTCCACGTACCCCATCGTGCCTTGGTCCCAGCCCGGTGATGGTGCAAGGCCGCCGGCTGTCCTTCTCGACAGATCCTTGCCCCTTGCCACGATCCCCTGTGACCGGGGGTCCAGCTCCTCTAGGCCCAGACCACCGTTTGCCACCTACATAGCTTCCTAGGAGCCCTGCTCCTGACCTCCTCTCTCCCGTCCTCTCTCCTTCACTTCCAACACACAACTCCTTCCTACTCCTGACCTCCCCCATCCAAGTGGGTGACCCTTATTCCACTCAGGCCGTCCACTGGTGTGTCTGTTGGGTGTGGTATAGAGTGTACCTAGGATTTGATTAGCTGATGTAGGCAACACCATATAGTTGGGGACCCATAACCAAGAAGGAGGTGGATACTGCACGGAAGGGCACATAGTGCAATACCCTGTGACGACCTGATAGTCCAGGGGTGTCACAGAGTTAGAATTCTACAATGACCCGTACAGCTGACCAAAATGCGAGGGTGGCAGGCTCAAACTTTTCACCGGGGCCCATCAGACTCTAGTTACACCACTGACTGGAAACATTGTATGTCTGCCTCCTTTTGAGTAAATTAGATTTAAGTTCGGCCCCGCTTTGCTTTGCTTTATCCATCACTCTAGCCATCCTCTAGCCATTATCCGTGTCTGGTGTCCAGTTACCCCTTCCCACTCTTCCCCAACTGACTTGCAAGAAAGCTGATATCCAAGTCGAGTAGATAATTATAACCCTTTGTACGAAAAATTGAGTACATTTATATTAGTGTTGCCTTTCATTTTTAACATTATTGTTTATTTACAATTGACCCATCCTAAAATTGTAACATATTAAAATTATATTTAGATTTTTTTGGGCAACAATTAAAAAAAAATGAATAAATCTGAATTTTTGAGTTTTTTTAAATTGTACCAGTATCGTTCAACTTGACAGTAGTTAGAATATATGACTTGCAAAGGAAAAATATCTCCATGATGTTAAAGGGAAACACAAGAGGCGTAACGATCGCGGTGGCAGATGTCACGAGCATGACTGGGCTCCTGCTGCAGGGGGCAAGCCGGCGCCATTGCATATTTCAGCTGGATGTGCATCCTCAGACGCACATTCAACTGAAGTGTATTGTTGCGCAGAGACCCATTGAGTCCCTGCACAGCAATACAATCTGCCTGCCAATCAGAGGCCAGCAGCTAATATCGGCTTGCCTGTGACTGGGAATGCATGGCAGTAACGTCATATGCTGCCCATCACTAGCACTCAGAAATCAGTTGCCAGCCTCAGATGAGGACCCCACTGAAGGGTGAGCGGAAGGAAGTTGAGTAAAAACGTTTATTGTTCATTTAATGTGTTAAAACACAATGGCAGAAAAGAAAATATATACACCAGGATGAGGAACATATATACCAGAATGGGCCCAGGTTGGGGAACATATATACCAGGATGGACTCATGATGGGGAACATATATACCAGGATAAACCCAGGATAGAGAAGATACAGACCAGGATGGGGAACATATATGTATTATAAATGCATACAGTCGCATACTGAAAAAGCCAAAAATGTACAAGGGAAAATATGGCACTGCATTACTGCAAAAGAGAGATATTTAGTTTATGTATTGGCCAATGTATGTAAGCCCGGAAACCAACGGCAAGGTATATCTCTGTAATCCGGGAACCTAACTTAAATGCCACTATCTAGGTTAAAAACATCCATATCTGGAAAAAATGCCACTATTTGGACTACAAACCTCCATGTATGGGCAGCTAGGCTCCTGCTATAATGGTTATGAACACAGCCAGGTCTTAGGGTGGAGTGCTCAGTCAGAAAAAGACTCACTAGAAATATCAAAAAACTGACCTGCACATCCAACAAATGTGAACAGGTGCTAACTGAAAAAAACATAGTTACTATAAATGCATACAGTCACACACTGAAAAAGCCAAAAATGTACAAGGGAAAATATGGCACTGCATTACTGCAAAAGAGAGATATTTAGTTTATGTATTGGCCAATGCATGTAAGCTCGGAAACCAACGGCAAGGTATATCTCTGTAATCCGGGAACCTAACTTAAATGCCACTATCTAGGTTAAAAACATCCGTATCTGGGCAAAATGCCACTATTTGGACTACAAACCTCCATGTATGGGCAGCTAGGCTCCTGCTATAATGGTTATGAACACAGCCAGGTCTTAGGGCGGAGTGCTCAGTCAGAAAAAGACTCACTAGAAATATCAAAAAACTGATGCACACATCTAACAAATGTGAACAGGTGCTAACTGAAAAAACATAGTAACTATAGATGCAAACAGTTGCACACTGAAAAAGTCAAAAATGTGCTGGGGAACATATATACCAGAATGGGCCCAGGTTGGGGAACATGTATACCAGGATGGACTCATGATGGGGAACATACATACCAGGATAAACCCAGGATAGAGAACATACAGACCAGGATGGGGCACATATATGTGGCGCCCCTGAGTATATCAGGGTGCCACAAGGAACTGCATACTTTCACCTAGGTGCAGGGCCTACCCCCCATGGTTCCAGGTTCCTAAGAAACTGGTGTCACTACAATCAGCACCACAAATCCCAATCTCCAACCTCACATCATAGCCTGTCAGACACACCAGTGGGTTGGTCAAGCTGGAATAGGGCCACCCACATAGGGGACAGGCAGGCTGGTGGGAGGGAGAAAGCAGAGAGTTGAGGTGTAGCCCTCAAAGAGTGAGGAGCTAGAATGGTAGCTCCCGGGGAGCTAGACTGAGGTTGGGTCGCAGACGTTGATCCGGGACTAGAGGAGTCGAGGACCGGTAGCAGTGACATTGGAAGAGGGTGGGACGGACATAGTCTAGGAGGACTGTTGGCATCAGAAACCCAAAAGAACTGACCGGTACCGAGCACGGCTGGGTACAGGACCCTAGGTCAGGAACCGATTGAACATCCTGATAATTAACCTGGAGGGGAGAGTCTCTTTATGAACTTCCCTAAGAGCTCAGAGATTGAAGGCATCAGCACAACACGGGGGATAGGGTTTTCCAAATAAAGCAACTCACTGAAATCCCAAATGCCACCCATCAAAAGCAGGGCTACACTACACATAGTGAGCGGGGCCCTAACAGCTTCATGCCAAGGGGCCACAACAGACCACAAATTGTGCACGGAGGTAGGCTCTGAATTACCAAGTGACACCTGGACGGGCTCCTCATATTGACTGTGATGCACAGAGACTTTGGTTTACCTTCAGTGTGAGTGTCTATTTTGTAATCCTCCTCTAGCACCACGACTACTCACAGTGAGTACCCTGGTCTCCTGCACCCTGCGCCCCAAATAGTCACCAATACCCCAGAGGCCGGGGCCTTCCCTACCTGCGGAGGGACTGACACCTTGCTGCTCCCCACACCATCTGCCCCGGTACTCCTTTCATCAGCGGTGGTACTCCCATTACCGCAACCCGTTGGTGGCATCACGAACTTCTCCCCTGTAAAAATCCCCTTCCAGGAATAGGAGTGCTGTGCCGAGCCCGGGTCCGGACCCCTCGAGCCACGACCAACCCGGATCCGAGCACCCCGGTCTGCGCCGGGGCGGCAAATATATACCAGATGAGGCTCAGGATGGGGAACATATATACCATGGTGGGCCCAGGACTTGGAATATGTATACCAGGATAGGCCCAGGATGGTTAACATATATACCAGGAAGGGACCCAGGATGAGGAACATATATACCAGAATGGGAACATATATACCAGGATAGGCCCAGGGTGGAGGACATAAGTTTCAGGATGGGAACATGCATACAAGAATGGAGAACATGTATACCCAGATAGGTCTAGGATGGGGAGCATATATATATCAGGAAGGGGCCTAGGATGGGGAACATATATACCAGGATGGGAACATATATCCCAGGATAGGAACATATATAACAGGATGGGAATATATATGCCAGAATGGTTCCAGGATGGGGAACATATACACCAGGATGGGGAACATATATAATTGGATGTGCCCAAAATGGGGAACATATATACCAGGAAGGAGCCCAAGATGAGGAACATATATATACCAGGATTGGGACATATATACCAAGATGGGAACATATATACTAGGATGGGAACATATATACCAGGATGGGGGACATATGTACAAGGATTGGAACATATACATCAGGATGGGGAACATATATCCCAGGATTGGACTAGGATGGAGAGCTTAAATACCAGGAAGGGGCCCAGGATGGGAAACATATATATCAGGAAGGGACCAGGATGGGGAACGTATATTCCAGGATGGGAGCATGGGGGAGATTACTACGTAATAGTGTTGCACCCAGGGGGCAAGGGGAATCAGGCACGGGCTGTCTCATACCTGCGTTACTCGTCACCGGGGTGGTGTGATGATCCGGGATGTCGCGGTTGCCTGCCCGGCTTCGTGCCTTGAGGTGTACACCAATAAAGAGGGAAGATGTTCGGGGTACTACTAGGATGAATGTCAAGACGCCACATGTGGTATGCGGCCAGGGAATTAGCCGCCGCTATTGTCCTCCGTGGTGGATGGTAGTAGCAGCCAGAGATGGTATTGCTCCCCACATGTGGAGCGGGCCCCGGGGACGATGATGAGGGGAGTAGTGATGGCATTTAAGCGCCGAGGCACGGGGCAGCAGTGCCGGTAATCAAGAGTCAGAGTCAATTGCTGCAGTTCCAGGTGTCTTTACTCACTCTTTGCCGCTCGTCCGGATAGTACTGGTCACCCACTGTGATGGGCTCCGTCGACCCCGGATAAGTTAGGAGAAGTCACCGGTGTTTGAAAGAAGAAAGTCCTTTTTCAGAGTTGCTCTTCCAGCTGTGAGGCACTTGGGCCGAGCGTTCCGCTCCAAACCCCAGGCCCCGTGAAGAGAAGAGAAGAAAGAGGTGATGGTGTCGTGTCCCAGAACTGGTGTCTTGGGTAGACTGACTGAAGATTGTATGAGTGTCCTCCTACTTCTACCCCAAGTGGAACCCGCCCCCCAGGTGGTTGGCTTCAGTGACCGGGGAACTCCCATGACTCATGATGGCCACCCCCCTGCCTACCCTAAGCCATCCCCCCGGGGAGCAGGCTCCTGAGCTTTATGGAAAGTGTGACTATGGAACACCGGTGATTAACCCCCTCCTTACCCAAGGCGAATATCGCACCTAAAATAAGGTGCAATACTCTGTGGCGAGTGATGCCTCAGGGGCGCAACAATAGGAGTAGCAACTCATATGTCAACTTTCTGGATTTAAAACTCTACAAACATCTTATCGACTTGCAAGGGGGAAACTATATCCAAATTTCGTACTGGAGCCTATTGAACTCTTGTTACGCCATTGGAAAACACTATGACTGTATCTCCGTGACTTGGCTTACAATGTATTGTAATTGAGCAGTATCAGTAGAGGCAATTACCTCATTAACAGATGTCTATGAGGTTACTTATATATTACATTTTCCTACAACCATAACCGTTTATTATCAGAACCACATCTGCTTGTAAAAGAGTAAAATTGTATTAGGAAATTAAATTAGGGAACACAATTCCCTAATGTAATATTAAAAACGCCATTCTATACTTGAACTTCACTTTACAAGGGGTTTCCCATCACAGAAATTAAGAGAATATCACTGGGATGTTATCACTTTGTGATTATTAGTGTCTCTCTTCTGGAACCCTCATTATTCCTAAGAATAAAAGGTACTAGTTTGGTGGATTCTTCAGAAACGTTTCGGTGAAGACGGCTGATTGGGTTTTTGCCAAATACAAGAGTGAACATTAAATGATGAAAATTAAAAATAAAATATTTTCCCTTCACAATTTGAGGGGCACTTCCAGCTTTTAGAGACGGTATATGAAAAATTGCTATATAGTAGCAAACATGATCAAAATCTGTGCTTGATGTGTTTTTCCTCTTGGCGGCCTATTCCTGTGTTGATAAGTGCAAGTCCCAGGGGTCTTCTTTAGAAAAACATCAGACTTGAGTTAGAGAACCAGAGAATTTTCTTTTTCTTTATTCTTGATTGGCTCTTTTTTTATTCCTTCCCAGGTGTACATAGATTAATAATCCATGTACAAATACTGTATCATAATCATTTTATTTTTTAAATGGGAGGATACCGCAATCCAATATGTCAGCTAATGCTTGGTGAGTGAGACAGATGAACATAGAGTAACTCTGACATGAATACCATGCTGTATTAATAGTCGGATGAATAGTATGAGAGCATATGAATGACTAATTGTTTATACAGTATGTTTCTTGAATATTTGTTATATGAGAGTTCATTATTCTTTCCATTGATGAAAACCAAGGCGGCAACCTTATAACAGGGAGGCAGGTTCATTGACGTATTGTAGTTTCTTGCTTTGACGTATATTCCTAGCAATTGACATTGTTCTCAGATTTACTACATGTACTACATACAGGACAACATTTATTTACATATCTGGATGCTTTTAGATTTTTTTCTATTCTACAAGTTGTAGATGCTAGTCTCATTTTGTGTGTCTGTGGTAATTCCTGAAAAGCCTCCAATTAAATGTCTATAGGGGTCTGTCGCGGGCGGAGGAGTGAACGCTGCGCTCTCCTACTGCTCGGGTCCGGCTGCTGCTGCCGCTGCTCTGTGGTGGCTCGAGTGGTGGGCCGGATCCCGGGGACTCGAGCGACGTTCCTCGCCCGTGAGTGAAAAGGGGATTTGATTGTGGGGATTGGCTATTGTCCGTGACGCCACCCACGGTTGTGGTAATATTGGTGACACCACCGCTGCTCTGGACGGGGATCCCAATTGGTTGTCCCGGGGCCCGGTGATGGAGTAGGGATGGATGACAGGCGGGTTACGGGGCCTGGTGAGGTGCAGGGTCGCGGGGGCAGCGCAGTGCCGCATGGCACGGTGGTACTCACTCAGCCAATGATGAGGACACAGTTCTTGGTAAAACACACGGCTGGATGGATGGGTCCCACAGACGGCTGCGACGTTGTTTCTCCCGGCAGGTTGATGGTGACTGCCTTTCCCTGCACCTATGTATGGTAGATGGTTCCAATGGGTTCCCACCGGTAACCCGCTCCCCAGCTTGGATATGGGCCGGAGGAGCCCCTTTTGTCCGCAGGCTCTGGCCCTGGGAAACGGTTGCCTTGGCGGTGGCGGTGTCTCCCTCTCTTGGTTGGACTGTTGCCTTCTGTCGGGACTTGGCTGCTGGGAAACCCAGGAGGTTCCCTTCACTAACGAATTCGGCAAATTCACGGCGACTCCTAGCCTTGCCGGGGTCCGTAAGCCCCTGACAGATGGTGCTGGCTTCTCTTTGCGTACCGGTCCGGTTCCGCCGGGCCACCGCCCGTCCACGGTCCTTACGGTAGACTCCGATAGGTCACTCCTGCAGACGGTCACCACCGTCTGCCAACCATGCTGTACCGCCCGGGCCACACACCCGGACGCTGTCAGTTAGTTGCTCCACTACCACTTTCCTTCCTTCCACTTTCACCTCCAAAACTAATCTGTTTACTTTTCCCGCCTCCAGGACTGTGAACTCCTCGGTGGGCGGGACCAATTGCCTGGCCCACCCACTGGTGTGGACATCAGCCCCTGGAGGAAGGCAACAAGGGTTTTGTGTCTTCGGTGTGCCTGACCGGGTGTTACGGTTGCTGCGAGCACTGGAGACTAAGTCCAGATTTCTTGCTACTGCACATGTGCGAGCGCTGGAGACTAAGTCCAGATTTCTTGCTACTGCACATGTGCGAGCGCCAGAGACTAAGTCCAGATTTCTTGCTACTGCACATGTGCGAGCGCCGGAGACTAAGTCCTATCTTGGAGCCATTGCACATGTGCGGGTGACATCATCGCTGACACGAGGTCACATGTCTCTGACACCTTCTATGCCGATTGGTCGCTGGTCATGTGCTTGTGATGCCTTGCTCGGTGATAGGCCAGCATGATGTCACTCCTGTCGTTCTGGCAGCGGATTGGCTCTGGTGTCCTCCATCTTGGATGAGGCACAGCGTCTATATAAGACCCTGACACACGCCGCATGGCGCTCAGTCCTCTTAGTTCATGCATAAGAGTAGACGCTCTGTGCGCGTTCCTCTAGGCATTCCTCTGTCTATGCTAGGTGAGCGCTACCGGCAGGGTAGCGTTCTTATACCTTACAGCTTCGGCTGCTGTCCGTATCCTTACCTCTTAGGGGAGCGGACATAGGCAGGTGCCTGAGGCACATAGTCTGGCTGGGCCTTGTGGTTCGACTCGTAGGTGGACGTTGCCGCTAGGGTAACGTTCCTTATACTGCGACTAGCAGTTGTTCGTATCCTCGCACACTAGGGGAGCGAACAGAGGTAGGAGCTTTGTGCGGCTTATGCTGCTGTTCGTCTCTTTTGCACCACTAGAAGAGCGGACCTAGGCAGGTGCCATATCTAGTGGTTCGTGTCCTCGCACACTAGTGGAGCGAACGCAGGTAGGAGCTTTGTGCGGCTTACGCTGCTGTTCATCTCTTTTGCACCACTAGAAGAGCGGACCTAGGTAGGTGCCATTTCGCACACATTGCCTTTGTCTCTGTGATTATTAACAGAGATCATTCCACACACCCTCCAAGTAAAGGAGGAATTGCTTTACTTTCTTATTATATCCTTCTGTGAGTTAACAGAGGTATTGCACTCTGCCATAGTCTGCAGCAGAGTCTTTGCACGGTGGACCCTGACTGTCTGATACTCCTTTAAGAATATCAGACAGCCCCCCGTAACATTAGGACTGAGCCAAGGGTCTGGCAGTTATGGCAGAATATCAGCAGTTACACCGTTACATACAAGTACTTGAGTCACGGCTCAAGAGTATAGAGGATAAACCTCAGACCATGGTGACATCTGCACATGATCCTCGACTTGCTCTGCCAAACAGATATTCTGGCGATGCCAGATCATGTCGTGGTTTCATTAGTCAGTGTCAGATACACCTAGAGGTCAACTCTTCTCGCTTCTCTACGGAGAGGTCCAGAGTAGGCTTTATCATCTCCTTACTTCAGGACAAAGCCTTAGAATGGGCGACTCCCCTATGGGAGCGCTCTGATGTGGTTACTCTGAGACATCAAGACTTTCTTGATGCTCTTAAGGCGGTATTCATGGGTCCGCAGGTTACCCATGATGCGGCCCTGAGACTGTTAGATCTATCTCAGGGTTCGTTATCTACTAGTTCTTATGCCATTGCTTTTAGAACTCTGGTGGCAGAACTAGATTGGCCAGAGAAGGTGTTGATTCCTATCTTCTGGAGAGGGTTGGCAGGCTATGTCAAGGATGCTCTTGCTACTCGTGAGGTCCCTGCTTCTCTAGAGGACTTGATCACAGTAGCAACGAGGATCGATGTACGCCATAAGGAACATAGACTCGAGGTCTCTTCCTCACGCCCTAAGCATCGGGCTATTCCAGTTGTTGAGGGTCCACTACCATCTTCCTCAGCATCTGAAACATCTCCCACTCCTATGGAGTTAGGTCATACGTCTTCCAGACTACGCAAGTCTGGTCCTCCTATATGTTACGTATGTCGTCAGGCTGGGCACTATGCCAACAAGTGTCCTAGTCGTCAGGGAAACTCCCTGGCCTAGTAACCATTAGAGGGGGGTTACTAGAGACGTCTTCTGCACCCTCTAAGTGTTGTATCCCAGGTCAGCTCTCGTTATCTGAGAATACATGGCCTATTATGGCTTTTGTGGATTCCGGAGCTGACGGGACTTTTGTGTCCTCAGGATTTGTAAAGGGACACAATATTCCCTCTATCATGTTAGAGGCGCCTATTCCTGTCCGTGTTGTTAATGGAACTATGTTGTCTGACTCCATTACATTGAGGACAGTTCCCTTGCGCCTTTCCCTGTCTCAGGGTCACATAGAGGAGATTTCTTTTCTTGTTTTGCCTGAGGGTATAGACGACGTCCTTCTGGGTCTCCCATGGCTTCGGTCTCATGCTCCTCACATTGACTGGGAGTCTGACAGCATTATTAGTTGGGGTTCGAAATGTCAGTCCCGATGTCTTCCCTTACCACCTAAGGTCATTGCAGTTGCATCTACTGATCTCTCTCCCATACCTACACCCTATCTGGATTTCGCTGACGTGTTCTCCAAACAGGGTGCTGAGGTTCTTCCACCCCATAGGCCGTATGACTGTGCCATAGACCTTATCCCAGGTTCGGTTCCACCTAAAGGCAGGGTTTACCCCCTGTCGATACCTGAGTCGGAGGCGATGTCGACCTATATAAGAGAGAGTTTAGAGAAGGGGTTTATTCGTAAGTCTGTCTCTCCCGCGGGAGCTGGGTTTTTCTTTGTTCGGAAGAAAGAGGGTGATTTGCGTCCCTGCATAGATTACAGGGGTCTCAACGCAATCACAATAAAGAACAAATACCCATTACCTTTAATTTCGGAGCTCTTTGACAGACTGAGAGGAGCTCAAGTTTTTACGAAGTTGGATCTGCGGGGTGCGTATAACTTGGTACGAATTCGAAAGGGTGACGAATGGAAGACCGCTTTTAACACCCGAGACGGTCACTATGAATACCTCGTCATGCCTTTTGGGTTATGTAATGCACCCGCAGTATTTCAGGACTTCGTAAACGATGTGTTCAGGGATTTACTGTTATACTCAGTAGTGGTGTATCTGGACGACATCCTGATTTTTTCTCCTGATCTGGAGACTCATCGTCAGGATGTCGTTCGTGTCCTTTCCCGTTTAAGGGAGCACTCATTGTTTGCTAAACTCGAAAAATGTGTATTCGAGCAGTCATCCTTGCCTTTTTTGGGCTACATTATCTCACAAGAGGGTCTGGCTATGGATCCTGCGAAGCTCTCTGCTGTCCTGGAATGGTCCGAACCTCATTCCTTGAAGGCGGTGCAACGCTTCTTAGGATTCATAAATTATTACAGGCAGTTCATACCCCATTTCTCTACTTTGGTGGCCCCTTTGGTGGCCTTGACTAAGAAAGGTGCTAATCCCAAAGCCTGGTCTACTGAGACATCTCAGGCTTTTGAGGCAGTAAAAAGACACTTTTCAACTGCTCCCGTTCTTCAAAGACCCGATGAGAGTAAGCCCTTCCTCTTAGAGGTTGATGCCTCTTCAGTGGGTGCTGGTGCGGTCTTGTATCAAAAGAATGGTGCAGGTAGAAAAAGGCCGTGTTTCTTCTTTGCGAAAACCTTTTCACCGGCAGAGAGAAACTATACCATTGGGGATAGGGAACTGCTCGCCTTGAGATTAGCCTTGGAGGAGTGGCGTCACTTGCTGGAAGGAGCGAAACATCCTTTCCAGGTCTATACAGACCATAAGAATCTGACGTACTTACAAACCGCTCAGCGTCTGAATCCTCGCCAAGCCCGCTGGTCCTTGTTTTTCTCCCGCTTTCACTTCTCCATCAACTATCTGTCTGGGAGTAAGAATAACAAGGCAGACGCCCTGTCTCGCTCTATGCTTTCTACCCAGGAAGAGATTGACGAACCTCGTCTTATCCTTCCCTCCAGGGTTTTTCATACGCTCTCTCCTGTGACGTTAGACCAAATCCCACCGGGCAAGACCTTTGTTCCGCCTGATAGACAGAATGATATACTGTCATGGGCCCACACCTCAAAGGTGGGTGGGCATTTTGGTATTAGGCGGACACGAGAGTTACTGGAGAGGTGGTATTGGTGGCCACACTTAGCCAGCCACGTCAAGAGATATGTCGGTTCCTGCTACTCGTGTGCTCGCAACCGTCCATCACGGCAGAGACCGTCTGGGCTCTTGCATCCTTTACCAGTGCCAGATAGACCATGGGAGGTGGTAGGCATGGACTTTGTGGGTGATCTTCCTTGTTCACAGGGACATAGATTTGTGTGGGTCATTACGGACCATTTCTCCCGGATGGTTCATCTCGTACCGTTATCGAGAATCCCATCTTCCAGGGTACTAGCCAAACTATTCCTCAAGCATGTCTTTAGGCTTCACGGGATGCCAGATCGTATCATTTGTGATAGAGGCCCGCAATTTACTTCCCGTTTCTGGCGAGATCTTTGTAGCCTTCTGCAAATTGAGTTGAATCTCTCTTCGGCATACCATCCGGAGACCAATGGTTTGGTTGAGTGTACCAATCAATCTATGATTATATACCTTCGACACTTTGTTGCTGAGAACCACGATAACTGGTCCTCCCTCCTACCCTGGGCAGAATTTGCCCTTAACAATTCGCTGGCTGAGGCCACTGGGCAGACACCGTTTGTACTCAATAATGGGCAACACCCTAGGGTACCGGTACCGTTTCCCGCTGCTGCACCTCCTCCTCTCGTGGCCGACTGGGCAACTAATGCCAGAGAGGTTTGGGATCGGACTCAAGAGTCGATCCAAGCAGCTAAGGACCGTATGAAGACGGTGTCCGATCGGTTTCGTCGCCCGGCTCCTGTCTTTTCTCCAGGGGACTTTGTGTGGCTCTCTGCAAAACACGTGAGACTTAGAGTGAGCTCTGTCAAATTTGCTCCTCGCTTCCTGGGTCCTTATGAGGTTCTTCGACAGGTAAATCCTGTAGTCTACCAATTGAAGTTACCCGTCCATCTTAGGATTCATGACAAATTCCATGTCTCACTGCTAAAGCCGGCTATTTTACCTCACGCTCGTGAAGTGCACTCTCCTGCCTCTGATTCCTCTCACTCTAGCTATGAGGTACGAGCCATAGTTGGTTCTAAGATGGTTAGAGGGCGCAGGTTCTTCTTGATAGATTGGGAGGGTTACGGCCCGGAACATCGCTCTTGGGAGCCTGAGGAGGCTGTCCATGCTCCCGACTTAGTTGCCGATTACCTGCGTCGCCGGGAGGGGGGCCCTTGAGGGGGAGGTACTGTTACGGTTGCTGCGAGCACTGGAGACTAAGTCCAGATTTCTTGCTACTGCACATGTGCGAGCGCTGGAGACTAAGTCCAGATTTCTTGCTACTGCACATGTGCGAGCGCCAGAGACTAAGTCCAGATTTCTTGCTACTGCACATGTGTGAGCGCCGGAGACTAAGTCCTATCTTGGAGCCATTGCACATGTGCGGGTGACATCATCGCTGACACGAGGTCACATGTCTCTGACACCTTCTATGCCGATTGGTCGCTGGTCATGTGCTTGTGATGCCTTGCTCGGTGATAGGCCAGCATGATGTCACTCCTGTCGTTCTGGCAGCGGATTGGCTCTGGTGTCCTCCATCTTGGATGAGGCACAGAGTCTATATAAGACCCTGACACACGCCGCATGGCGCTCAGTCCTCTTGGTTCATGCATAAGAGTAGACGCTCTGTGCGCGTTCCTCTAGGCATTCCTCTGTCTATGCTAGGTGAGCGCTACCGGCAGGGTAGCGTTCTTATACCTTACAGCTTCGGCTGCTGTCCGTATCCTTACCTCTTAGGGGAGCGGACATAGGCAGGTGCCTGAGGCACATAGTCTGGCTGGGCCTTGTGGTTCGACTCGTAGGTGGACGTTGCCGCTAGGGTAACGTTCCTTATACTGCGACTAGCAGTTGTTCGTATCCTCGCACACTAGTGGAGCGAACAGAGGTAGGAGCTTTGTGCGGCTTATGCTGCTGTTCGTCTCTTTTGCACCACTAGAAGAGCGGACCTAGGCAGGTGCCATATCTAGTGGTTCGTGTCCTCGCACACTAGTGGAGCGAACGCAGGTAGGAGCTTTGTGCGGCTTACGCTGCTGTTCGTCTCTTTTGCACCACTAGAAGAGCGGACCTAGGTAGGTTCCATTTCGCACACATTGCCTTTGTCTCTGTGATTATTAACAGAGATCATTCCACACACCCTCCAAGTAAAGGAGGAATTGCTTTACTTTCTTATTATATCCTTCTGTGAGTTAACAGAGGTATTGCACTCTGCCATAGTCTGCAGCAGAGTCTTTGCACGGTGGACCCTGACTGTCTGATACTCCTTTAAGAATATCAGACAGCCCCCCGTAACACCGGGAGTGTGGGGTGTGTGGTGTTGTGCTCTGTGGCCCCTGGCTTGTCCAGGGCGCCACATTCCCCCTTAGTAAAAAATGCAGACCATCCGCGGGCTGTCCGTCCATCACCGGTTTTATTTTCACAAACTGAAAAAAGAAAAACGGTAAAACAGGTATTACAATTAAAATAACATCTTCCCACATCGGGAGGTACTCTTACTTAAACTTTGCGTAACGGTACGGCTTCCGCTCTCTCCCACCCAAGCAACCTGGCCCTGATGCTGCCCCTAAGCAAATAGGCAGCACCCCTTGACCCCAGTCCTGCACAAGTTGCCCGAGCGGGTTCTGTCCTTTTCAGGGGACCCACGTCCATGGGGAACCCCTGAAACCCCCAGAGGATCGCCACCGGTTCCGGTGGTGGCTGGGCCCCAGCCTGCTCTACTGCGGGCCCTTCCTCCAATCTGCCTCTCCGGAGGCGGTAACGGTTAAAGCCATAAAACAACATTTTTATTTACAAGCCACAAGTTCGTGGTTGCCTTGCTAGTTCTCAGGCTTGTCCATAAGGAGTTCCTTATGCATAATTGTAAAGGGGGTCCCAACGGGGACCTGTTGCCAGAAACAACCGGTGCACATCAGCAGCAAATCAGGTAACTTTCACGGTATCATTTACTTATCATTCATTTAAACGGTACTTTTAACACACACAGCTGGTGGTCCCAACGGGGACACTGCAACGGGACTCCGCTGCCTTTGGACCAGCTACCACCGCAGGGGGTCGGCCCACTTGGGGACCGGTCGGTACATCGGGTTCTCCTTCCACAGGCAGTTCAGTCCAGAACCACTGACGGCCGTTAAGAACGGTGGTGGGGGCAGCGTGGTCGGAACCCCCTCCTCCATTAGCGACATTCTCTCTGGACCTCCAGCTGCGGTGCCGGCCCCCGGCTCCCATGCAATAAGGGCTGGTTCTGGGGTTTGGGTGGACTGGTCGCGACGCGGCACGGCCGCAGCGGCCCCTTGCTCACAGGCCCCCACTACGGCAACCATCCTTCGCATCTCCGCCTTCCAAACCAGCAGCTGCTGCAGGCTCTGCGCCCTCACCTTCAAGCAAAACCGGCCCAGCTCCCGTTCCAGCCACGCAGCGCTCCCGGCGGGGAGCTCACCCGGGCCGCAGTCTTCAAAGGCTACTCCTCCTCGGTTTCCCCAGAGCTTGGACACTCCGGTAGCGGGTACTCCCGCGCTCCAATTCGAGGAAGCCGCCATCTCGCCATCCGTGTCCCCCTTAGTGTCTCTCTCTGGCTCCTCCTCTACAGGGGCGGGGTTTTGGCCTTCGCGCCTCCACTACTCGAGGAGACGCTCGAGCGGGAATTATTTGCGCCCAAGATGACGGCTTCACAAATTTTTCGGCCGGAGACCTCCGCGGTCACACAAGGCGCACTTCCACCAGTTGGTAGAACGGTAGGATCCTGTTTGTGACGCCAAGTTGTCGCGAGCGGAGGAGGGGACGCTGCGCTCTCCCACTGCTCGGGTCCGGCTGCTGCTGCTCGGTGGTGGCTCGAGCGGTGGGCCGGATCCCGGGGACTCGAGCAGCGTTCCTCGCCCGTGAGTGAAAAGGGGATTTGATTGTGGGGATTGGATATTGTCCGTGACGCCACCCATGGTTGTGGTGATATTGGTGACACCACCGCTGCTCTGGACGGGGATCCCGGGAGCGATGACAGGGAGCAGCTTTGTTGTTAGTTCTCCCCTCCGTGGGTAGGGGGTTGGTTGTCCCGGGGCCCGGTGATGGGGTAGGGATGGATGACAGGCGGGTTACGGGGCCTGGTGAGGTGCAGGGTCGCGGGGGCAGTGCTGTGCCGCACGGCACGGTGGTACTCACTCAGCCAATGATGAGGACACAGTTCTCGGTAGGATGGATGGGTCTCACAGACGGCTGCGGCGTTGTTTCTCCCGGCAGGTTGATGGTGACTGCCTTTCTCTGCACCTATGTACGGTAGATGGTTCCAATGGGTTCCCACCGGTAACCCGCTCCCCAGCTTGGATATGGGCCGGAGGAGCCCCTTTTGCCCGCAGGAGGTTCCCTTCACTAACGAATTCGGCAAATTCACGGCGACTCCTAGCCTTGCCGGGGTCCGTAAGCCCCTGCCAGTTGGTGCTGGCTTCTCTTTGCGTACCGGTCCGGTTCCGCCGGGCCACCGCCCGTCCACGGTCCTTACGGTAGACTCCGATAGGCCACTCCTGCAGACGGTCACCACTGTCTGCAACCTTGCTGTACCGCCCGGGCCACACACCTGTCAGTTAGTTGCTCCACTACCACTTTCCTTCCTTCCACTTTCACCTCCAAAACTAATCTGTTTACTTTTCCCGCCTCCAGGACTGTGAACTCCTCGGTGGACGGGGCCCACCCCCTGGTGTGGACATCAGCCCCTGGAGGAAGGCAACGAGGGTTTTGTGTCTGACTTCGGTGTGCCTGACCGGGAGTGTGCGGTGTGTGGTGTTGTGTTCTGTGGCCCCTGGCTTGTCCAGGGCGCCACAGGTCAACCAGACAATAGTTCATATCAGGGGAGATAACGGTTGGGTTTTTCACTCCAACTGGGGATTGGTGGTCACTGTTGGTAGCTGTATTTTGCGTGGCACTCCTCTTCATACTCAGGCATCAGCTTACAGAGTCCTCTGGTGAGGCTATTTCTTGTCCTTCTTGAAAGGAAGTCACAGTGTGGAAGGAACCACTGTATTCTCATTAGCACAAGAAAGTACAAGAAGCAATGGGATCAAACTAAAGGTACCGTCACACTAAGCGACGCTCCAGCGATCCCACCAGCAACCTGACCTGGCAGGGATCGCTGGAACGTCGCTACACGGGTTGCTGGTGAGCTGTCAAACAGGCAGATCTCACCAGCAACCAGTGACCAGCCCCCAGCCAGCAGAGACGCGTGGAAGCGATGCTGCGCTTGGTAACTAAGGTAAATATCGGGTAACCAACCTGATATTTACCTTGGTTACCAGCGCACACCGCTTAGCGCTGGTTCCCTGCACTCCTAGCCAGAGTACACATCGGGTTAATTACCCAATGTGTAGTCTGGCTATGTGTGCAGGGAACCGCCACTGACAGCGTGAGAGCGGCGGACGCTGGTAACGAAGGTAAATATCGGGTAACCAAGGAAAGGGCTTCTTGGTTACCCGATATTTACATTGGTTACCAGCGTCCGCAGAAGCCGGCTCCCTGCTCACTGCACATTCAGTTGTTGCTCTCTCGCTGTCACACACAGCGATGTGTTCTTCACAGCGGGAGAGCAACAACTAAAAAATGGTCCAGGACATTCAGCAACAACCAACGACCTCACAGCAGGGGCCAGGTTGTCGCTGGATGTCACACACAGCAACATCGCTAGCAACATCGCTGTTGCGTCACAGAAGTCGTGCTTCAGCAGCGATGTTTCTAGCGATATTGCTTAGTGAGACGTGGCCTTAAGAGGAAGGAGATTCAGATTAGACATTAGGAAAAACTTTCTGACAGTGAGGGCAGTCAGAGAGTGGAAGAGGCTACCGCAGGAGGTGGTGAGCTCTCCATCAATGGAAATCTTCAAGCGGAAGATGGATAAACATATATCTGGAATGATTTAGGAAAACCTGCACTCGCAGGGGTTGGACCCGATGGCCCTTGAGGTCCCTTCCAACTCTACCATTCTATGATTCTATGAACTAAGCCCTCAAGAATCTGGTGGATGAACTTTCCATTGTGAGGAATAAGACTCTTTGCTCCCATTTGCTGTGAGGAATCCAAAAGGAACCAGAATGGTGATGTTGTTGCCTCTGCAATTATGAAATAGCCAATATGTAGACACTGCATAAAGATGGTTTATTAAACACATTTCAAAATGATCCAAATGCATTGAATAAACCACCTTTATACAGGTTCTACGTATTGACTATTTTATTTTATTTACAGCAGCGCAGAGGCAACCCCATCACCATTCTGGTTTCTTTTTTCAATTTTTGTTTCCAGGGTAAGACCCTAATTGTCCACATTTATTCCTCATTTAGTGTGGTAATTCTTATCTCTCAAAAGACAGTAGTCTTATGTAAGATGGACCAATCTCATCCACTTGACACTAATGGCAGCCCATGCCAGAGTTTTTTATATACAGTACTAAAATGTAAATGACAAACCACAATGGAGAAACGGGATTTCTGTGCTGCTGATAAATCAGGTCTGGTGACACTAGGAGGATAATTCAAAGTGGTTTATTGTCTACGCATTTCAAAATCTACTGATTTCTTCTTCAGGACAACCACATGTACAGAGGAAATACATCTCTGTGAATTCATCAATAATTCAGAAACAGGATGTCAACAAGAAAGAGGGGGTGGGAATAAAAGTCATATGGGGTACAAAGGGTTGAGCAATTTTCCTAACAAAGTGGATTTTATAATGAAAGAAAATAAAAAAATTGATTTCATCACAAAAATAAATTTTTGTCTTTTTCATTCTTTTATTTATAAGACTTCTATCACTGTGTCAGTAACTTAAATTATTTGTAAATTAGGCATGAGGAACCTAGTTCTAAAAATTCACAGGTAAAAAAAATTCCATAGGGTGAATTCGAACCCCAAAATTGTAGCACACTACAAAATAAAGAGTGTTAAGGGTACTTTACACGCTGCGATATCGGTACCGATATCGCTAGCGAGCGTACCCGCCCCCGTCAGTTGTGCGACATGGGCAAATCGCTGCCCATGGCGCACAACATCGCTAACACCCGTCACACGGACTTACCTTCCCTGCGACGTCGCTCTGGCCGGCGATCCGCCTCCTTTCTAAGGGGGCGGTTCGTGTGGCATCACAGCGACGTCACGCGGCAGCCGTCCAATAGCAGAGGAGGGGCGGAGATGAGCGGCAGGAACATCCCGCCCACCTCCTTCCTTCCTCATTGCCGGTGGGCGCAAGTAAGGAGATGTTCGTCGTTCCTGCTGTGTCACATATAGCGATGTGTGCTGCCGCAGGAACGACGAACAACATCGTACCTGCAGCAGCAACGATATTAAGGAAATGAACGACATGTCAATGTATTATAAAGTGATTTTTATGTTCTACACAGCGGCCTAGGCTCTTATATACAGTATGTTAGGATGCTGTATATAAGAGCCCGCTGCTGGTGGCCGCAGCTTATAGGCCGAAAAAGTGGTGACAGGTTCCCTTTAAAGGAGCTATCCTATAGACAACATACATCACCCGTCCAAGATCCAAACTCTCATCAATCATGAGAATGGAGGTTACAAAATATCCATTGTGAATGAAGCGGTAGTGAGCATGTGCAACCACTGTTCTATTTACTGCCAAAAGGTGTGGTGGTTACACATGCTCACTACTGCTCCATTCACACTAGTAACTTTAGGCCCCCTGTTCTGGTCAGCATGGGGGTCACAACAGCCGAACGCTCAGTGATAATACATTCATTATTTAATCTTGGGGTGAGGTGATAAATGTTGTTTATAAGACTTCTTGTTACGGTCGGTCATCCAGGAGTGAACCCACTGGGCCGTACATTGGACTCCCCTGGAGGGACTAACCTGGAGCTAACCCCTATACAGCGATTGTCAGGTGCAGGCCCAGGAGGGCTAAATGTACGGCAGCCAGGGCCAGTGATGTCGGCTCAGACGGCCTATAGAATCTCTGAAGTCTGGTACTGATGTGCTCAGATGTGGCAGCATGGAGGTGGTAACGCAGATGTGGCAGCACGGAGGTGGTAGTAGTAACAGGATCTGAAAAGAGACACAGATTAGCGGGTACAGCTAACTGGTACTAGGACACAAAACAACAGCAACTGGTACGGGACCTGAGAACTAGCATTGCACTACAGAGAGGCAACGGTGCTCAGGCATCTCCCCTAAACAGAGAATGCCTTAAATATTTATTTTGAGATTGCTGACCTCAGAGGTCACTTCAGGATAATAGGACGCCTGCCCTTTAAGAAAGGAGCATGGCCGTGCGTGCACCCTTCGAGCATTCACAGAAGGCCTGCGTGTGGCCTGGAAGAGGATGCGGAAAGCCCTGGGCAGGAACAGGATGCCTAAGACGGCTGGACAAGTGAGGAGAACGGCGCCCCCGCTGACGCATAGGAGTGGGAGCGTGCAGGGGTGCTGCAGTGGGACCAGGACCGGGAGGTACACTTCTCCTTTAATTGTGTAAGAGAGTGGAAAACATTGTTTAACCCTCTTATATGCAGAGAAAATGGAGGGTAAGAAATATTTCTGTTGATGGAAATAATGAGAGAAGTTTAGATATTGTTTAAATAAGCTTTGTTTTGCCTTTTTTCCATTCTCCAAATGTTCGGCTTGGATGAAACAACAGGCAAGCACCTACAGGAATGGTGGATTTCATCATAGGTCCTGTCGCCTACAAGACTCAACAAATGACAATAACACAGCCAAGCAAGACGGCACGCAAAGACACTAGAATGTGTACCTTGGCTTTTATCAGCCACTTAGGAGGTTATTACCACCTTTCTTGACTTTACCGATCTTGCTAATGGATATTGGGCTTGGTTATACTTGTGCCAGTTTGGCAGGAACAAGGAGAACGCAAAGCCATCTTTTTTCCAAGAAAAGGTGACAGCAATACATTTACTCCACGCTGACAACGCACCGGGCCTAGTGCAGGGCACATGATTTACTGTGTAGATGCCAACTTCTGTTTTCTCTAGAATTCTATGATCTGTTAGTCAATGATTTATCTTCCTTGTGACATATTTATAGGGAAACTGATAAGTGCAATATTAATGTTTCTCTTTCTTTGCTTCCTGCGAACTGCAGTGAATGAGATATTATCAGCACAGCCACCTCTTCTAACTGTAATATTCTAGTTTGATAGTGTTCTTTGTTCTCTCCATTTACTAACAACAAGTATAATCTTTTGAGATGCAGTATTTTCTGACTGCTGATTTTCACACGACCTTTTTGCCATTTTTATCAGATTGATACTGTACCACATAATAGCCTTATACTAAAGCTCCAGAAGCAAGGACTAGGGGAAACTATATGCAACTGGGTAAGGAATTGGCTAAAAGATAGGAAACAAAGAGTAGTCATAAATGGAACATTCTCTAAATGGGCCATAGTCAGCAGTGGGGTGCCGCAGGGATCTGTGCTTGGACCGATTCTTTTTACTCTCTTTATTAATGACCTTGTGGATGGGATTGATAGTACAGTGTCAGTCTCTGCTGGTGACACCAAACTATGTAGGATACTAAAAAACTGACCTTGAAAGTACAGTAATACAAAAAGATCTGGATAAGATGTCAGAATGGGCAGACACTTGGCAAATGAGATTTAATGTTGATAAATGTAAAGTAATGCACCTAGGACGGAGTAATCCTATAACTGCGTATACATTAAATGGAAGTAAACTCCGGACTACAGAACAGGAGAAGGACTTGGGTATTCTCATTACAAATAAGCTGAGCAGCAGCACTCAATGTCAAGCAGCAGCTGCAAAAGCAAACAAGATTCTAGGGTGTATAAAAAGAGAGATTGTTACCCCTCTATAAATCACTTGTAAGGCCACATTTTGGGCTCCACACTAGACTAGTACAAGGGATGGATGGCCTTCCATATGATGAGAGGTTGAAAAAGTTAGATTTGTTTAGCTTATAAATTTATATACATATAAACACATGTGTGATCAATATAAAGGACTGGCACATGACTTATTCCTTCCAATGACTATACTAAGGACCAGGGGACACTCACTGCAAGTGGAAGAAAGGCGATTCTGGCAGATAATAGGAAAGGGTTCTTTACAATTAGAGCAGTCAGACTGTGGAATGCCCTACCACAAGAGGTAGTAATGGCAGATACTATAACAGCTTTTAAAAAAAGGCTGGATGATTTCCTCAGTACACACAACATTGCCATTTATAGATGATTTAGTGACAAAATGTATAATTGGTGGAGGAAGGTTGAACCAGATGTACCTAGGTCTTATTTCAACCTATGTAACTATGTAACTTCTTGCCATTATGGTACATTCTTACACTGCACTTTTAGGTTTAGACCCAAAAAAAATATTCAATACATTTTTGTGTATTAATATGCAGTTTTAATTGTTTATTACACCTTCTCTCTCAAAGCAGTCTCTCCAGCACAAATTTAAAGGGGTTGTCCACTTTCAACTAACTGTATCCCAAAGGCTCATGGTCAGGAACATATACGGAGGGTGAAAGAAGTATTGAAAACATCACCATTTTTCTAAGTATTTTCTAAAGGTGCTATTGACATACATTTCTCACCAGATGTCGGTAACAACCCATCCAATCCATAAAGGCAAAGAAATCAAACCACAGATGTCCAATGTGCAATAATTGAGATTTGTTCAATTCAATAGTATAAAGCCTGCTTTACACCTTATAATTAAGCATACGATATTGTATGCGATGTGACACGCCCCATCGTATGTCCGACACGTTCAATTTGTTGACCGTGTCGCACAAACAATTAATTGCCGTCACACGTACCTACCCTTCCATACGACCTCGATGTGGGCGGCGAATATCCACTTCCTGGATTGAGAGGGACGTTCGGCGTCACCACGACGTCACGCGGCAGCTGGCCAATAGAAGCGAAGGGGCGGAGATGAGCGGGACATAAACATCCCGCCCACCTCCTCCCTTCCGCATTACCGGCGGGAGCCGCGTGACGCAGGTAAGATCTGTTCATCGTTCCCGGGGTGTCACACACTGCGATGTGTGCTGCCTCGGGAACATTGAACAACCCGACGTGCAATTTTTAGCAAATGAACGATGTGTATGTGATGAACGGTTTTACGTTCAATCTCACGTAGCTGTCACACGCTACAACACCACTAACGATGCCGGATGTGCGTCACTTACGACGTGACCCCGCCGATTGCACGAGCGATTGTACCCGCCCCCGTCGTTTATGCGTAACGGGCAATTAGTTGCCCGTGGTGCACAAAGTTGTTAATCCCCTGTCACACACACTTACCTCCCGGACGATGTCGCTGTGGGCGGCGAACATCCTCTTCCTGAAGGGGGAGGGACGTTCGGCGTCACAGCGACGTCACACAGCGGCCGGCCAATAGAAGCGGAGGGGCAGAGATGAGCGGGATGTAACATCCTACCTCCTTCCTTCCGCATTGCCGGCGGGACGCAGGTAAGCTGTGTTCGTCGCCCCGAGGTGTCACACAGAGCGATGTATGCTGCCTCGGGAACGACAAACAACCGGAGCACAGGAGGACCGACATTTTGAAAATGAACGACGTGTCAGCGAGCAACGATAAGGTGAGTATTTTTGCTCGTTCACAGTCGATCATAGCTGTCACACGCTATGATATATCTAACGATGCCGGATGTGCGTCATGGAATCCGTGACCCCGACGACATATCGCCCAATAGTAGCGTGTGATGCCGGCCTAGGCAGGAGAAATTGAGACAACCATGGAATACTCACTGTTTTAAAAGGTTAGCCTTCAACTCTCTTTCTCAATATAAACAACTTTGGGATATGCTTGTTAAAGAGACAGAGAATGACACTATTACCCAAAAAGAATGTGAATACCTGTGTATTAAAGAACCTACTGTGGTGATCTACCTAAGATCCACAAACATCCCCCTCAACCACTAGGACGCCCAATTTTAGCAGAGATTAATAATTTGTTTGAGGTGATATGCAAAATGGTTGATCAACATTTATGTCTTCTTGTAGAAATCCAACCTTCACACTTGGGAGATAAGACAGTGGGTTTACAGATGGAGGAAGACATGGTAGAGATGGTACCGAGATGGTAGAAGGTCTGCAAACCATGTCATATGAAGAACGGCTAAAAGAACTAGTAATGTTTAGTTTGAAAAGAGAAGGCTGAGAGGAGACTTAATAGCGGTCTACAAATATCTGAAAGGTAGTCACAGTGCAGAGGGAATTACCCTATTCTCATTAGCACAAGGAAGTACAAGAAGCAATGGGATGAAACTAAGAGGAAGGAGATTCAGATTAGACATTAGGAAAAACTTTCTGACAGTGAGGGCAGTCAGAGAGTGGGACAGGCGACCACGGGAGGTGGTGAGCTCTCCATCAATGCAAATCTTCAAGCAGCAACTGGATAAACATATAGCTGGGATGATTTATTAAAGCCTGCACAAGCAGGGGTTGGACCCGATGGCCCTTGAGGTCCCTTCCAACTCTACGATTCTATGATTCTATGTTGCTAGTCTGAAGTGACATTGAAACAATATATACATTGATTCAACACAAGAACACCCTGGAAGCAGTATATTCTATCTAAGGCTAATATTTAGAGAAAGTCATGTGTTCTCCTTCTTGAGCTGTTATTTACAGTGATGGATACATGTTTCTTTTTAAGTGATACCCATTAGCTCCAGCTCCAGGGAACCAAAGTTACATAGGTTGAAAAAAGACCTACAGTATATCACAAAAGTAATATTTTTTTAAATTATTTTATTATATCTTTTCATGGGACAACACTGAAGATCTGACACTTTGATACAATGTACAGTAGTCAGTGTGCAGCTTGTATAATAGTGTAAATTTATTTGGTGTGCCTGCTAAATAATTCAACACACAGCCATTAATGTCTAAGGCTGCTTTCACACTACATCTTTTTAACATGCGTCCTGAACGTTTTTTTGCTGCAAAAGCGGATCCTGCTTTTACAGCAAAAAACGCATGCAAACGCATGTGTTACTTTGCAGGATCCTGTCAATGGATGTTTAGGGGCGGTCATGTGATCAGGAGTGAGGGGAACTAAACGTGCCAGACTGGGAGCCGGCATCTGACAGCTGCGAGGCTCGTAACCAAGGTAAACATCGGGTATACTTGCTTGGATACCCGATATTTACTTTGGTTACAAGCGTCTGCAGCTGCTAGGGGCCGGGCTCCCTGCACACGTTACCAACGTAAACATCGGGTAACTAAGATAAGTGGTTACCCGATTTTTACCTTGGTTACGAGTGTCCGCAGCTCTCAGGTGGGGGAGAGGGAGGGGGAGAGAGAAAGAGAGAGGGAGGAGAGAGACAGAGAGGTAGGAGAGAGATAGACTGATCACGGAGGCTGGCTTTTGTGCATGCTCAGTAGAGCAAGCAGGATCCTGTCTATCAGCACGCCAGCGTTCACATGCGTTTGCGTGCTGTTTAGTCAGGATCCAGCAATTTGCAGAAGTTGGACGCAGCTCAAAAACGCTACAAGTAGCGTTTTTGAAAGATGTTAAAAAACTGCAAGTCGCTGGATCCTCACTATAACGCACGCAAACGCAGGTGAACGCATGTTAACGCGAGTCCATTGCAAATGCATTGAAATGAAAACGCATTTGCACTGGATCCGTTTCTGCGTTAAAAAAACGTTCAGGACGCATGTCAAAAAGACGTAGTGTGAAAGCAGCCTAAGCCGCTGCCAACAAAAGTGAGTACACTCCTATGTGAAATTGGCAAAATTGTGCCCAAAGGGTCAATATTTTCTGTAGTCGCCATTATTTTCAAGCACTGCCTAAACTCACTTGGGCATTGAGCGCTTCACAGGAGTCACTAGATCCAATTCTACTCCTCCATGATGACATTACGGAGCTGGTGGATGTTAGAGACCTTGCACTTTTCCAGCTTCCTATTGTGAATGCCCCACAGATGCTTAATAGGGTTTAGGTCTTTAGAGGAAACATGCTTGGCCAGTCCAGCACCTTTACCCTCATTTTCATTAGTAAAGCAGTGATCGTCTTGGAGGTGTGATTGGGGTCGCTATCATGTTAGAGTACTGCACTGCGGCCCAGTTTCCAAAGGGAGCGGATCATGCTCTGCTTCAATATGTACATGTTGGCATACATGGTTCCCCTAATGAACAGTAGCTCCCCACAGCCGCCATTACTCATGCAGCCCCAAACCATGACACTCCCACCACCATGCCTGACTGTAGGCAGGACAAACTTGTCTTTGCACTCCTCACCTGATTGCTGCCACACCCGCTTCACACACTTTAATTATTGTACATGTTTTGATGCACAATAATTATTCAGGCAAATGTCTAGAATGTGCTTTTGGCTCTAGAGGTCCATTGTGAGGATGTAGAGCAGTAGGACTTTGGTCTATATCCAAATGTGGAGAGAGTACCTAAAGCTGGGTTTACACACTGCAACATCGCAAAGGACATCGCTGTAACGTCACCGGTTTGGTGACGCAATAGCGACCTCCCTAAGTCTCTGCTAAGTCTCTGGTGAGCGTTCAAACAGGCAAACCTGGCCAACAACTCAACAGCGATCCGGACCTGCAGAGCGACCTAGCTGGTTGTTGGGGACGTTGATAAGCAGCCTTTTGAAAGGGAAGTTGCTAACAAAGTCGCTGCAAAGTCTTCACACACTGAAACTTCTTGCTGCACAGCGGGAAACAAAGGACTTAGGAATGGTCCTGAACGATTTGTAACGATTACAACTTCACAGCAGGGGCCAGGTCGCTGATAAGTTTCACACACTGCAACATCGCAAACAACATCGCTATTGCGTCACAAAACCGGTGACGTTACAGCGATGTCGTTTGAGATGTTTCAGTGTGTAAACCCAGCTTAACTCTATAGGGAATAAGAAATCTCTAATCACTCACAACATATGTTGTTGAAGAAAAGCAAACATTTACTGTGCTATGTAACCATGTGGACTAAAATATCTGGACATCCAGACCATTCAGAAGACAAATCCGAATGAAGGTTGTGATGAATTATACTCTTATCCACAATTCACATACAGATCAGTATTTGTGGGGATTAAGGGGACCACTTTAACTTGTGCACTTTTTTTTTCACGATTTCAATAATCATTTCATTTGTGTTATTGCTATGGGACCTTTGTTTTTCTTTTCCTGTATTCTGGCATTGGTGCTGTACATCAATGTACCTCCAGTATGTAAAAATGAATTACCTAAATAAGTACATAAGAGAGTTACATAAGTACTAGTGATGAGCGAGTATGCTTGTTACTACTCGGTACTCGCACGAGTATCACTGTACTCGGGCTACTCAGCGGGTACCGAGTAATTTTGCAATACTCGTGCTTTACTCGTGGTCTTCATCCCTGCATGTTGGCGCTCTTTTGAGAGCCAGCCCTCATGCAGGGATTGGCTGGCAGACCACTGCAATGCCACAGCCCTGTTAGTTGTGGAATTGCAGTGATTGGCCGGCCTGCACAGCGTGACCGAGCCTTTATACCGGCCGGCGCGCTGTGCTCTGTACACAGCCATCTCATATTCCCTGCTTTCCACGCCCACAGGCGCCTATGATTGGTTGCAGTGAGACACGCCCCCACGCTGAGTGACAGGTGTCACACTGCACCCAATCACAGCAGCCGGTGGGCGGGTCTATACTGTGCAGTAAAATAAATAAATAAATAATTAAAAAAAACGGCGTGCGGTCCCCCCAATTTTAATACCAGCCAGATAAAGCCATACGGCTGAAGGCTGGTATTCTCAGGATGGGGAGCTCCACGTTATGGGGAGCCCCCCACCCTAACAATATCAGTCAGCAGCTGCCCAGAATTGCCGCATACATTATATGCGACAGTTCTGGGGCTGTACCCGGCTCTTCCCGATTTACCCTAGTGCGTTGGCAAATCGGGGTAATAAGGAGTTAATGGCAGCCCATAGCTGCCACTAAATCCTAGATTAATCATGTCAGGCGTCTCCCCGAGATTCCTTCCATGATTAATCTGTAAATTACAGTTAAAAAACACACACACCCAAAAAATCCTTTATTAGAAATAAAAAACACTAACAAAGTCCCTCATTACCAATTTATTAACCCCGACAAACCCTCCATGTCCGGCGTACTCCACGGACTCTGGCGTCGCGTCCAGCTCTGCTGCATGGAAGTGACAGGAGCTGCAGAAGACACCGCCGCTCCGGTCACCTCCACGCAGCTAATGAAGACAGCCGTGCGATCAGCTGAGCTGTCACTGAGGTTACCCGCTGTCACTGGATCCAGTGACGGCGGGTAACCTCAGTGACAGCTCAGCTGATCGCGCTACTCACCTCATTTGCTGCGTGGAAGTGACCGGAGCGGCGGTGTCTTCTGCAGCTCCGGTCACCTCTATGCAGCAGCGCAGGATGCGACGCTGGAGCATCCTGGATTCCGGCGGACATGGAGGGCTTTTTGGGGCTGATTAAAGTGGTGAACCAGGGTATATGTGTGTGTTTTTTATTTCTAATAAAGGATTTTTCGGGTGTGTGTGTTTATTTACTGTAATTTACAGATTAATCATGGAGGGTGTCTCATAGATGCCTGACATGATTAATCTAGGATTTAGTGGCAGCTATGGGCTGCCATTAACTCCTTATTACCCCGATTTGCCAAAGCACCAGGGCAAATCGGGAAGAGCCGGGTACAGCCCCAGAACTGTCGCATATAATGTATGCGGCAATTCTGGGCGGCTGCTGACTGATATTGTTAGGGTGGGGGGCTCCCCATAACGTGGAGCTCCCCATCCTGAGAATACCAGCCTTCAGCCGTATGGCTTTATCTGGCTGGCATTAAAATGGGGGGGACCGCACGCCGTTTTTTTTTAATTATTTATTAATTTATTTTACTGCACAGTATAGACACGCCCACCGGCTGCTGTGATTGGGTGCAGTGTGACACCTGTCACTCAGCATGGGGGCGTGTCTCACTGCAACCAATCATAGGCACCGGTGGGCGGGGAAAGCAGGGAATAGGAGATTGTTTAATGAGCGGCCGGCTTTTTCAAAATAGTAAAAGCCGCCGGTCACCTCCACGCAGCTAATGAAGGGAATAGCGCGATCAGCTGCTGTCAGTCAGGTAACTCCCGGCCACCGCTGGATCCAGCGGTGGCCGCGATTAACCTCAGTGACAGCAGCTGATCGCTATACTCACCTCAGTTGGTGCATGGAGCTGACTGGAGCAGCGGTGAGTAGCGCGATCAGCTGAGCTGTCACTGAGGTTACCCGCGGCCACCGCTGCATCCACCGCTGGATCCAGGTAACCTAACCTCAGTGACAGCTCAGCTGATCGCTATACTCATCTCATTAGCTGCGTGGAGGTGACCGGAGCGGCGGTGTATTCTGCAGCTCCTGTCACTTCCATGCAGCAGAGCTGGACGCGACGCTGGAGGACTGTGGAGTACGCCGGACATGGAGGGTTTGTCGGGGTTAATAAATTGGTAATGAGGGACTTTGTTAGTGTTTTTTATTTCTAATAAAGGATTTTTCGTGTGTGTGTGTTTTTTAACTGTAATTTACAGATTAATCATGG
Source organism: Anomaloglossus baeobatrachus (assembly GCF_048569485.1). Lineage (NCBI taxonomy): Eukaryota > Metazoa > Chordata > Amphibia > Anura > Aromobatidae > Anomaloglossus > Anomaloglossus baeobatrachus. The sequence goes on along the minus strand of NC_134359.1, from coordinate 225,393,083 downwards.
AAGGAATCTCGGGGAGACACCTGACATGATTAATCTAGGATTTAGTGGCAGCTATGGGATGCCATTAACTCCTTATTACCCCGATTTGCCAACGCACCAGGGTAAATCGGGAAGAGCCGGGTACAGCCCCAGAACTGTCGCATCTAATGTATGCGGCAATTCTGGGCGGCTGCTGACTGATATTGTTAGGGTGGGGGGCTCCCCATAACGTGGAGCTCCCCATCTTGAGAATACCAGCCTTCAGCCGTATGGCTTTATCTGGCTGGTATTAAAATTGGGGGGACCGCACGCCGTTTTTTTTAATTATTTAATTATTTATTTCACTGCACAGTATACACACACCGGCTGCTGTGATTGGTTGCAGTGAGACAGCTGTCACTCAGTGTGGGAGCGTGTCTCACTGCAACCAATCATAGGCGCCGAAAAGCAGGAAAGCAGGGAATAGGAGATTGTTTAATGAGCGGCCGGCTTTTTCAAAAGAGGAAAAGCCACCGGAGTTTGAACAGCTGTGCAGCGCCGCGGCAGTGATCGGGGAACGGTAAGTAAGAGAGAGGGGGGGGAACTGACCGACAGACTGTGAGAGGGGGACAGACAAGACAGAGAGAGACAGACCGACGGACTGAGGGAGATAGAATAAAAAAAAAAAAATGACCGACATCGCTAGTAAAAAGCACAAAACATGCGTTTTGGACATCGGAGTGCCACACAAGGTTTTCATGTAAAATCTTTCATGTATTAATCTCAAAAAGTAACATACACCAGCTCTATCTCACTATTGGGTATGTGCCCTTAACATTTCCGCCATGAAAATTCATTTTGGTGTCATTTTGGAAGGTTTTCTGGTGAGTCCGTAAAAATGGCGTAAAACTCGGACAAAATTGTTCACATCTGTGACTTTTGAGTGATAAATGCTTCAAGGGGTCTTCCCCATGCTGATGCCATGTCATTTGAGCACTCTTCTGAGACTTTTGTGACATTTGTAGGGTTTCTACATGCTGCCGGGGGTCATTTCACAAAAATACTCGGGTCTCCCATAGGATAACATTGGGCTCGGTGCTCGGGCCGAGTACACGAGTATCTTGGGAGGCTCGGCCCGAGCTTCGAGCACCCGAGCTTTTTAGTACTCGCTCATCACTAATAAGTACATAAGAAGGTTACATAAGTATGTAAATGAAAGAGGATCTGAAGAAGAGAACATAAAAGGAGGATGGAGGATTAAGAAGGCCGAAGGTGCACATGGTTAGGTCGACAAGAAGGCTTGTTGACAATTATCAGTAACTTCCAGGCGTGCTTTAAGTTGCCTCTCCCTTTATAAATCTCGGGAACAGGCAGAAGCCCAGACAGGAACACACGACACCAGTTCAGCAGGTCTTTTTGTAACTTGGATAGTGACACAAATTTGAAAAGCTTATTATAACAATAGTGGAATGGAAGGCTCTCTTTTGAACTTCTTTTCACTCTACTTCCTTGTGCACAGGCAACATCCCCTTCGGCAGACTAAGTTCAGGTTCTCCCATCACCATACAGGTCATATCAATCACATTATCCTCTATGCAGTCTTTGCACAGGGGGCATCTCTCCCACAGAATTTGCTCTGTCAGACCTGCTTTTGGGTGGGCATCATAGGCTTGCCTCACACCTTTAGACTCATTGGACTTCTCCCTTTCTCAGGAAGTTCCACCTCCGCAGCTCATGCATTGAGTTCTGAGAGAGAGGGGAGCCAGCACGATCTGAAAATGGCATGCATCATATAAAAAGTGCAAATTCACAGATTTATTCCAACTGTACTATAATATAAATTGAGATTTTTAGCAAATAATTGATCATTTCTATGAGCCACCCCTGCCAACGTCATGGCAAATCTCAATAGGGGGGTCCTACTCTATATTCTGTATTTCATGTGCCATGCGGCCTCCTAGATAAGGTTAAAGGCAGAACCATAATGGAGTACACATACCTGTAACCTGTATATAACCGCTTCTATGTTGCAAAAGAGGCAATTGTGGAAAGAGGCCAGCCCAGGTCCCAGCATGTGGAGCAAGCTCTACACATACCAGGACTATATCAGAACTGACCCTCCGAGTGCCAGACAGCAACCATTGATAAAGGCGGACCAGATCCAAGTATGGTGCTTAATTAGCAATGCCTGTGGAAAGGGTGAGGAAACTGAATGTGAACAGCTACCAACAGGAGGAATACATTGCAAACCAAGATCAGGCGTGCATAGCATGGTGGTGACCAGCCACCAGACATTTGTAGCATAACTACAGCCAAACAGAGAGAGAGGGGAGTCAGCACGATCTGAAAATGGCATGCGTCATATAAAAGGTGCAAATTCACAGATTTATTCCAACTATACTGTAATATAAATGAGATTTTTAGCAAATTGATCAATTCTTTGAGCCACCCCTGCCAACGTCACGGCAAATCTCAATAGGGTGGTCCTACACTATATTATGTATTTCATGTGCCATGCGGCCTCCTAGATAAAGTTAAAGGCAGAGTTCTGGCAGCGTACTCTCCCTGTCTCAGTCCTGTATCTGTTTGCATCATCAGTAGTGATGGGCGGACACACAGATAACCGGGACTGGTGGGTCTAACCGGGTTAAAAAAAGAACTAGTTCTAGCCCAGGATTAATTCTGGGTATCTGGCTGGACACTGGTCCCCATATAAATCTATGGGGACCAGAATCTGGCAATTGAAAATAGTGGTAGAAGGGATAGGGGGATAGGAACAAGCGCTTCATACTTACCAAGGCTCTCTGCAGCTGTAACTTCTCCCGCGGCTGCTCATTCACTACCGGGGCCACTCATTACCTTGATTGCATATGCATTGCTTTGCTTGCCCACCGACATCTGTGATTGGTTGCAGTCAGCCTAGCCCCCACCCTGAGTGGTAGCGTCTGACTGCTTCCAATCACAGATGTTATGGACGTCTATTATAGAAATAAATAAATAAAATGTGTGGCGTAGGGTACCCCTATATTATGATACCCAGCACAGATAATGCATACGGCTACAGGCTGCAGTCCCCAGCCGTGCGCTTAACTTGGGTTTGTATGAAAATAAGAGAAACTGCATTTAAATAATTTAAACATGACTGCTCGCTGTGAGCTTCAGGAAGAGACTGAGTGAGCCACGTGATCAACGATGATGTCACTCAGGTGATTTACGGTCACAGGTAGAGGACCGTGGGAGCCTCCAACTGTGACCGCAAATCGCCTGAGTGACATCACCCTTGATTGCGCTGCTCACTTAGTCTCTACCTGAAGCTCACAGCTGGCAGTCATTGTTCTATGGTCCTGTGCTGTGCCTTCAGATATAGCAGAGCTGGAATCATCGTGGGACCTTGTGTGGATTACGACGGACCTGCAGTGGTGTTTTGGTGGTTAATAAAGTGGTGAAATAGGGTGCTTTTTGTATTTTATTTCATTTACAGATTAGAAATGAGGGGGTGTCATAGGTGCCTCCCTTTATTAATCTAGGGCTTTATGGCAGTTGTGGGCTGTTATTAACACACTATTACCCCAATTGCCACAGTACCAGGGCAATCGGGACGAGCCGGGTAAAGTACAAAGTCTGTTGCATCTAATTGGTCTGACAATCCTGGGCAGCTGCAGGCTGCTATTTTTAGGCTAGTGGGGCCTAATAAGCATGGGTCTCCTGAGCCTGAGAATACCCGCCCCCAGCGGTCAGGCATTATCATGACTGGCTATCAAAATTGGGGGGACCGCACGCTAGTTTTTTTAACTTATTTAAATATTTAAAAAAAAAAGCCGAAAGCAGTTCCTCCTATTTTGATACACAGCCAAGATAAGCACATGGTTCTGCTGGGTATCATAATACAGGTGGGACCCTACGCCAATTGTTTTTATTTACCTATTTTTACACCGTGATAGACCAGTAGACAGCACCTCTGATTGGTTGCAGTCAGACACTTTAACTCAGGCTGGGAGTGCGCCTGACTGCAACCAATCACAGACGCCAGGACTGCTGGTAAATAGGGAATGCAGTGCTTATGGATGAGCAATAATTATCAGCGATGACGTCACTCAGGTGATTTGGGGTTACAGGTAGAGAACCATGGGAACCTCCAACTGTGACCGCAAATCACTTGAGTAACATCACCCCTGATTGCACTGCTAACTCAGTCTCTACCTGAAGTTCACAGAGGGTGGTCATTGTTCTATGGCCATGTGCTGTGTATTAAAATGTAGCAGAGCTGGAATCGTCATAGGACCTCGTGTGGATTCCATCAGACCTGCAGTGATGTTCTGGAGGTTAATAAAGTGGTGAAAGAGGGTGTTTTTGTATGTTATTTCAAATAAAGGATATTTTTGGTGTTTGTGTTTACTTTTTTCACTTACAGATGAGTAATGAGGGGGGTGTCATAGATGCCTCTTATTACTAATCTATCGCTTTATGGCAGTTGTGGGCTATTGTTAATACATTATTACCCCAATTGCCACAGTACCAGGACAAACGGGATGAGCCGGGTAAAGTACAGAGACTGTTGCATCTAATCGGTCTGACAATCCTGGGCAGCTGCAGGCTGCTATTTTTAGGCCGGTGGTGCCTAATAAGCATGGGTCTTCTCAGCTTGAGAATACCAGCCACCAGCTGCCAGGCTTTATCATAACTGGAAACACGAGGACAAAGAGTTTTTATAGTGCAAAAAGGGTACAAAAAGTTTTATTGAATACAGCAAGTGGACATCCATTAAAAACACATAAAATATTAGGGCCAAGGCTAATGTCCATAATACATCAGGGTTAATAACGGTTAGTTATTTTTATAATGCTGCACAGGGACAGGTGTAAACATTGTATGTATCTTGTCTTGGACAGTGCCAAAAAATAGATTTAACCCCTCAGAATCACAACCACATTACAACATATACAGTGTTGGTAACAGCATATCTGCCAGGGTTAGTGGAGTGATAGGACAGAGCCCGGTCATAGCAGCAAGAACCTTATGGAGCAGACGTACGTTTCGAAATTTCATTTGGTGTTAAATCTTCATCACGGCAGAGGTTTTCTGACCGTCTCCCCAAGTACACCGGATTTAAATACTCGCGCCAGCGATCAGACAGATCCGGAAGTTCCAAAACGGCGCATCCAGGCCAGTCCCGCGAGACCACCGCCGTCACGTCATAATCGCGCACGCGCGGGAGCAGGGACGCGTCACCATGGCTCCCGTGCAGACGCGAGACGCCCAGGCGGCAGTGATCATGCAAGGACGAGCATGGAAGCTAGTGCACGTGCACAGGACCCGCCGGAACCCGCTGAACCTCTCACTAAATGTAAAAGAACTGCATTACAGGTAACCAATGGGCAAATTTTAAGAAAGCGACAGCATATACAGGGATCAGAACACTATTTTCATATTATATAGGGAATCCATTTCATCTTTATCCGTCCATGTAGCCATCTTATCACAATTCCAACATTGATGGATATTATCAAATTAACCTATCAGCAGAAAAAGATGAATAAATATATCCGGTGTCAGGAATGGACAGGCAGAAAAAATGGTGCACATTAAAACCATTAAAAGTGTCACAGACACATGTGGTTATGGAGTAAAACAGTCCCACAATCAAAAGTAGAGACCAATAAGAAATTTAAAATACTTATGCGTATTATAACAGTACATCAATAAGAATTCATGTACTCATGTGCGTGTGCATATATCAACATGAGGGGTCATAGAGGGGTCACAAGAGTGGTGAGATCTAAAGTGTCTAGGAAGTGTTTTTAACACACTAGGGTCAACCTCTGACTTGGCTGCAGCAATGTCTCTGACGTGCTTCCTGACGCTAATGCGGAGCTCCTCCTCCGAAGCATCGGTGAGCTCCCCAACTGCTGCTGAAACGGTTGGAGCACGTGTGAAGCAACGGGTCCGTCCACCTGCGGCTCATGGAAGGAACAAGCGACAGGGAAACAGGTTGCAGGTAATCAATCTGTCGACACGGGTGCTCACTAGTGCTCAGGTGGAGGACTTATCACGGGGTCTCACAATCTCCCCCTCTAATTCATTCCATCTGTTTACAGCCTTGAAGGACCTCAACCTATTCTCTCGTAAACTAATTCTAAAAAAACTTTTTCATAAGCGGAAAACGGTGTCTGACAGCCAGGTGGAAAGGGAAACCATACAGAATTTAGAAGACCTACTTCAAGAACAGGAGACCTCATCGACAGGTACGTTTCCGCATACACTTTTACCAAAATCTACAAAATTTCCCCCCCCTGTCTCTCAGTCCAACTGTGGACATTTTTACTAGGATGGTGTGTGACGATTTCAGGCAAATATCAACCAAGTATAAACGTGACAATTTGACACGGTCACAAAGGACAGCTTTGGTTGAATTGCAGGGATATGGTGACATAATAATAAAATCTGCTGACAAGGGGAGTAATATTGTCGTATTATCATCTGATAAATATGAATATGAAGTACTGAGACAGCTACAGAACAAGGAGACATACAAGAGACTCCCTCCAATCCCTTGGTTGCATTCTCTGATGAGCTCACTGCCATTTTGAAAGAGGCTCGAGAGAGGTTTGATTACCAAAAAAATGTTTGAAGGACTTTGTAAAAAACACCCCAGGATACCTACATTTTACATCCTGCCTAAAATCAACAAGGACTCCTTCAACCCGCCGGGGCGTCCAATAGTGTCGGGCATAGAGGGTTTGTGTGACCCTATCAGTAAATTCACCATCATTTGAAACCCTTGGTGGAAACACTGCCCTCTTATGTTCGTGACACTACGAACGTCCTGCGTCATGTTGATGGGGTCTTTGTGGAAGATGACATGATTTTGGTCACTGCTGACATCGAGAGCCTCTATACTTGCACCTCCCACGAAGATGGTCTCAGAGCAGTCCGGTTTTTCCTCGAGGTGTCAGGTCGGGATGGCGATATGGGCAAACTGATAATCAGGCTGCTCCGGTTTGCCTTGTCCCACAATTTCTTTGTATTTAAGGATATTTTTTACCTGCAGCAGCGTGGCACTGCCATGGGCGCATCTTGTGCGCCTTTGTACGCCGGCCTCTTTCTGGGATACTGGGAGAGGCTGGTTTTTGGAGACGGGGGCCCCGAGCTTTGCGCCCATGTGCAGTGCTGGCTGCGATATATAGATGACATCTTTTTTGTGTGGCAGGGTAGTCCGGAGCAGCTTGATCAGTTTATGGAGCAGTTGAACACCAATAAATTTAACATCCAATTGACTCATAAGAGCAGCAGATGTAGGATCGAGTTCTTGAGGATGAGACGGATTTGCTCATCTGATACTACGTTTGAGGCCCAATCTGTGGACCTCAGAGACCGCTTTCGTGATAGAGGGTATAGCGGGAGAAGTATTAAATCCAGCTATAACCGTGCTAAAAAAACTTCGAGAGCACAATTATTGACATATACCCCTACAAAATGTGAACAACAAGATGGTGCAGTGAGGTTCATTGGGACTTACAACCAGAAATGGGAGACAATGTGCCATATTATGAAAAGACATTGGCCAGTGCTACTCACTGACCCAGTACTTGCAAAGGTACTTACCCAGAATCCGCTGATGACCTCTAGACGAGCCAGAAATCTGAAAGACATTCTGGTACACAGCCATTAAATCCCTCCTAAGGCCAACCCATTTGGATCACGCAGGCCGACAAAGGGGTGTTTCCTCTGTGGATACTGCTTGGCCTGCAGCAATGTTCTCCGTAGCTCAACTTTTTATTCATCAGATGGATTGAGGAACTTCCATATAAGGCAATACATCACGTGTAGCACCACACATGTGGTGTATTTCGCTACATTTACGTGCCCCCTGACCTATGTGGGGTTTACTTCCAGTGAGCTCTGCATTAGGGTCAGGGAGCACGTCAGAGACATTGCTGCAGCCAAGTCAGAGGTTGACCCTAGTGTGTTAAAAACAGTTCCTAGACACTTTAGATCTCACCACTCTTGTGACCCCTCTAAATTTAAAATTAAAGGCATTGATGCCATAGAGGGGGGAATCAGGGGTGGTGATCTCAAAAAACGTCTGGCACAATGCAAGACCAAATGGATTGTCACTCTGGACACTCTGGTTCCTAGGGGTCTTAATGAGTCTGTCAGTTATTCACCTTCTTTATGACACCACATATACATGTGCATGTTGATATATGCACACGCACATGAGTACATGAATTCTTATTGATGTACTGTTATAATACGCATAAGTATTTTAAATTTCTCATTGGTCTCTACTTTTGATTGTGGCACTGTTTTGCTCCATAACCACATGTGTCTGTGACACTTTTAATGATTTTAATATGCACCATTTTTTCTGCATGTCCATTCCTGACACCGGATATATTTCTTCATCTTTTTCTGCTGATAGGTTAATTTGATAATATCCATCAATGTTGGAATTGTGATAAGATGGCTACATGGATGGATAAAGATGAAATGGATTCCCTATATAATATGAAAATAGTGTTCCGATCCCTGTATATGCTGTCGCTTTCTTAAAATTTGCCCATTGGTTACCTGTAATGCAGTTCTTTTACATTTAGTGAGAGGTTCAGCAGGTTCCGGCGGGTCCTGTGCGCGTGCGCTAGCTTCCATGCTCGTCCTTGCTTGATCACTGCCGTCTGGGCGTCTCGCGCCTGCGTGGGAGCCATGGTGACGCGACCCTGCTCCCGCGCATGCGCGATTATGACGTGACGGCGGTGGTCTCGAGGGACTGGCCTGGATGCGCCATTTTGGAACTTCCGGATCTGTCTGATTACTGGCGCGAGTATTTCAATCCGGTGTACTGGGGGAGACGGTCAGAAAACCTCTGCCCTGATGAAGATTTAACACCAAAAGAAATTTCGAAACGTACGTCTGCTCCATAAGGTTCTTGCTGGTATGACCGGGCTCTGTCCTATCACTCCACTAACCCTGGTAGATATGCTGTTACCAACACTGTATATGCTGTAATGTGGTTGTGATTCTGAGGGGTTAAATCTATTTTTTGGCACTGTCCAAGACAAGATACATGCAATGTTTACACCTGTCCCTGTGCAGCATTACAAAAATAACTAACCGTTATTAACCCTGATGTATCATGGACATTAGCCATGGCCCTAATATTTTATGTGTTTTTAATGGATGTCCACCTGCTGTATTCAATAAAACTTTTTGTACCCTTTTTGCACTATAAAAACTCTTTGTCCTCATGTTTTCATACTATGCTATTAAGTTTGTGCTATCTGTGGGGACTTATGAATCTTGGCCCTCATAAAAAATTGTGTTTGGTGGTACGGAGTGTTTTGCTAATATTAATCATGACTGGGTATCAAAATTGGGTTGACCGCACTTTAATTTTTTAAATTTATTTAAATATTTAAAAAAAAAAGCCGAAAGTGGTTCCTCCTATTTTGATACACAGCCAAGATAAGAACATGGCTGTGCTGGGTATCATAATACAGGGGGGACCCTACGCCAATTATTTTTATTTACCTATTTTTACACGATGATAGACCAGCAGACAGTGCCTGTGATAGGTTGCAGTCAGACACTTTCACTCAGGCTGGGGGTGCGTCTTACTGCAACCAATCACAGATGCCATGACTGCTGGTGGGAAGGGAATGCAGTGCATATGGATGAGCTGTAATGAGCCTCCCCAGAAGAAGAATGAGCAGCCAGTTGACGCATCGTTGCTTTCCCGATTATCGTTACTGTTGCAGGACGCAGGTTGTTCGTCGTTCCTGCGGCAGCACACACATCGCTACGTGTGATACCGCAGGAACGAGGAACATCACCTTACCAGAGGTCGCCCGCAATGAGGAAGGAAGGAGGTGGGTGGGATATTCATCCCGCTCATCTCTGCCCCTCCGCTTCTATTAGGCGACTGCTTAGTGACACTGCACGAACCGCCCCCTTAGAAAGGAGGTGGTTCGCCGGCCACAGCGACGTCGCTAGGCAGGTAAGTATGTGAGATGGGTGTAAGCGATGTTGTGCGCCATGGGCAGCGATTTGCCCGTGACGCACAACCGACGGGGGCGGGTATGCTCTCTAGCGATATCGATAGCGATATTGCTGCATGTAAAGTGCCCTTTAGGCAGGGAATAGCAATATGTACCCAGAACTGCTCATGCTTCTGGGTGCATATTGGACCTGACAGGTTCCCTTTAAGTGAGATAACTTTCTGTGGAAAGTTATCAAGATATCACTTTATTTATATAGTTAAAGGGGTGGATCACTACTCAGCAGTAGTGACTAAATCTCTGTAAAACTGATAGGGGAGGCTTTTTGTAAATACCTTGTGTTGCCAATTCGGCCTCTGAGCGGTGCTATCGCGGTCCTCTCTTCCCCATTGTTTGACCCCCCCGGGCTCCGTGACCTCTGGGATCCAGTGATGTCACATCAACGTTTAGTTGACCTGACATCAGCGTGGCCGGACCCAGTGTTCCTGAATGATTGGGCTAGGGGCAGAGTTTGATAGAACAAGCGTTTGGGCTAGAAGGTAGAATGCAGATAAGAAGGAGACATAGGTGGTAATCAGCAAAAGACAAGCAGGAGTGTTGGATTACATATGTATTACCGCACACTAATTTATAATTCTATTGTTTACTTTGTATCTTCTATTCTAATATTGATTTATTTTACTACTTTCTTGTAAAGAGTGATAAAACCTCATAAAAAACCTCAAAAAAACATATCTATGTATTTTACTGTAAATCCACTAAACACAGATAAGTGTTGCATAAATACAGATAAATGGCTATTCTTTTCAGTTTGCTTCAGAGTGAAACTTTATAAACACCTGGCAGGTGACCAAGACCAGGTGTGGATCATCAGTAAAGAATAGATTGCTTTATCTTTGCCTTATAAAATTGTGTTCCTGCTGCCAGAAATATCTGGTCTAAACTGTTAAATCTGCAATTATCAGTCTGCAATAAAGTGTCGCAACAGTTTGCTTTTTTTAAAGGAAATGCTCACCTCTCAAAACGATGGGGTTTATACCCTGTAAACTGTGGTTATCAGTTCAGATAAGTGTCATGATTACTCATTTTTTAATTTTACACTTTGCGGATTTTATGGTGATTCACAACAAACTCTACGGCAGTGATCCCCAACCTTTCCTACCTGAAGAGCCACATTCAGCCTTCGAATAGCATCCGGACCCCATCCCTGTAGCAATGACATCCAGCTCCCGCCTTAAGCGGGCTTTACACGCTACGATTAATCTAACGAGATGTCGGCGGGGTCACGTTATAAGTGACACACATCCGGCCTCGTTTGTGATATCGTAGCGTATGACAGCTACGTGCGACGGTGAACAAGCAGAAATTCTCACCTTCTCGTTCATCGTTGACACGTCGCTCATTTTCAAAAAAGCGAACGTCCGGTTGTTCATTGTTCTCGTGGCAGCACACATCGCTCCGTGTGACACCCCGGGAACGATTAACACAGCTTACCTGCATCCCAATGCGGAAGGATAGAGGTGGGCGGGATGTAACGTCCCGCTCATCTCCGCCCCTCCGCTTCTATTGGCTGGCCACTGTGTGACGTCGCTGTGATGTTGAACGTCCCTCCCCCTACAGGAAGTGTATGTTCGCTGCCCACAGCGAGGACGTTTGGAAGGTAAGTGCGTGTGACGGGGGGTTACAGCATTGTGCGACACGGGCAAGAAATTGCCCGTGCCGCACAAACGATGGGGCGGGTGCGATCGCAAATGCGATCGCACGAGAAATCGACACATGTAAAGCAGGCTTTACTCAACGTAGTGACCCCCCAAAGCTTCCATTACCGTCATAAATTCAGCCAAAGTTTTCCCACACATCAAAATAAGTGTACTTACATCCAAGGGTTCCCACCTTAGCCTGATTTGCCATTATTGCATCAAGCACTCCAACCACATTGTCACATCTTAAAGCACCTCTTCCAGCTGGTGGTATCATCCTATCTAAAGATTACTATACTACTATAACACTGGTCTATATTTGAAAAAATAAATTCTGCTCATCTAAGGACTGGCACATGACTTATTCCTTCCAAAGACAATACTAGCGACCAGGGGCAATCATTCCAAGTGGAAGAAAATCGATTCCAGCAACTAAATAGGAATGGGTTCTTTACAGTTAGAGCAGTCAGGCTGTGGAATGCCCTACCACATAAGGTAGTAATGCTGATTCCAGATATGAAGTAAAAAATATGCAATACGTCAATTTTTTTGACAAATGGAAAATGTTTGATTAAAGGTTGTAAAGGGGAATATCAAAGATAAAAAAATTCTGAAGAAGCGATAGCACATTCTTTATTTGTTTCATGCTAAAGATGGGTCTATTGTCTAAGCAAGAGAGCAATAGGTGTGTAAATTTTCATTATTTGCGAGAAATTTTCTCTTTTTGGATGCTACGGAATAGTTATATTCCAAATAGTAATTTCCAAAGTAGTGTATATAGGTTCAGGATCTTTGCCAGAGTGAGAAACCAATCTTAGAACTGCGGGGAACTGAATTTTGTCTTCTTTGTGTTCATACCTGTAATATTTACCATGCAGAAGTAGCAGTCATTCACATAGTGTTAATTCTCTCGCCACATGATTGGGACTCCAAAGCTGAGACTTTTTCCCTGACCCTTAATCCTCTGTCTTAGGTTTCCAACACATGTCCTGGACACTTTTTGTGGTGCCTAAGGTGTCACTGTTCCGCTGTGCGGAGCATTTTGCACACTGGTTATGCTCTGCACGCTCTCCTCAACTACGGAGCTGGCATTTATATGTTTCCTTTATGCAGAGCAGTTTGCATGTGTAATGCTCTGCTGTGTTTCTTCTGCACTTGCTGACAGGTTGTTCTCTGCACAAGGTTGACTTGCTAGTTCTGCGAGTTGCTTCCTCAGGTACTCCTTGTTCCTGGTAGTTGCTCTGTTTCATTACTGAGCATGCTCTTCCAGAACTTCGCCAGTCGTACTTCCTGGTCTTCAGTTGTGCTTTTGGCTCCTGTTTGTGTTAGTGTTCTGATCTTGGCTTCCCGACCCCTATCTGCCCAATAACTGTTCTTGTCGTGACCTCCTGGCTTCTGACCTTGGACCATTACCTGACCACGTCTCTGTATGCTCCCTGTATCAAATATGAATTTTCCTGGAATTCTGACCTTTACACGCTGCGATATCGGTACTGATATCGCTAGCGTGCGTTCCCGCCCCCATCAGTTGTGCGACATGGGCAAATCACTGCCCGTGTCGCACAACATCGCCCAGACCTGTCACACATACTTACCTGACTACCGACGTCGCTGTGACTGGCAAACCGCCTCCTTTCTAAGGGGGCAGTTCGTTTAGCGTCACAGCGACGTCACAGCTGCGTCACTGAACCGCCGCACAATAGAAGCGCAGGGGTGGAGATGAGCGGGACGTAACATCCTGCCCACCTCCTTCCTTCCGCATTGTGGCCGGGAGGTAGGTAAGGAGAGCTTCCTCGTTCCTGCGGTGTCACACGTACCGATGTGTGCTGCCACAGGAACGAGGAACAACTTAGTTACTGCTGCAGTAATGATATTTGAGAATGGACCCCCATGTCACCGATGAGCGATTTTGCACGTTTTTGCGACGATGCAAAATCGCTCATAGGTGTCACACGCAACGGCATCGCTAATGCGGCCGGATGTGCTTCACAAATTCCGTGATCCCAACGACTTTGCATTAGCGATGTCGCAGCGTGTAAAGCCCGCTTTACTTGACGGCGTTTCTACATACTGCCTGTGTCCTGTCGTGTCTTCCTGTGTTCTGATCCTCACTTGTCTGACTACCCTTCTGTTCATACTTCCCATAAGTAGTGACTAGCATGACACAATGTTTTTCATAGTGTTAGGTTGACCTAATGGTCACAGCTGTTGCCAGTGATGTCCGAATGCAGAGAGGGTACCGATGACCCCCCTCTGCTATTCCGTCTCAATGAAAACAAGCAGACGCTGTTATACACATAAGACTGGAGATGTGTGGCTCCGAATAGAAAGTGTATTATTTTGTTTACATTACAAGGTTATACAAAGTTGATTAGGGCGTAACTATGCAACATACATATTCATTAATCTACATTCATTAAGGCGTGGATTGCATATTCCCAGCAAGAGAAATTAACATAATGACTTATACTCCCATAATCTATAACATTCTTCTTCCCATAACAAAATGTTTGTCAGTCGTTTCTAAGTCAAAACATTCTGCGTCCTTGAGGTTGGTCTCATAGTTTATTATGTAAATAAGTCTCTTTTGGTCTTGCAAGGGAGAATGAATTTCTATTATTTTCTAAGTCAGTGAAAAAGGTTAACTCTTTCCTCACAATCCCCCCTATTGGCGTGATTGATGGACAGGGGGCCATCGAGAAGCTGTGGACTATAAAGAGAGCAAGCTAGCCTCCAGATACTTTCTGAGCCGCGGGTTGCTCAGGGAGTGTCGTCTCACATCCGTCACCCAGGACTGCCTGCATGCCTCTCGATAGGAGTCTCATCATGATATGCCAAGGTGATTTCTAGAGGAAAGAGTAGAGAAGAGAAGAAGCATATTAGTGATTTCATACAGGTGCTGAATAATCATTGTATCTACATTGCTTCAAGCAGCGGGAAAACAAAGCCATTAGCAACTTGAACACTACATAAGCCACTAGTAAACAGAGTAACACTTGGAACACTGATTGCAGTATCCCCATGAACGATCCTCCTATTCCCTTAAACCAGTTTGCAGGCTTGAACATTGAAAAGGTATTGCTCCACCAAGCATCTGAGCTTCGGAGTACCTCCTCATCATGTTTTTTCCTCAGCTTTTGTATCTCAGTTAGACTGGCTTGGGCTTTTAAGGTTAATTTTGGATCTATGTAGTGACAACAGCTGGGGCCTATTACTTGGCACATCCCCCCTTGGGCCGCAGTGAGGTAATCCAGTACCAAAGTATGTTGGTTGGTTACAATGATTAATTGTCTCTGTATGGCAATGGTACTATTTACTGCTTGGAGAACCTCAAAAATGTGATCATCAAGATAGTCAGTGCTGTCCACCAACTTATCATACATCTGCATTATCATGGGATAGATAAAAAGAGAACTGAAAAATTTGTTGACATGACTCATTTGAATCACATGGGGTCGGCCACTAGGCCTGTCTTTGTTGTCTGACGCTCTCTTTACCAGTAGGTGGAGAGGCATTTTCCCTGCCGGTATATCAGTGATATTGATAATGAAGGTGGCAGGGGTCAAACGGGCCAAGGTGCAGGTGCCATTTACTCCTACTGGTAGCCATTTGTAGGCATTGTAACCACAAACCCAGTAGGTTTGCGGTGGGAGATACCAGATGGCAGAATGTTGTAATATGAGTCTATGTACTATATCTATAAAGGCCGATATGTTTCTGAGCATACACCATCCGAGAAGTTGGCCTAGGGGACTACAATACCCTGCGGACGGTTCACCACAGGTTTCTCGGCCAGGCACATATGGGTCACAATCATTGCACCATAAATTTCTGGATTGGGAGTAACAAGTATCATTTGTGCCTTCTGGAAACAATGAATTGTATACCCGCCCATGGTCATGCAGATGTCTACAGCAAGGGTTTAAATGCATCTGTACTGTCAGAGGTTCGCCCAAAACTTATTTTGATTCCTTCTGTTGGAATCTTGCCCATAGTAGGTGTTTTTGTGTAATTACGGGGTACCCAGCTGCTTCCTTCAAAGGCTAAATATTGCTGGGTTCCGGGAAGGCCAGTAGTAAGGTTGCCTTGCCACCAGGGGAAATCTACTCACCCTACTATTGGTATGGGCACACTAGTGTTCCACAGTTTTCGATACTTGGTGTCATTGACTGATAGTCTATTGTAACAGCCTCCTCATTGAAACACTTTGTTTATTGGGACTGGTATGGCTAAGTATGGCATGGAAGAGGCTGTCACAGGTGCGTGTGTACATATCCAGCAGTCTGTGATCTCACGTTTTTCAGCTAACACTTCATGATTGGTCTCAAATGAATTCTGCTGTGGTGTAGAAGGCCCCAAAAAGGGAGTACACATAGAAATACTTATCAGCAGTATTAGGCCTTCTTGCAGTGGCTGGCATGGACCCATGTTGATCTCCCCTCAAGTTTGACGGAGGTTGTAGCGGTCAGCTGGACAGTCAAAGGCCCTTCGAATCGTGGCTCAAGGGTCTTTCTCACGTGCTTCTTTAGGTAGATCCGGTCACCAGGCTTTAGAGAGTGGGTTCCTGGAACGGCATCAGGATCAGGTAGAGAAGAGTAGACCCTTTGGTGGGTTTCAGTTAATCTCTTCTGCAGGGAAACAACATAAGACGTTAGGCTATCACATTGCAGGTGTAACTCCTGCGGGAAGTAGCATCCTAATCTGGGTGCACTACCAAAGAGTATTTCAAAGGGTGAGAGCCTGTGCTTTCCCTGCGGGGTAGTCCTTATAGAGTAAAGAGCTATGGGGAGACATTCTGTCCATGGTCTACCAGTCTCCTCCACTGCCTTGGCTAATTTGAGCTTTAGAGTTCCATTTAACCTTTCCACTTTCCCTTATGACTGTGGGTGGTAAGGCGTGTGTAAGGCTGACTGAATGCCTAACAGGGCACAGGTGTTCTGGAAAACTTGTCGAGTGAAATGAGTACCTCGGTCCGACTCTATGACTTCAGGGAGTCCAAACCGAGGCACCAGCTCACATGCCAATTTTTTTGCTGTAATTCAGGCTGTGGCTGAGCTTACAGGGTAGGCCTCTGGCCATCCTGAGAAGAGGTCTACACAGACAAGTACAAACTCGTAGATGCCATGTTTTGGCAACTGTATATAGTCTATTTGTACTCTTTGAAATGGGGCAAACGTCTTTGGCATGTGTCTTTGCAGGGTTTTAGTTAGCTGGCCTGGATTGTGTTGTTGACAGATGTGACAAGCTTTTATTCTCTGGGAGGCGTATTGTCTGAAGCCGGGCGCTACCCAATAAGGTTGCATCTGGTTCATGATTGAGTTTGTGCTACCATGTGTGGGGTAGTGGAGTACTTGGAAAATGGCAGGGAACCAACTGCGTGGCAGGACGGAAAGTCCGTTTAGGCGCCAAATCCCCTCCACCTTTTCTGCCCCCTTGGCCCGCCATCCGGCCTTCTCTTCCTCAGAGGCGTTTTTTTGTGTCTCAAAGAGGTTCTGCATTTCTTCCTCCGTCGTTGACACTGTGTCCGTCTCCTTCAAAGGGAGTAAGGCTGCTTGTTTTGCTGTTTGATCGGCCACGCGATTTCCCCTTGCCTCGTGTGTTTGAGCCTTGGTGTGGGCAGCAACCTTTATGATTGCTAGCTGCTTTGGTATCAAGGCTACTTCCATTAGTTTCTTCACTGAGGCTCCATGCCTGATGGGATTTCCTGTTGCTGTGAGGAATTCTCTAGTCTGCCAGATAGTGTCAAAATCATGCACAATGCAGTATGCATAGGCTGAGTCCGTGTAGATGTTCGCTGTTCGTTCTTCCAGAAACTCAATTGCCCAGATGAGGGCGAGAAGTTTTGCTTCTTGAGCAGATATGCGTGGAGGTAGCGGTTGTTTGGCTAAGACTGCATATAGAGTCACTACTGCAAATCCGGTGTGGAACTTGCCTGCTTCATCAGCGTCTCTGCTACCATCCACAAAAAGTTCAAAGTCTGGATTTGTAAGCAGTGTTGCCTGAATATTGTGCAGGGGCTTTGCCTCATGTTCAATGAGTTTCTGACAATCATGATCAAATGGTGCACTGGTACGGTTGTCACTCTCTTCTGTCCTCTCTTCTGTCCTCTCTTCTGCCCTCTCTTCTGTCCCCCCTTCTAAACTTGTGAAGATCAGCAGATCAGCAAGGTTTAGACTTGTAACTCAAGCAAATGAGATGTTTGGGGGGTAGCAACAGCGTGCACTGAAGTCTCAGCTGTGGTGGTGTAATTCCAGGCTTGACTGAAACTGTAACGGGGGGCACGGGAAGTGTGCCGAGGTCAGTTTTTGATGTGGACCAGAGTTTTGCAGGAACTTGTAGAAGTATTGGGTCCGTGTTTACTTCACGTGTAACATCAGCTTCTGGTTGATCTTCTATCATCTGGAGGGTGCACAGGACTTCTTCTGGGATATCTTCTGGTATTTGCAGGATAGCAGATCCATCTTCATTGTAGACAATCTGAGCTTGCAGTCTTGATAGTACATCTGCTCCCACTAGGGCATCTCCACCCAGGGGGGACACTAAGAATTTAGACACGAACATGTGTGGTCCCAGTTTCACCTTCAGTGGATGTGTTATTGGGATTATCTGGGCTAGTCCATCAAATCCGGATGCTACAGTAGCTTCAGATGAGATGGATCCTTCAGGCACTAGGTTCCTGGGGAGTTCGGAGCGTGAGGCTCCTGAGTCCACCAAAGCTCTTATTTCCTTGTTGCCAATGTGAAGGGGGACGTGTATAAATGGACCTCTGGCATCCCTATCCCGTGCTGCCGCAAGTCAGGCAATCTTCTCCTCCTGATGCTCGGGTTGGTTTTGAGTGTCCCTCTTCTTCTTTCTACAGTCTCTGATCACATGTCCTCTGATTCCACAATAGTAGCAGGTCGGTGCCTTCCTTCTTGTACCTTCTGGCTGACCGTCCACTGCTGCTATGACAACTTTCTTGTTGCTCCTTTTATCCTTTGCAACGGTTTCTAAGCCACTTGCTTTCTTGACTAGAAGATCTATGTCTTCCATGTTTCTCCATTCTGGGCAGCACACTTTCAATCTTTCTGCCAGAAGTGCATGTATTCCATCCATGAAGGATCTTACCATCAGGCGACGTATTGCGGCTGCTTGTATGTCCAGCCCTTCATCTGCGAATGACTGCATCAATCTGTAGTAAAATGAGCTGACATTCTCCACAGGACCTTGATGCACTGGTCCCATTGTGCCCTTAGTTCTTTGGTCCTGGGTGCAAAAGAGATTGAGTCCTATCATGAAGTCTTGGCCCGATTCCACATTACAGGTATCGTCCGGAACATGTCCTGTCAGGTGAGCAGTGAGTTTGGCATACAGTTCGGGAGACATTTTAACTCTACACAAACCTTCCATGTCCAACCAAGTGCTTCTGTAGGAGAGCTGTATTTGGTTCAGGTAACGTGAAAAACTGACTGGGTTTCTAGTCGGGTCTGGAGAATTTTGCAGGAAAGCCATCTGCTCGGCTGGAGTCCAGGGTACGTAGTCATCATACGTACGAGGAACTGCATCTCTGGGAGCATCTGGGTTTTGTGGATTTGTGTCGCCCTGGACAAGCTAGGGGACACAGGTAACAACACACACACACCCCCACCCCCAGCAGTTCACAGCAGACATCCCCAAAGTGACCTGCTTTCTGCCTCAGGCTCAGACTGACACTCCAGGTGGGCGGAGTCAGGAGATGGGGACGCCCACCCAGGAGTGAGCTGGCCTGAGGCAGGAAACAAGCCCAGTCAAGTCCTAGGAGAGGAAGAGAGAAGGTCTGCAGAGAGGCAGACGCAGACTGGGGCCTAGGATTGGAGCCTAGGGCCCTCGTGCAGCAGAGAGAGTCAGGCAGACGGTAGTGGCCATCTGCAGGGATCCGGGGAGACAGTTGGTGGAACCGTAGGTAGCCGGGGCTGGGCGGTGGCCCACCGGTACCGAATCGGGGAGCCAGCTGGAAGCCGGAGTGCAGGAGAAGCGTGCACGGAGGTGGAAGAAAGGACTTATACCACCAAACTGGGTCAGGGGAGAAACAACAACCGCAGCCGTCTGTGGGTACCCGTCCATCCAGCCGAGAGTTTTACTAAAAACTGTGTCCTGATTTCTGGCTGAGTGAGTTCCACCGTGCCGTGAGGCACAGCGCTGCCCCGCGTCCCTGCACCCCACCAAGCCCTGCACCGGCCCTGCCATCCAGCATCCCCCACCTCATCACTGGGCCCCGGGACAACCAACCCCCTACCCACGGAGGGGAGGATTAACATCTGGCTGCTCCATACCACCACTCCCGGGATCCCCATACAGAGCAGCGGTGGTGTCAACAAATCACCACAACCGTGGGTGGCGTCACGGACAATAACCAATCCCCACACCCAAAATCCCCTTTCACTCATGGGCGAAGAGCGTCGCTAGAGTCCCCGAGATCCGGCCCATCGCTCGAGCCACCGAGCAGCAGCAGGCCGCAGCAGCCGTGGCAGCCGGACCCGAGCAGCAGTGGGAGAGCGCGGTGTCCCCTCCTCCGCCCGCGACAACTTGGCGTCACGAACAGGATCTTACCGCTCTGCCGTTGGGTAGAGGTGCGCCTTGTGACCGCCGGAGGTATCCGGCTGGAAAAATTCAGAAGTCGCCATCTTTGGCGCGAAAAGTTCCCGCTCAAGCGTCTTCCCCGAGCAGGAAAGGCGCGAAAGTGGAGCCCCGCCCCCTGAAGAAGGAAGTGCTGAAAAGAAGCTAAGGGGGATGAAATGGCGGCTGGCCGCATTTGAGCGCGGCTATGGAAGCAGGGACGCCAGGACTCTGCCAGCATTTGGTTCCTGGAAGAGGCCGTCGCAGTGATGCACTGACCCGTTACCCCTGTTACCGGTAGCGGAGCCCGCAGCGTCTGCAGGGGAGGACCCAGACCTGGGGTCCCCAGGCCTCACCTTTGTCACCGCCCTGCCACCGGCCCCGGCAGTCCGCCCGGCCGCGACGGAGATGACGACGGCTCCGGCAGTCCGCCCGGCCGCAACGGCAGCAAAGTACCGGTCCCGTTGACCAATCTGGAGCCGTTCCTGGACTGGGGTCAAGGGGTTCTGCCCACTTCCTAGGGGCAGCACCAAGGCTAGGTTGTTTGGGTGGGTGACTGAAGGACCCGTTACACTGTTATTATTAAAAGTGTTTGACTGTTATTGCAACGTTAAAGTAATGTGCATCCCGTTGTGGGAGGATTGAAAATGCTTGTGTTTAATGTTTTGATCTTTTTGCAGTTTAAAAGAAAAATAAAACCGGTGATGGACGGGCAGCCCGAGGACGGTCTGCATTTTGCTAAGGGGGAATGTGTCGCCCTGGACAAGCCAGGGGACACAGGTAACAACACACACACACCCCCACCCCCAGCAGTTCAGAGCAGACATCCCCAAAGTGACCTGCTTTCTGCCTCAGGCTCAGACTGACACTCCAGGTGGGCGGAGTCAGGAGATGGGGACGCCCACCCAGGAGTGAGCTGGCCTGAGGCAGGAAAAAAGCCCAGTCAAGTCCTAGGAGAGGAAGAGAGAAGGTCTGCAGAGAGGCAGACGCAGACTGGGGCCTAGGATTGGAGCCTAGGGCCCTCGTGCAGCAGAGAGAGTCAGGCAGACGGTAGTGGCCGTCTGCAGGGATCCGGGGAGACAGTTGGTGGAACCGTAGGTAGCCGGGGCTTGGCGGTGGACCACCGGTACCGAACCGGGCAGTCAGCTGGAAGCCGGAGTGCAGGAGAAGCGTGCACGGAGGTGGAAGAAAGGACTTATACCACCAAACTGGGTCAGGGGAGAAACAACAACCGCAGTCGTCTGTGGGTACCCGTCCATCCAGCCGAGTGTTTTACTAAGAACTGTGTCCTGATTTCTGGCTGAGTGAGTACCACCGTGCCGTGAGGCACAGCGCTGCCCCGCGTCCCTGCACCCCACCAAGCCCTGCACCGGCCCTGCCATCCAGCATCCCCCACCTCATCACTGGGCCCCGGGACAACCAACCCCCTACCCACGGAGGGGAGGATTAACATCTGGCTGCTCCATACCACCACTCCCGGGATCCCCATACAGAGCAGCGGTGGTGTCAACAAATCACCACAACCATGGGTGGCGTCACGGACAATAACCAATCCCCACACCCAAAATCCCCTTTCACTCACGGGCGAGGAGCGCCGCTAGAGTCCCCGGGATCCGGCCCATCGCTCGAGCCACCGAGCAGCAGCAGGCCGCAGCAGCCGCGGCAGCCGGACCCGAGCAGCAGTGGGAGAGCGCGGCGTCCCCTCCTCCGCCCGCGACAGATTAACAAGTGGTCTTACCAGGACTCTTCTTTCCACCACGGGATAAAGAGGCACTGGTGCTGTGGCTTGTAGCTTGTGCTGTGGGGCTCCACAGGCTAGGCATGTTTCACTCCAGTCCGGATTTTGTTGGCCACAGTTTGTGCAGGTCCATTCCGGGGATCTGGAGTTGTTCCAGGAGTAGCTGAAAGGTACGGAGGAGGCTGCTGATCCTTATTAGCCTGCTTCCCAGCTTCTTCCCATGTGTCTGATTCATCATGGTATATCCAACCTTGATCGTGGGCTGTTTTTGCCATGTCAGAAAGAGTTCTGACCAGTTTAGTCCATGATTTATCTGCTATAACTCCTACTCTAGTAGCTCTTATTGTGTCCCATTTGTTGGGGTCCAATTGATCTTTCCCCTTCAATCCAAATGTCTTAAAAACTTCCTTGGACTGACTGGCTGTTCTTTTGCCATGATAACACGTAATGAGATGTTGCAGGGTGCATCCAGCTCTTCTGTCTTTTAATATTCCTTGCCCCATTCTTCATCTATCTTCTTCAGCTTTTAGACCCTTGAACGTCCTTTGGACTAAACCTACCTATCCTGGAAGTACTCAGAGACTAACTCCTTTTGTATTCCTAGCTAAGGTGAGGTCTAGAACCACCTTTCCTGGAAGTACCCAGAGACTGACTCTTGATCTGTATTCCTACTGAAAGGTGGTGTCCTAACTGTTCAGAGGGGGCTGAGAATATTGAATGGCTCTGGGTTACCGTTCTTGTACCAAAGGTACACTCTATATCCGATGGCAATGGCAAACAGGGCTATTCCCACTAACACTAGGGCAGTGAATATCACATCCATTGGACAGAGAAGGTACACTATTCCCTTTCAACATTCACTGATGTATGGGATCTATGACTACCAACAAAGACAACAGCACAGAAGCAAACCGCAAGAGAGCAGACACGCGACACACGGAGAGGCAGAGAAACACAGAGAAACAAACAAACAAGGCACAGAAAAACATCTGATGGCAAGGCTCTCTCAGAGTTCAGTAGAAACCCGCCAATAACCCAGTATCTACTCGCAGTGTACCTCTTGTACGTTGAGGAGGGAACTGAACAGAGATGGGGAGCATAAAGAGAAGAATAAGGTTCAACTCTTACCTGGCCAGGTGTTTCTGGTCCCTGTGAAGATGTAATTTACCCTCTCACTGTATATGCTGTGATACTATGTCATGATATGTATATTTCCCTGTCATTTATTTTGTATAATATGTCATGTAACTTTTCCCTGGTTGTATTAGTTGTAATTCCCTTGCTTGTGCTTTCCTCACACTGGCTGATCCCCGAGTGGTTCGGCCTGAGGCAATCCATAGAGGACCTGGGATTGTCATTGAACTGGCTGGTGGACAATGGAGGACTATTCCCACATGTGGATCTGAACTTTGGTTTTGGGGTCAGGCGATGTGTGGTTGGGGTGATGGGTGGTCTGCCTGCAGCTGTTCTCCTGGGCAATGATGTGGGAGAGCTACGATGCCAATTCGTGGCTGCATGAAGCCACATGTAAGTAACGCTCTGCCTGTGTGTACTTAACCAGTGACCTGTAGAGGTCCCTAGTACGTACACAAGTTGGGAGGGGGAGGGATTGTGAAGATGTAATTTACCCTCTCACTGTATATGCTGTGATACTATGTCATGATATGTATATTTCCCTGTCATTTATTTTGTATAATATGTCATGTAACTTTTCCCTGGTTGTATTAGTTGTAATTCATGTATTTCCTTGGGGGAGCTACTGGTCTCAATGTGTCTCTCTCATACAATTGCAGTCTTGGCATCTAATGTGATTATGTAAATAGCCTGTCGTCTTCTATCCAGAGTTGTGTATCTAGTCTGTAATTGCATTGGCCAGTGAAGGAATAGTCATTGTTCTGCACAGCAGGGGATCCCTTCATCTACTGTGGCTGGCAGACATATTGGAGCCCTGTGATGGACCAAACCATTGATGATAGGATGTGTGACCCCTACCCCCTGAACATGGTGGGCTGGTCAAGGAGCACAGACAATGCATTTCCCTTTTTGTAACTTCAGAGTGAGCTGAAACTTGGAAGAAGAAGGAGCTCCCAGCCTGGGTGGCTGTGGACACGGACGGAGCTAGGCCTGTGTGGCGGCCCGTGGGATTGTGTGGAACTCTTTGGACTACTGTAAGGACGATTGCTTTGTTATCCGGTCCGAGGATTGTCGGGAAGGGCCCCCGAATCTGTTTTACGTGGACTTATCGTGTGCTGTTCCAGTGTCCTTGTGAATAAACCTGTTGGATCGTCCCTCGGCCTCTTCCATCCTTTGCTCTGTTGTACACTCCCGTCACAGTCCCCACGTCTGGTCACCTCCCCCTCGGCTTGGCAAGACAGTTCACTGCGTCCTGGGATTACAAACACGGGTCCCCGCTTTTCGGGCACCAGATAATGTTAGGTTGACCTAACGGTCACAGCTGTTGCCAGCGATGTCCGAATGCAGAGAGGGTACCGGTGACCCCCCTCCCCTCTGCTATTCCGTCTCAATGAAAACAAGCAGACGCTGTTATACATATAAGACTGGAGATGTGTGGCTCCGAATAGAAAGTGTATTATTTTGTTTACATTACAAGGTTATACAAAGTTGATTAGGGCGTATCTATGCAACATACATATTCATTAATCTACATTCATTAAGGCGTGGATTGCATATTCCCAGCAAGAGAAATTAACATAATGACTTATACTCCCATAATAATCTATTACGTTCTTCTTCCCATAACAAGATGTTTGTCAGTCGTTTCTAAATCAAAACATTCTGCGTCCTTGAGGTTGGTCTCATAGTTTATTACGTAAATAAGTCTGGTTTGGTCTTGCAAGGGAGAATGAATTTCTATTATTTTCTAAGTCAGTGAAAAAGGTTAACTCTTTCCTCACAATAGTCAGCCAGTTGAACCCCGAAATATGCTTGATAAGCTTTACATACAAAGTGACATATATTTGCAATTGTTTGGATGTTGTAAAAAATGTAACAAAATGTCAGTATCATTCCCGAACCACCTATAAACTGTTCCAATGGTGGATGTGTGAGTGAAATACACTCCTTCTATGCCTTTTGAACCCCAAATTAATAAGATGTGTTTTAGGAGTGCTCTGGAAATCATACAGCACAGTCTTGTATGGCGTACTCAGGAGTTTATTCCTTTTTTAATGGACATGCAGGCCCTTAAATAGAGTCACAGACAAAGTAAAAGTTGATTGCAATTTATGAGTCAATAAGAACTTTAGGTGCATGACTTGAAATGTGAAACTTCCCTCCCCTCAGTGTTACTTGATCACCATGGCATCAGAAGATATAGGACAAGATGAATACCACCGAAATAAAATTAAATCTGTTCTGAAACAGATAACACTTTCAACAAAAATCTTTTTAGCAAAGGTAAATTTGCTGCAACTTGTAGGACTCTTGAATGACTGAAAGCTGTCATTGGTTTTCACGCTGCTTATTTAGCCATACAATTCTGATATCAAGAGTTTTAACTGCTTGCTAAGCAGTCTTCCTTTTAGTTATACCGATTACATAGTCAGCATTCATTTTTGCGTATTCAGCATATCTAAATAGTTTGACTAAAATTATATATATAGTGTGTGTATATATATATATATATATATATATATAATATTATGTTATTACTGTTCCTTAGTAAACAGCATTACACTGCAGTTCTTCTATAAGAACATGCAGTATAATAGTGATATCCAGCCCATTCATGGAAGTCATTCTTTTGGAGATGAGACAAAGAAAGGAAATGGAATTATGAATAGTCTTATAAGGGTCTTAGTGGATTCTATGTCACCAAAGTAGAAAACATTAGTGTAACCTTTGTACGGCATTGCATGTAGACACAGGGAACGTGCAACAGACTCGGTTGAATACTCCCTTTTTGGGAAATCACCTAATTCATTCAGTATCATTGTGACATTTACTAATATGTTGACGTAAAACACAAACAAATGTAACACCTCACATAAGGAAGAGGAAAGTTATATCATTTAATTACTTTGTAACAAAAGGTGAATTCCAGATTACGTATATACTTGAGACCTTTAATGGGTCACTCAAAAAAGTTTCTTTATGGCTTTTTAAAAGAAATGAGATGACACAAGTCCATAGGGAGCTATGAGATGATGAAGAATGGAGTTCTAAGCTAATTATCCAATCATCCACCTTTATTTAAAAAAAAAACTGCAGAATTGGGTTTGAAATTAACCCCTCGGAAACATAAAATTGGTTTGCAATAAGCTGCTTTATATGCAAATTGTAAAATATGGGATAAAGCAAAAAACATTGTTTTTCTGCACTGCTGTGGATGTCATAAGAAGAAGACAGGATACATGGATAAGGCATAATCCAGGTTATTATGGACGCGTTTCATACTTTTGCAGAGTATATGTGTGAATGTGTCTCCAACATGTGTGAAAATGGACACCACGTGCACTGGAAACACTGATATGTGAAGGGTAGTCATGAGCAAATATATTCGGCACTATTCGTTACTCGCATGAATATTAAGGTATCCGGGATATTCGTTACTTGTCGAGTATTTTGGTATCTGTCTTGTGAGGTTTGAGTCCCCTCCCCATATGTCTGGCACTTGATTTTCAGCCACAAAACATGTGGGGTTTGCCTGCCAATCACAGTAATGCTGTAACCATCTTTGCTATTAGCATTACTGTGATTGGCAAGCGCAGTGAAAAATAAACCTTGTGGGGTCCAGCCTAATTTTGATAACCAGCACAGTTAAAGGAGACAACTGGGGACTGGTATTTTCAGGCTGAGAAGATCCATCATTATTGAGCCCCCCCAGCCGAAAAATAGCAGTCCACAGCCACCTCACAATTGGTGCATCCATCAGATGTGCCAATAGTGGAGCTTTACCTGACTCATTCTGATTGTCTTGGTGCAGTGGCAATCGGGGTAATATATGGAGTTGATGTCAGCAATGATCTGTCAAAAATAACAGCTACCATCAAGCCCTGGGTTGGTAGTGGAGAGGTGTCTATTATACCCCCCCCCATTACCAACCCTGTAAGTAAAAAAACCCCACAAAATTCTTTATTTTAAATAATTAAAAAAACGCTTCCGTTTTTACCAATTTATTAAGCCCAAAAACACCCCCCTCAGGTCTGCCGTAATCCACACGACATCCCACAATGATCCCTATTCTGCTACATGCAAAAGCTGCAGCTCCGGGACACACTGAAGGCAGTGGGGAACCCGGCTGTGAAAAGCGATGATGTCAGTCAGGTCACTGGAGTTTACAGCCAAGTGGGACCAACGAAGAACCCGCTGCCAGATTGCCAAACTGACAGATTGTGGGACACGGTGGCATAGCAGTCCGGTAATCCATCAGTCAGGTCACCGGAGTTCACACTTGGGAGCTCCCCTGCTGCGCTCAGTGAACTCTTGTTACCCTGAGGTAGAGCAACATCCTGCTTAGTTCAGACAGCACATGTACCAGGGTATAAGTCGTATAAGTCACATAAATCATTCAAATAGGGAAAAAAACAAATGACTAAAATACAACTTTTAATAAATATGCATTAAAAGACTGACAAGGTCCCTAAGGACAGACAGGTAAGTTAAAGCTCCTGGGGTGGTAAATGGTACCAAAAGGGCTTGAGTCAAGCAGTGGTCAATGACACCACATATGATCATACATAATAACCCACCCTTGTCAGTCTTTAATGCATATTTATTAAAAGTTATATTTTAGTCATTTGCTTTTTTCCCTAGTGCAACATCCTGCACACAATTTTGGGGGTTGTCTGCTATTGTAACACCCTTAAAATGCCACTGCCACACACTTTAATATTTTCTTAGTGTCTGGGTAGTTTATCATATCTTCCCTTGCATGTACACTGCCCTGATGATCTTTCATTATTGATAAGGAAACAGGTTGGAAAGGATTTTTTTTTTCTATTTTTGGGGTTCCACACTTGGGCAAATGCAACCACATTGGGCAGACAGGGTTTAATCCCGTTTATTGGTTTTTACCGTTTATGGCTCCATCAACTTAGTGACTCAATGTACAAATCAGTAAGACTGACACATTATATTAACTGCACTTAGCACTTGCACTTTAATTTTATCAGTATAAAACAATAGAAATTCAGCTCACATAGTAGTTGGATCTCAGTGGAGCTTGCAGCCGTCACACGGAGCCGCAATGGTCCAGGTCGGATATATCAGAAGAAAGGAAGAAGCCTTTAGTGTCCAAGAAAGGCAATAGGTGAGTATTTGAAACTTAATTTTATTCCATCATTGATTAAAAAAATCTATAGATATGGCATGGTATACCCTCAGGATCAAGAGGTAATTATTCTACGCGTTTCGGAACTAAAAATACATTATTCATGGATAAACGCGTAGGATAATTAATTATCTCTTTGATCCTGAGATTATACCATGCCACTTGCATTTAGATAGACCCATTGATTTTGAGAGGCTATAGTTGCATCTGTGTTTGGATTCTTCTTTGTTTTTATGAATATTTAATAAACTTTATATTTTATTGGCTCTCTTCTGCTGTATACCCTACTTACCCATGGCAAGGATTAAGGGAAACTATATGCAACTGGGTAAGGAATTGGCTAAAAGATAGGAAACAAAGAGTAGTCATAAATGGAAAAGAAAAATACTCCTAAAAATAATATTTATTAGGGTAAAATATTAAAAATGCTCGGAGATACAGAGCATAATAACTCTTATATTTAAAGAAAGTCTTTTATTAGTCACGTGAAGTGAGTGGGAGGACAAGAAGTGTTCAAACCAGCTAGTGAGGGAAGGGGCTATTGTAATCTCAGCGTTTATAGGTGAGCCCTAGGTAGCATGGCTCCAGATCTTTCTAAAGATAAATTGATAGCCTATTATCCTAAGGGATATAACGGATTGGTCTCTCCCTCCCTTTTAGCTACCTACCAGCGGAGGTGCACCTTAAGGTATTGGGTACCCCCCGCTCCTCGTCGGCTTTCCCTAAGCTGTCCCTTTGACCCGCAAGTCGCATGAGACCCACCACCAAGAATAAAGGTGCACAGTAGTCAACAGGTCATTGTCAAAAATTAGTCACCAAGAAAAATTGGTAACCATAATACAACTTATCCTTAAATAAGGAAAGAAAAGGCAATACGAACTACTATATAGTACGTTATTGCCTCAAAAAATGGGAATACATACACAGTTTTTTCCTATGCTCTTAAATGCTATGATAGCCAATTTTCACTGTACATATATATTTTCAAGCACAGTTAAACAAGATAATGTTTGAGATACCAAAATACCAGTGATGTATAAAGATAGTAACATGTAAACCCAGCAGGGAATTAGTCCGCTGGGGTAACTGGTAGCAATCAAAAGTCCCAATAGGATGATATTAAGATACTAATGTACCAATGATGCATAAAAATACAACATATAATCCCAGCAGGGAACTTATCTGCTGAGGTCACTGGTAATAATCCAAAGTCCCGACGCGTTTCCCCCCTAAAAATCTTATCCTAGGGGGTTCATCAGGGGAACAAGAACCAAGGATTTCATGATATCCATAAGTTTTTGTATCTAGACAGAAAAAGAGATTGATTTCCCATAAGTTAGGACATACAATGACATCCAGAAAATAAAGAACGAAAAAACATGCATTCTCAGTCGAGCAATAAATACGAAAATATTTTAAATACCTTAGTAAATATGGCTTTCGTAATATAAACAGACCGACATCAGTGGCCAAAGTTGAAAGGCAAGTCGTCTGACAGGTATTCCCAGTTCATCCTCCAGGCACAATGACCCTGGTGTACTGAGACGCAAAGCAGTACTGCCATCTCCATAGTGTCTATTTATGTGTAAATGCCAGCTGCCACTTCAGAGGTACTTCCTGTCCTCGTGGCAGATTACAAAGCCCACGTGGTCAGACCGGAAGTGAAAACAAAGGCGTGTGACATCACTTCCGCTCCCGCGCAGGGAGGTAAAGGCGGACTGATGCCAGTAATAGCGCGGTCAATCCCGCTATCTACACCTGTAATAGGCGGACCACGCGGCCACAAAGGAAGTGACGTTATCACTGTCAGACGTCACTTCCGCTCCTGCGCGGGAAAAACATCAGCCAAAACGGAAGCGGCATCAGAGTCATCAGACGCCACTTCCGTTTCTGCGCGAAAAGCTACGGCCAGACCGGAAGTGACGTCGGAGCTTCCAGACGCCACTTCCGCTCCTGTATAGAAAGGAGGAAAATGATACTGCTGTTTACGCGGTAAATACCGCTAACTATACCATAATAAGCAGGGCCAAAAATCGCAAAAGGCAAGCCAATGATTTAGCCTGCCAACATGCAAATGGTTCTCCATGGCTAAAAAACCCCCAAAACTGGCCTAAAGCAAACGAAGTATTATAGACACATTGTCATTAACCCCTTCAC
The DNA here is from genome assembly GCF_048569485.1 of Anomaloglossus baeobatrachus. Taxonomy (NCBI): domain Eukaryota; kingdom Metazoa; phylum Chordata; class Amphibia; order Anura; family Aromobatidae; genus Anomaloglossus; species Anomaloglossus baeobatrachus. Next base: position 225,362,669 of record NC_134359.1, on the reverse strand, counting down.
GACCTTGGACGGATCTATCCGTCCAGGATCGTGTCCCGTTAAGCCCCGCCCCCTGCCGCGGGCAGGCGGCGTGGATCGGCACACATATCAGCTGTTTTCAACAGCTGACATGTGTGCCTACATGTTCCGAGTGGAATCGCATTCCACCCGGAACATTAACCCCTTAGATCTCGCTGCCAAAGTCTGGCAGCGAGATCTACATGCGCGCGGCCATCTTTTTTACTTACCGCCGCCCCCTCCGGACGTCACGTGAGTGATCACGTGACGTTCGGTGGTTGCCATCGTAGCACAGGGTCATGTGATGACGCCTGGTGCTACGAAGTTTCACTTTCATTCTTCCTCGGCACGGAGCAGAGGAAGAAAGAAAGTGACTGAATCTGCTGATTACAGCGGTATAGCTGTGATCAGCAGATAGCGATCAGCAATCGGATTGCTGATTGCTATAGCCCCCTAGGGGGACTAGTAAAATAAAATAAAAAAAGTAAAAAAAAAGTTTTAAAAAATTAAAAAAAAAACAAAAAACCTAAAAGTTCAAATCACCCCCCTTTCCCCCCATTGAAAATTAAAGGGTTAAAAAATAAATAAATATACACATATTTGGTATCGCCGCGTTCAGAAATGCCCGATCTATCAAAATATAAAATCAATTATTCTGATTGGTAAACGGCGTAGTGGCAAAAAAATTCCAAACGCCAAAATTACGTTTTTTGGTCGCCGCAAGTTTTGCGCAAAATGCAATAACAGGCGATCAAAACGTAGCATCTGCGCAAAAATGGTACCATTATAAACGTCAGCTCGAGACGCAAAAAATAAGCCATCACTGAGCCATAGATCCCAAAAAATAAGAACTCTACGTGTTTCGGAAAATGGCGCAAAACGTGCGCCACTTTTATTGGACAAACTTGTGAATTTTTTTTAACCCCTTAGATACAAGTAAACCTATACATGTTTGGTGTCTACAAACTCGCACCGACCTGAGGCATCACACCCACACATCAGTTTTACCATATAGTGAACACCGTGAATAAAATATCCCAAAAACTATTGTACGATCCCACTTTTTTTGCAATTTTTCCGCACTTGGAATTTTTTTGCCGTTTTCCAGTACACTATATGGTAAAACTTATGATTTCATTTAAAAGTACAACTCGTCCCGCAAAAAACAAGCCCTCATATGGCAAGATTGACGGAATAATAAAAAAGTTACGGCTCTTGGAAGAAAAGGAGCAAAAAACAAAAACGCAAAAACGGAAAGTGCCCGGGGGCTGAAGGGGTTAAATATGAATAATAATAGACAGGGAATACCTAAAATGGTGTCTCACGCCACCATAAAAATAATATTAGAATATGGAGCTTAAAAAGATGGGCAGATAATAACGAAAGCCTAATTAAGGCCATAATCGCCATGAATGATAGAACAGTAGTCGAATCAAGATGAGAATGCATGTTTGACTATATGTGAACACAAGGAATAAGCTTAATAGAGTAAATACTCCAGAAGCACTAAACTAGAACCTGGCTATATGGGTAATAAAACCTCTCAGGAATATAGCGAAGGCTGAAGCCACCTGAAAAGACCCAAATAAAGAAACCATATAAAACCAAAAGGGGGGAAGTGTGGAGAACTGGCCAAATGTCCTAGATAAAACTAGTATAGCTCAAAACCTCATTGAGGCCCTTCGGATGCACCGTGTCAAGAAGGAAGGTCCATCGGGCTTCCCTCTGAAGTATTTTGTTGTCCCAATTGCCCCTCCTGATTGGCATCGGAACGGCCTCAATTCCCTGGAAACGTATGCTGTTAAGATCCCCCTGATGACAGTTGTTTACGTGTCTAGCTATAGGTGTATCACGTTTATGGGCAATATCGCCCAAATGCTCCCCGATACGGACGCGAAATTGGCGTCTAGTCTTCCCGATGTAACTAAGTGGGCATTTGCATGTACACCTATAAACTAGACCCTCCGTTCGGCAATTAACAAAGTCCCTGATATAGAACACCCTTCCTGATTCCAAGTTAGTAAATGTTTTAGGTATTAAATTGGTTAGTAAACCATTTTAGGTATTCCCTGTCTATTATTATTCATATTTAATGACAATGTGTCTATAATACTTCGTTTGCTTTAGGCCAGTTTTGGGGTTTTTTTAGCCATGGAGAACCATTTGCATGTTGGCAGGCTAAATCATTGGCTTGCCTTTTGCGATTTTTGGCCCTGCTTATTATGGTATAGTTAGCGGTATTTACCGCGTAAACAGCAGTATCATTTTCCTCCTTTCTATACAGGAGCGGAAGTGGCGTCTGGAAGCTCCGACGTCACTTCCGGTCTGGCCGTAGCTTTTAGCGCAGAAACGGAAGTGGCGTCTGATGACTCTGATGCCGCTTCCGTTTTGGCTGATGTTTTTCCCGCGCAGGAGCGGAAGTGACGTCTGACAGTGATAACGTCACTTCCTTTGTGGCCGCGCGGTCCGCCTATTACAGGTGTAGATAGCGGGATTGACCGCGCTATTACTGGCATCAGTCCGCCTTTACCTCCCTGCGCGGGAGCGGAAGTGATGTCACACGCCTTTGTTTTCACTTCCGGTCTGACCACGTGGGCTTTGTAATCTGCCACGAGGACAGGAAGTACCTCTGAAGTGGCAGCTGGCATTTACACATAAATAGACACTATGGAGATGGCAGTACTGCTTTGCGTCTCAGTACACCAGGGTCATTGTACCTGGAGGATGAACTGGGAATACCTGTCAGACGACTTGCCTTTCAACTTTGGCCACTGATGTCGGTCTGTTTATATTACGAAAGCCATATTTACTAAGGTATTTAAAATATTTTCGTATTTATTGCTCGACTGAGAATGCATGTTTTTTCGTTCTTTATTTTCTGGATGTCATTGTATGTCCTAACTTATGGGAAATCAATCTCTTTTTCTGTCTAGATACAAAAACTTATGGATATCATGAAATCCTTGGTTCTTGTTCCCCTGATGAACCCCTAGGATAAGATTTTTAGGGGGGAAACGCGTCGGGACTTTGGATTATTACCAGTGACCTCAGCAGATAAGTTCCCTGCTGGGATTATATGTTGTATTTTTATGCATCATTGGTACATTAGTATCTTAATATCATCCTATTGGGACTTTTGATTGCTACCAGTTACCCCAGCGGACTAATTCCCTGCTGGGTTTACATGTTACTATCTTTATACATCACTGGTATTTTGGTATCTCAAACATTATCTTGTTTAACTGTGCTTGAAAATATATATGTACAGTGAAAATTGGCTATCATAGCATTTAAGAGCATAGAAAAAAAACTGTGTATGTATTCCCATTTTTTGAGGCAATAACGTACTATATAGTAGTTCGTATTGCCTTTTCTTTCCTTATTTAAGGATAAGTTGTATTATGGTTACCAATTTTTCTTGGTGACTAATTTTTGACAATGACCTGTTGACTACTGTGCACCTTTATTCTTGGTGGTGGGTTTCATGCGACTTGCGAGTCAAAGGGACAGCTTAGGGAAAGCCGACGAGGAGCGGGGGGTACCCAATACCTTAAGGTGCACCTCCGCTGGTAGGTAGCTAAAAGGGAGGGAGAGACCAATCCGTTATATCCCTTAGGATAATAGGCTATCAATTTATCTTTAGAAAGATCTGGAGCCATGCTACCTAGGGCTCACCTATAAACGCTGAGATTACAATAGCCCCTTCCCTCACTAGCTGGTTTGAACACTTCTTGTCCTCCCACTCACTTCACGTGACTAATAAAAGACTTTCTTTAAATATAAGAGTTATTATGCTCTGTATCTCCGAGCATTTTTAATATTTTACCCTAATAAATATTATTTTTAGGAGTATTTTTCTTTTTGTTTTTTTCTTCATGAACACTCCTTGTATTTATAATTTGTTTTGGTTGTAAATAGTCATAAATGGAACATTCTCTAAATGGGCCATAGTCAGCAGTGGGGTGCCGCAGGGATCTGTGCTAGGACCAATTCTTTTTAATCTCTTTATTAATGACCTTGTGGATGGGATTGATAGTAAAGTGTCAGTCTTTGCTGACGACACCAAACTAGGATTACGTTAGCAAAACTCCATAATGCCATAATAATCATTATTGCAGTCAGAGTGCCACCAATAGGTCATATGCCGTGAGCACAAATTCCATGTAGACATATGATAAACAGGAGGAGAGGGAATAAATGGTGGAAATATTTTATTTTCAAAAATGGGGAACAAAGGGGGTTCAAGTGGATATACATAAAACATGAAATGGTTAAAAACATACAAAAATAGGAGCTGGGTAAGGGCACGTAATAGATATATTTTGCATAGCTGTAATTGAGAAAGGTGGGTACACAGAAATAGAAAAATGGTATGAAGGCTGCAGGCAGAATATTATATTAAAGTGTCAGTGCACATAATACCAGAATATCTCAATGAGACAATAGACATTAAGATGCCTGCATGCCTAATAGTATTTTTAAAGTGTCACGTACATAAATAGCCTGACACACAAGGCATAATAGCCATCATTAAGTGCAGGTACCCACCAATAAAGTGCAATAGTGCTGATGTCAATAGCAGAGGTCCAGACGACCAGATCCCAGGAAGGAAAGTTCGACCCAACCCACCGAAACGTGTTTCGCTACTAAGGTGCCTGTGCACCCCGGTAACTTAATCAGGGAAGGAGAAACCAAACTAGGTAGGACATTAAAAACTGACCTTGATAGTACAATATTACAAAAAGATCTGGATAAGATGTCAGAATGGGCAGATACTTGGCAAATGGGATTTAATGTTGATAGATGTAAAGTAATGCACCTAGGACGGAGTAATCCTATAGCTACGAATACATTAAATGGAAGAAAAATCAGGACTACAGAACAGGAGAAGGACTTGGGCATTCTTATTACAAATAAGCTGAGCAGCAGCACTCAATGTCAGGCAGCAGCTGCAAAAGCAAACAAGATTCTAGGGTGCATAAAAAGAGAGATTAGATCCCGTGATCCCAACGTATTGTTACCCCTCTATAAATCACTTGTAAGGCCACATCTAGAATATAGGATCCAGTTTTGGGCTCCACACTAGACTACTACAAGGAATGGAAGGCCTCCCATATGATGAGAGGTTGAAAAAGTTAGATTTGTTTAGCTTAGAAATTAATATACATGTAAATACATGTGTGGTCAATATAAAGGACTGGCACATGACTTATTCCTTCCAAATACAATACTAAGGACCAGGGGGCATACACTGCAAGTGGAAGAAAAGCGATTCCAACAGCTAAATAGGAAAGGGTTCTTTACAGTTAGAGCAGTCAGACTGTGGAATACCCTATCGCAAGTGGGTGCAGGGTGTATAAAAAGAGAAATTAGATCCTGTGACCCCAATGTATTGTTACCCCTCTATAAATCACTTGTAAGGCCACATCTGGAATACGGGATCCAGTTTTGGGCTCCACATTTTAAAAAGGACTTTCAGAAGTTAGAGTCAGTTCAAAGGCGACAACTAGACTACTACAAGGAATGGAAGGCCTGCCATATGATGACAGGTTGAAAAAGTTAGATATGTTTAGCTTAGAAAAAAGACGTCTCAGAGGAGATCTCATTTATATGTATAAATACATGTGTGGTCAATATAAAGGACTGGCACATGACTTATTTCTTCCAAAGACAATACTAAGGACCAGGGGGCACTCACTGCGAGTGGAAGAAAAGCAATTCCAGCAGCTAAATAGGAAAGGGTTCTTTACAGTTAGAGCGGTCAGACTGTGGAATGCCCTACCACAAGAGGTAGTAATGGCAGATACTATAACAGCTTTTAAAAAAGGGCTGGATGATTTCCTAGGTATACATAACATTGTTGGTTATAAATGACTTGGGGACAAAATGTAGAACTGGAGGAGGAAGGTTGAACTAGATGGACCTAGGTCTTTTTTCAACCTAAGTAACTATGCAACTATGTACCCATGGATAATTACAATTTATACCAATATCATGTGAACTGTTTTATAATAATAATTAGAATACCAATAATATGGATCTATCATCTATCTATAATGACACATCTGCATGTTTTTCTCACTATCTGACATTAAATCAAAATAAACCTTTCCCGTTTTAGGTCAATTAGGAACCAAAATTATTTATATTTGCCAAATGCCAGAATAATGGGAGCGAGAATGTTTTAAGGCATTTTATTACTTTCTGCAAAGTCAAAGGTTTACATACACTAAAGGCCCCGTCACACACAGAGATAAATCTTTGGCAGATCTGTGGTTGCAGTGAAATCATGGACTTATTGTTCCATTTGTACACAGCCACAAACCTGGCACTGATTGTCCACAATTTCACTGCAACCACAGATCTGCCGCAGATTTATCTCTGTGTGACAGAGCCTTTAGGCGGGCTTTGCACGTTGCGACATTGCAAGCCGATGCTGCGATGTCGCACGCGATAGTCCCCGCCCCCGTCGCAGGTACGATATCTTGTGATAGCTGGTGTAACGAAAATTATCGCTATGCCAGCTTCACATCCACTCACCTGCCCTGCGACTGTCGCTCTGGCCGGCGACCCGCCTCCTTCCTAAGGGGGCGGGTCGTGCGGCGTCATAGCGACGTCACACGGCAGGCAGCCAATAGTGGCAGAGGGGCGGAGATGAGCAGGATGTAAACATCCCGCCCACCTCCTTACTTCTGTAGAGCCGCCGGCGGCAGGTAAGGTGAAGTTCATCGCTCCTGCGGCGTAACACACAGTGATGTGTGCTGCCGCAGGAATGAGGAACAGCATTGTACCTGTCGCGGCAGCATAATTATGGAAAAGTCGGAGCCTGCACCGATGATATGATAACGACGCTTTTGCGCTCGTTAATCGTATCATCTAGAATTTACACACAACGATGTTGAAAGTGACGCCGGATGTGCGTCACTTTCGATTTGACCCCACCGACATCGCACGTGCGATGTTGCAACGTGCAAAGCCACCCTTAGAGTACTATGCCTTTAAACAATATGGGATAGCCCATATGATGATGTCATGTCTTTGGAAGCTTCTGATAGGTTTATTGGCAACATCTGAGTTAATTAGAGACACACGTATGCATGTATTTTAATGCACACCTGAAATACACTGCTTCTTTGTGTAGCATCATGGGAAAGTCGCAAGAAATCAGCCAAGATCTCAGAAAGAGAATTGTGGACTTGCTCTGGTTCATCCTTGGGTGCAATTTCCAGATACCTGAAGGTGCCTTGTTCATCTGTATAAACAATTATACGCAAGTACAAACAAGATGGGAATGTCCAGCTATCATACCGCTTAGGAAGGAGACGAGTTCTGTGTACCAGAGATGAATGTGCTTTGGTCAGACATGTGCATATCAACCCACAAACAAAAGCAAAAGCCCTTGTGAAGATGATAAGAATCAAAATGCTGTGGAGAGAAAAGCGCACATAGGGTGTTTTTTCCTTTGTCCTGATGAAGAAGGCGGACATGCCTTTGAAACGCGTAGACTTGGCCTAAATAAAGAAAATATAGCAAAGAATTCATCACATCGTTTGGCTTCATGGTTTTAGCGCAGTGTTAAACCCGACTTTCTTATCCATTCATGATTCCTTGTGAAGATGATGGCAGAAGCTGGTAAGATTCTGTCATTGTCCACAGTGAAATGAGTACTGTATCAACATGGGCTGAAAGACCACTCTACCAGGAAGAAGCCGTTAGTCCAAAAGAAATATAAAAATTCCAGATTAATGTTTGCAAATGTAAACAGGAACAAAGACCTTCATTTTTGGAGACATATCCTGTGGTCGAAACTAAAATTGATCTGTTTGGCCATAATGACCATCGTTATCTTTGGAGGAAAAGGGAGAAGCTTTGAAGCCTAAAAACACCATCCCAACTGTGAAACACAGGGATGGTAGCATCATGTTGTGGGGTTTTACTGCAGGAGGGACTAATGCACTTCACAAAATACATGCATCATGAGGAAAGAAGATTAAGTGGCAATACTGAAGCAACATCTCAAGACGTCAGCCAGGAACTTAAAGCTTGGGTAGAAATGAGTCTTCCAAATTGACAATGACCCAAAGGATACTGCTAAACTGGTTACAAACAGGCTTAAGGATAACAAAGTCAATGTGTTGGAGTGGCCATCACAAAGCCCTGATCTCAATCCTACTGAAAATTTATGAGCAAAACTTAAAAGGCAAGGCGACCTACAAACATGGCTCAGTTACACCAGTTCTGTCAGGAGAAATCGGCCCGAATTTCTACCAACTATTGTGAAAACCTTGTGGAAGGATATCCAAAATATTTGACCCTAGTCATTCTGTTTCAGGGCAATGGTACCAAATACTATTGAAATGCATATAAACTTTTGACTTTGTAGAAAGTAATAAAAATGCCTTAAAACATTTTCTCTCTCTCTTTCTCTGGCATTTAGTAAATATAAATAATCTTTGTTCCTAATTGACCTAAAACTGGAAAGGTGTATTCTGCTTTCATGTCAGATAGAGAAAAAAACATGCAGATGTGTCTTTTTAGATATTGTATGTAAACGTCTGGTTTCAACTGTGTATATATATATATATATATATATATATATATATATATGTATATATATATATATATATATATGTATATATATATATATATATGTATATATATATATATATATACATATATAGATATATTGAACATATCACCAATTTTCTAAGTAAATATATTTCTAAAAGTGCTATTGACATTAATTTCTCACCAGATGTCGATAACAACCCATCCAATCTATACAGGCAAAAAAAAAATCACACCATAGGTGTTGTTACATTAACTTTTATTGATAAATTACACAAGGCAAAAGTATTGAACACATGAAGACAGAGAGGTACAAAAAGCCATGGAAAGTCATGACACTAGCTGAAATCTATCAGTAGTAAGAAAACAATCCTGCCACCAATGAGAAATGACACAGGGAAAAAGTATTGAACACTATTTAGAAATTCATACAAAACCTTTTTTGGTGATGACAGCTTCAAGGTCACATGAATTGCTCAGGTGTGATTTTTTTTTTGCCCATTCTTCCATACACACACTCTTCAAATATTTAAGGTTCCAGAGACTGCTTCAATAAACACTGAGGTTTAGTTCCTTTCATACATTTTCTATGGATTCAGGTCAAGTAATTACCTAGGACATTCTAGTTGCTTTATTGTCTTTCTCTGAAACCACTTGAGAGCCTCATTGTCCTCCTGAAATGTTCACCCTTCTTTCATCTTCATCATCCTGGAAGTTGGCAGCAATTTTATTAAGAATAAAATTGATACATTTGTCCATTCATTCTTCCTTTAATTACATGAAGTTTGACAGTGCCATATGCTCAATCCAGCCCCACACCATGATATTTCCACTTCCAAACTTCACTGTTGGTATGGTGATTTAGGGGTGATATTGAGTGCCTTTTGGCCTCCAAACATGGTGTTTATTATGGTATCTAAATAGTTACATTTTGGTCTTATCTGACTAGACTATATACGTATTTCCCAGGCTTGCCTAAATATTGTTGAGCAGACTTTAAACTCACTTGAATATCCTTTTTGTTCAGCAATGGAGTCTTGCATGGTGAGTGTAGAAAGGGAATAAAAGCACACCCTAACTATTGTTGTGCAAATGGATGTAAAAGACCTTTGTCTCTTTACTATCACAAAGGATCTATTCCCAATATCACAAATATACTGTATATATTATCAAGGGCAATAATTTCTCTGTTCCTATTGCCTTATTCTGCTTTGCCCTATATACCTGGTGTATCCCAAACAAGCATGTATTCAGAGTCACTTTGTTATAATAATAAAATATAACAAGTTTATTATTAACTAACAAGACTACACTTAATACACTATATAATTCTAGCACATGTAATCACTATGAAAAGCATATACTAAATTATATACAATACAATAAATTACCAGTAAATACTTTACTATAAAACCCACAGTTACATACCACCCACTATGGCACTCACACAGTTACAGCCCACCCAACAATATGATACTATCTATCCCTATATGAGGGGTAGTCAGCCATCCTTCTGTGTGTCCATCCGGGGAAGAAAGAGAGAGGGGGGTGAGAGGTCATCTCAATATAGGGCTTGTGACCAAGATTCATTTAGTCCTATGATTGGCTGTAGCCTGTGATGTCATGTGGGCGTGTGTATAGCCAGGTGATGGAGACTCCTCCCAACCTGGCTGAGGGTAAAAGACATGATCTTCTGTGTGTGTTACCCTCCCCCATCCAGCACAGGAGAAATTATATTATTATTTATTATTTCACAATTAACTTCCCTGCTACAGTGAGTGTGCATATCAACTATGGAGGTTGTGTACATTACTTATTGTTTTCATTGAAACAATTGTCCCTGCTGGTTTTAGTTCTTTTTGTAACTCTCCACAGGTGGTCCTTGTCTCTTGGATGACTTTCCTGATAATTCTTTTCACTCATCTGTCTGAAATTTTGTGAGGAGCACCTGATCGTGGCCAGTTTATGGTGACGTTATTTTCTTTCCACTTTGGGATTATGGTACCAACAATGCTCAGTGAAACTTTCAGTAGTTTAGAAATTCTTCTCTAACCAATTCCATCAGTATATTTTGCAACAATAAGGTTGTGAAAGTCTTGAGACTGCTCACTGGTTTTACACACTATGAGAGGTTTCTTGTGTTTAACTTTGGTAATGAGAAACCTTTTTACGTGCCATCAGTTGAACCAGCTGATATTATATTTCCCTAAGAGGCAGGATTGTTGTCTAATTAAAGATAGATTTCAAACTGTGTTCTAATTTTTTGTCTTTTTGCTCCTCTCTTTATTCTTGTGTGCAATACTTTTTCCCTGTGTCATTTCTCATGATAACGCACCACTTAATTTATGAACATCTATGGTTTGAGTTCTTTGTCTGTGTGGATTGGATGGATTGTTACCAACATCTGGTGAGAAATTAATGTCAATATGGAAATATATATATTACTTAGAAAATTAGTGACGTGTTCAATACTTACTTCACCTGCTGCTAATATTAAATTGTCTAGCCACATGTATTATTTGACATTTTATAATTGGATGAGGCAAACTTACTGTAACCATTGAACAGGATTGGCTCGAAAGGTTATTCTGGCTTAAGTGAGAAAAAGTCCCTGGGTTTCTAGAAGTCTCCATACATTTATCCCTTCCCCTCCCTCATGTTCCCCAATTATGATATAAATTCTGGCTATTTTCACTATGACAATTTGATTTACCGTATTTTTCATTTTCTAAGATGCACCGGATTATAAGACGAACAATAAAATAAAGAGCAAAAAAGGTGGAACAAAATGGGGTCCATCTTGTAATTCAGTGGTGTTTTACCAGAGGGGGCAATAGCGGTGGTAGAGGTGTCACAGGAGGCAGGGGCGGTGGGTGTCCCAGAAACTGTAGGCTGTGCTGCTGCTGCAGCAGAGGCTGGGGTTGCGGCGGAGACTCGAGCTGCCGTGCTGAGGCAGCTGCTGCGGCTGCGGGCAGTGGGGGCTTTAAAGAAATGGCACCCAGAGTCAGCGCAGATTGAGCTCTAGGCTCAATGGCAAACCGAGATCTCATCTGCACAAGCGCATCCTCTGGGCACCATTTTCCTGAAGTCTGCTGGAGGGAGATCAATGGGCCTGAGGCGGCGCCTGCGCAGATGAGAGTTTGTGCCGAGAGCTCCATCTGCCCACGCTCCGACTCCGGGCAGCATTATGTGAAGTCTTCATCGCCCGACCCGCAGCGCCAGTCCAACTGCCGGAGACCCCACACAGCAGCCCCAGCTGCCGGAGACCCCACGTAGAACCTGTACATCCACCAGAGACCCCACACAGCCACTGCAGACACTGCACAGTCTCTCCAGCAGCAGCCACCGGAGACCCCGCACAGCGGCTGTAGGCACCACACAGCCACCCCAGCACCATCAGCCGCAGACCCCGCACCATCCGCCTCAGACCCCGCACCAGCCACCACAGACCCCGCACTACCCGCTGCAGCCCCTACACAGCCGCTGCAGCATTCCCCCAGCTTCTTGCACCCTTTCTCCCCCACCCTGGTAGACTACACTACATTCAGATTATAAAACTGTTTTGGAGGAAAAGTGAGTCTTATAATCTGAAAAATACGGTATTTAGGTACCCTGATATATTACTCTTTCTATTGGTTATCTGTGAGTATAGACTTACATTTTGTACAGTTAGTGCAAATTTTCTAAATTAGTGTGAAATGTTGCAATGCCTTTTATGTCAGTAATAACCTAGTGATTAAAAGCGATTCCTCTTTTTAGGAACGGAGGACAGATAACAGAACGGGAAGTTTAGTATTTGAGAGAAAATGAAACTGATCATTGATTTTATGCAACATTCATCTCAACTACCACATCAATCTTTTGTTCTGTTATCATTTCTACCTTGATTGACCATAAAGTTTCATTTTACTAGAAATGATAAAGTTTCTGAAAGGAAATTGCTCATTAGTACAAAACTATTATCTACAGTACTAAGGCATGTAACACACTGTGAGGGGTGGATGGACCACCATATTTCTCATAACTAATAGTCAATGTAAAATGTTTTTTTTCTCCACTGTAATTATATGTTTTTGCTGTTAGCATGCATTTAATAATACCTACATCTAAAGTACTATATAGACTATTGATGATCGAATTTTTGAAATTCAAACTTGCAAGATTTGACTAATTTTCAACAAAATTTGATCCCCTTTCGAGCTCTTTAATTCAAACAGTGTTAGCAATGTCAAAGTGACCTCACCAAATACATGGATAGTAGCTGTGGGTAACCAACTGCCTATTTAACAACACACAGGACTAAAAGAATTTTTAGGGTTTTTTAAAAGTAAAGATGGTAAAAAATTATCCCTTGGGGGGGAGGGCTTGTGTATATACAGCCAGTGCTCACAAACAAAAGATGGCTTCAAGTTTTCTATTTGTAAAATTAAAAAAAAAATATAAAAAAAATGGTGGCATAGTGTTATGGTGACCGAGGAGCGGTGACCATCCGGGGGTGGACCCACTGGACCGTGCACCAGACTCCTGTGAAGGTGCAACCAGCAGTGAACCCCTATACAGGGATTGTGAGGTGCTCAAAAGGGAAGGCCTAAATGCACGGCAGCCAGGGACCAAAGGCAACAATTTCTTATGAACAGTAAGAGTCACAATGTCCTAGTGCTGGGGTTTTCAGATGTGGCGGCACAGAGGTGTAAACTGAGATGAGATGGCACTGTGCTGATGGGTCAGGCTTGGCGGCACTGTGGTGCTGGCTCTGGCTTGGTGGCATCATGGTATAGACACAGACATGGAGGCACTCTGGTGATGGTTAACACATGACGGCACTACGGAATAGACTCAGACGTGGCGGCACTCTGGTGACTGTTCAAACATGATGGCACACTGACAATGGTGGAGAGCAGGCTCTATGACGAGACAGAGATTAGTAACAGGAGACTGATACAGCGAAAGACACAGTAACATACAGGGACCTGAGAAATAGCAACACACTATAAGCAACGTTGCTCAGGTGCCTCCTGTCAGGGGAGGCAGTCTTAAATACCTTTAAGGTAATAGATGATCTCAGGTAATGCTTCCGGGTAACGGAACACCGGCCCTTTAAGATAGGGGGCGTGGCCGCGTGCACCCTATAGGCACTTACTGAAGCCCTGCACGTGGCCTGGAAGCAGGAAAAGGTTGAAGTAGATTCCGGGACAGAAGAAGAGAGAATGGAGCTGCCAGACGGGTGAGAGGGAGGACGTCCTCTCCGTGGTGTGGAAGCGTGGAGATACCATGCTGGGACCGAACACCGCAGAGCTGCTTGACAGGTGAGAGGGGGGGGACACCCTATGGGAGCGGGAGCACGCGTACACGCCACGCTGGGACCAGGGCTGGGACCTACAAATAGTCTGAAACTTTGCAAAATGATATCTTTATTTAGAGAGCAGAAAAGTGAAGAAGCAAAGGCTTCTCAACTAGGAGTAAAAAATCATCCTTTTTTTCGGATCTGCAACAGGTTAACTATTCTCAATTTGAAAAAAAAAAAACAATTAATATGGATGTTTATCATTCTGTCCAAAAATTACTGTTTTATTTAAGGCAGGAACTGGTGAGCTGTTTTCAAATTGAAGAGTCAATGATATATCAACAAAAAAATTTTGGAAAAAAATTATCCCTATTTTGGTGAGCAGTTTTACGTTTATATAGCCTGAAGAGGATATGCTTCCCTGCAGGAATACTGGAGGAAATGAATGATAAAATGTGAAGTGCCCGGGTGCTGCACTGGAAGTTTAGATTCTTTATTCAATCACAACGCATTTCTAGGATTGTCTTTCTCCTTCTTCAGGAGCCAATACAATCAGAAGGATTGAAACCTCCTATATATTGGGTGCAGCAATAATATGAGAGATTAATGAGCAATCAAAATTGATTAAACCAACCACAATTAAAATAAAACCAGCTCAAATAAGACTTAAAATGTCACAAAAAATCAATAAAAAATATAAGCAATTTAACAATAATACATGTAAAACCAGAATATTTTTAATATGATAAAACAATAATATCTAACATATATAAAATTCTGAGTTGACCAAGTGACTTAATTATTCCTTTCATATTTTCGATACTAATATTAAGGCGCTCAGGACTGAATGTAGCTAGTTTGAAAAGTTTACCCTATGGACAAGTCTCATAAAAAGCTCAGAGGTGTGTTCGGGGATTTGCTCTAAAATGGTAGCCTGTAAAAAAAAAATTTTAGTGTTTCATCAAAAAGTGTTTGGACATACTGTGATTAAAAAATCTCTGCCTAATATTAAGTCTATGTGTTTAAACATTTGTGCATTCTTTGAATGGTACAGCCCACATATTGCAGGCTGCATGTGCCCTTGATCATATAAATAATATACAAAGAATTGTAAGTTTAGGAATTGTTTAAGGGGAAAGACTTCACCCGTAATGTTGGACTTGAAAGATTTCTTCTTATGTGTAATGATCTTACAGCATAAACTCAACAGATGACCTCCACGGAACACCAAAAACTAGTTTGACTGGGTGTAATAAGATCTTTAACATTTTTGCTTCTTCTGAAAATAACCATAGGATGAATTGACAGAATTGATGGCAACATCGGACCATTACCCAGGATCAATGTTTCTTTAGTAATTTTTTAACCGCATTGTGTGAAGTGCTAAAGGTATTGATTAGACTAGGCCTAAATTTGGAAATGATTTCCTAATAGTTTATGGTTCTACTGCTCGTTTTCCTATTCATCATAGATATGCAATACATTAGTTGTAGTGTCCTGGTCTTATTCAATGCATCAATGACAAGTTTTTTAGGGTATCCTGTGGATAAAAATCTTTCTCTTAGGGTGTCAGCTTCTTTTTAAAAAACAGAGTTATTAGAACAATTCTTTCTAATTGGCCATATTTTTTATCCATTTGGACAGATGGCAGCTGCTAAATTCCATATAACTATTCACATTCACCTTTTTGAAATGGGTGGATGTTATAATTTTTCCTTCTGAATTATTGAAGATGTTTAAATCCAAAAACTATATTCGTTCATCTGAACATGAAGCTGAAAATGCCAATCCCAAGTGTTTTTATGCAATTCCTCAACATAGTAGTGAACCCCTTTAGTGGTGTCCTTCCAGATGAAAAAGAAGTCGTCTATGAAATGACACTAAAAATAGATGTGACTCATCAGCAGGAAGGACCTGCAAAAATGGACTCTAAGAATAAATTTGCATAATTTGGGGCAAATCTCGTCCCCATTGCGTAGTCTCTCAGTTGCCGATATGTCACACACTCAAACGAAAAGGCATTATGGTTTAAAATAAATTCAGTGCTGTTGAGGATAAATTCCTTCTGATGTACTGGCATTGAGGCGTCGTGAGCTAAATAATGCTTGATGCTATTCAAACCAAGTCTGCATGTAATATTGGAAAACTCACATCCAATGTGAAAGAATCAGTGTAAGATCATTTAATAAACTAATCAAATGAGAAGAATCTCGTAAATGGGAGTCTAAGCAACAAGTAATGTTGAAGAAACAAATCTATGTAATTAGAAAGATTTGATGTTAGCAAATTTATACTAATAGCAAATCTTTCTCATTACAAAGACTTAAAATGCCCTCCTTGTTTGTAGTGCATCAAGGTGAAAAGTAGACTGTGTAATTTAGGTGCTGTACTGCAGTATATCAGAGATTAATCAATTTCCAGTCACACAGATTCAGGTTCAGAATTGTCCTGACACTTAAATCTGTATATTATTATACACAAATTGTGAATACCATTCCCATTTTCTCTGTTATTCAGCACTGTAGGAAGCACGGGCTGTAGTTTTTCATTGAACATTGAGATAATCAGGAAGGGCAACCAGTGGGCACAAGACTGTATGTATGAAAATCACATGATGACTTCAAACCGCGTAGGCTTTGTACAGGAGTGGGTCCAAAACTGAATTTTGCCCCAAGTATAGTAAATTCTAGTTTCTGCCCATAATCACTCATAAGTGTCACAAACCTACCCATATCCTAATTATAATTGTAGATTATGATCACACTGTATGGTAATGTTCTATCCTAAACAGTTGGGTTGCTAGGCTTATGTGGGAAAACATTCCCCAGTGCCGGATTACTAATTAAGCACAATAGGCTCTGACTAGAGTTGAGTGAGTAACTACTCACTATACTCATAAGGAGTACTGTCTAATACTCGTGAATTTGTTCTGAATAGCGTGTGCAATGCAAGTCAATGGGGAAAACTCGCAAAGTAATGAGTAACCTGAATGCCGTACTATTTGCATGAATAGTACGGCATTCGGGTTACTCATTACTTTCTGAGTTTCTCCCCATTGACTTTCAATGCACCTGCTATTCAGACTGAATACACAAGTATTAGACAGTGCTCGTTATGAGTATAGCGAGTATGAATAGTTTGGTATTGCTGAACTCTAGCTCTGACCTAAGGGCCACTCATTTTTTGGTAGCTCAATGCCTGGGCCAGCTTACATTGGATGCTAGCTTGATGAAAGAAGCTTTGATGTAAACATTACAGCAAGTGACAGTGAAATTATGTTTTGGGATATATTCAAGAACTCACAAGAAATAAAGGAGGGAAATGTATGCAATCAGGTGTGTCAACTGTGTGTTTGGACAGCCTCGGTAGTGGGAGTGTAGGAGAAGTGGCCGTGAGCAGAAGCATTGGGAACATAGTCAAGTTTATACAGGCCTATACTCGAGATTGACATTAATTACCTTCTCTGGGTTATAATGAAGTTTGATTAACCTAATTTTTGTTCTGGTTAATAAAAATAAATTGATGCATAACTGTTGTTAATACATTTAAAAACATATTAGGAAATCATTATCTGGAAGGGCCCCAAGACTTTGACTGCCTAAGGGCCTCCACAGGGTTTAATCAGGCCCTGACCTGCCCTGTGTCTTTTGCTCAGTTACACAGGTGTCTCATTGCCAGTTGTATCCACATCAGATCTCCAGAAAATTACTCCTTCCCTGGTGTTTTCAGAGTCTGGTAATGTAACGTCTGCCCTTGACCACAGACTAAGGATGACTCCACGGACAGACACGATCTCAAGAACCCTGAAACCCTTTAACCTCTGTACAGGGATTTGGAATTACACAAGGTCCAGGAGATCGCTGCCTATGGAAGGCTGCAATCCAACAATCCAGAAAAGAGTGGTCGTCAGGCAGGGTCCAAACCAGGAGGAACAAAAAGGGACAAAATCGGCAGGCAGGAGTGTAGTCAAGAAATCAGGCAGAAGTCAAAACCGGAGATGGAGGTGAGATACAAAAACAGCAGGCAGGAGAATAATCAATGACCAGGCAGAGGTCAACACAGGGATCAATAGTCAGAACAGAACAGCAACCAGACACTAGCAGGAATACAAAACTATCTCTGGCAGTGACTAGCAGATAATAGGGGGGATTAGAAGGGTGTGGTGTCTTCCTATTGGCTGCAGCTGAATGGTGGTAACTTCAGGTGGAAGACACACGCCACCTACAGTCAGCCAGTGGTACTGCAGGTCCCAGGGATACCCAGCTTAGTGGATGAGCGGGGCATGCGCCCACCAGAGCCACTGACACCGACTCCTCTCCTATTACCAGTACAGTTCATGGCGGGAATACGGCGGCGCCTTGTGACTGAAGCAGAAGTAGCAGGAGCGGACTCTGGTGAGGACGTGACAGGTAATGCCTAATATTATACAGATGAATCGGTGAGCAGGATTGCCGTAACTTGCAAAATAAGGAAGCTATCAAACAACCTATGCATCTTCAGATCAGATTATCACTGTACTAAATAATCCTGACTGCCCCATCCTAAATGAACCCACAATCAATCCATCTGTGATTGCAGTGTAATTTTATAGGCTTTCGTTCACAATATAGTGAGCTCATCATTAGCCATAAAAGAGTCTTCCTCATGATGACCAAACCACGGTATACCTACGGCACCAGCCAAAATGTTACACTACATTGTTATACATTATATTTCCATGTAGTGGTTTTTAGTTTGCTAAGTATAACACGTAACAAGAGGTTAAAATTCTTCCATTCAGTTGAGTACAAAATCAATGTATATCACATACGTCTACCTTCATATGTTGTATTACCACCATGAAGCACTATTAAATTATACTGCCATATGCACATCCTTGCATTAACATCCATAATATATGAGGAAAGCCTGACCACTAAAACTACTTTATAAGTTGTCACTGCTGCATATAGATTTTTGTTGCAAGGTAAAATTGGTATGAATATGAAATGAAGAAGAAACATTGATTTTTTTGTTTCATGGAGTCATTGACAGTTATTTAGGAGAAACTTTTCACAGTATTGCTGTCTATTACATATTACTATACGTGCCATGAAAAATTAAACATGTTTTGTATTTATGTACAGCCATGGCCTTTGGCACCCTTGAAATTGTTCCAGAAAATTAAGCATATCTCCCATAAATTTATTGCAATTACACATGTTTTGTTATACACGTTTATTTCTTTTGTGTTTAATGGAATAACACAAAAAATCGGAAGAAAAGGTAAGTTGGATAAAATTTCACACACAAAACCCCCAAAATGGGCTAGACAAAATTGTTATCACCTTTACAGAATTGTAAGTAAACAACTTTCAAGCATGAGATGTTTGTTCATACTCACCTGTGGCAAGTAACAGGTGTGGGCAATATGAAAATCATACCTGAAACCAGTTAAGAAGAGAAGTTGACTCAATCTTTGCACTGTATGTCTGTGTGTGCCACACTAAGCATGAAGAATATAAACAGGAGGAGAGTACTGTTTGAGGTCTTGGGAACCAAAATGGTTGACAAATGACTCTTCTCATGGTTAGAAGTTAATTTCAAAAGATCTTGATGTTCCTTTGTACACAGCGCACAACAAAATCGAAACTTTTACAACTCATCATGGCACTGTAGATAATCTCCCTGGACGTAGATGGCAAAAAAATTGATAAACAGTTTCAACACAGGATAGTCTGGATGGTGGGTAAGCAGCCCCAATCAAGTTCCAAAGAAATTCAAGCTGTCCTGCAGGCTCAGGAGGCATCAGTGTCACTATAAACTATTAAAACTATTAAACCATAAACTATTTGTCAACAATTGGATAAAATTAAATGCTATGGCAGGAGACTTAGGAGGACCACACTACTAACACAGTTTGCCAAAATGTACGTGAGTAAGACAAAATTCTTATGGGAAGGTGTCTTGTGGACAGATGAGACCATTTTCTGGAACAATTTCAAGGGTGAAAACACTTTTTCAGCCATGATTGTATATACAGTGTGTCAAATATAAGATATTAAACAGATTTGCCTTCATCATAAAAAATTTAGTTTAAGACGGGCATTATGATGATATAACAAAAGAATCTGAATTGACCCATTATATCCTCGTCCTTTCATGACATTGTATCTGTGAATGAAAAATTGTCAGTCTCATATAGCTGATAGCACCAGAGTAGAATTAGCTAACCTCAGTGATTTTTCTTATGGCAGCAAAATAATCAGAAAACATCCAGGCTGATAGGATGTAGTGACAGATTAATAACCTCCTTGTGTGACCCAACAGCCATTAGATGCCAAGATAGGAATGAGGACAAGGAAAATATCCACTATATGAGGAGGCACAAAGAGGAGGAACAAAGTGCATTATTACTGAGGACACTATTTTAAGTGGGTACTTGACGCAGAACAATAAGATCCATTTGGTTCCTGCAGTACGCTACGGCGTATGCACCTTAGATTTGTTTTGCTGACCCAGCTTAGGTATTTAATCTTGTGTAGCTGTATGTTGCTGGCCCTGATCTCCACCAGACTACTGTTGCAAGTAAACTCAACCTACCTCAACGCCTGCACCATTCATCTCTAACTTTTGCATGTCGTTGGTACTGTGTTGTGATGTCTTCTGTCCATTGACATGCTAGTCATTACTAAGGCCGCTTTCACACTGCGTTGTGACCTGCGTTCAGTGATATCGTCGGGACTTCCGTCCAGGTTTTGGACGCATGCGCCGACAGGGTCATTGACTATAATGGTACAGACGGAGTCACCGTGTTTACCATTTTCGGGAGTGTGCGCTTTCTGGAGGTGGACACCCAGACGTAGTAGACTGTGTCTGGGTGTCAGCCTCCAGTAAGTCTATACTCCCAAAAATGGTGCACGACAGAGCACACGATGACTCCATCTGCACCACTATAGTCAATGGCCCCATTGGCGCATGAATCCAAAAGTTGTTTTGCGGAGGGTCCGGGTGGAAGCCCCAAGGGGACCACTGAACGGGGAGAGGAACGCAGTGTGAAAGCGGCCTAAGGCTATGTCCGCACGTTGCTTTTTACCTGCTTTTTACCTGCTTTTTTGCTGCTTTTTCAACTGCAGCGTTTAATGCCAAAATGGTTGTGTTCTGCTCTTCAAGCAAAGTCTATGGGAATTTGGGTTTCTTGTCCGCACTATACAGTTCAAACTGCAGCCTTTTTGTTGCAGAACTTTGGTCAAAAACTCAGCTTTGCAGTGCAAAACCCAAATGGCAAAAACAACTGACATGTCAATTGATTTTGCCATTTGGGTTTTGCACTGCAAAGCTGAGTTTTTGACCAAAGTTCTGCAACAAAAAGGCTGCAGTTTGAACTGCATAGTGCGGACAAGAAACCCAAATTCCCATAGACTTTGCTTGAAGAGCAGAACACAACCATTTTGGTATTAAACGCTGCAGTTGAAAAAGCAGCAAAAAAGCAGGTAAAAAGCAGATAAAAAGCAACGTGCGGACATAGCTTAAGACACAAGGATCCCAGTGAAATTGTCCACCTGAGGAATTTTATTTTGGGGTATCAGACTACAGGGCCTTTAATACAAATGCATGACACAATTTTCAGATTTACATTTTTATAATATTTAAAAAATGATGTATTATTTCCTTTGCACTTTATAAATATTTGCTACTTAGTATTGGTATATCACACAAAATCCCAATAAAGTACATTCAAGTTTGTGGGTGTTTCATAAAAATGTGGAAAGTTCACGGGGTATGAATACTTTTTCAAGGCACTGTATATGTTTCAGATTTTTTCCTCATTTCATGATTATATTAAGTTATTGTCTCTCCAAGGGGATGATGACTTGCTGATTGCGAGATTCATTTCTGATTGTTGAGACTCCTGGAGAGCCTCAGATTAGACCTTTAGAAAATCGAAAAGCCCCCTACTCAATGGGGCAAAGGTATTCATATGTGGCCTCTACTTCATTTATTGTATGTGTGACTGTTGACTGGCTGTCCTACAGACAATTAGTTGAGTGGAAGCCACATAGGAGACTGCAGAGCTCTGTTCTCAGGGTTCTAAAGCACCAATCTTGGTGGCCTTTAGTTGGACCTCCAGAGATAATCGGTTTGTCCTGTATCTCATGGATAGAGGATAACTTGTTTTTCTTGGGAATAACCCTTTAAAAACAATGTATTAAGAGGGATTTAAGAAGGATATTTTATGAGCTTGGAAAACTTATAATGATATTTTCCTCTCTAGACAGTGATGAATGTATGATTTTCAAATTATGAACTTCTCTCTCTCGCTTACGGTTTTACGAGGACATATGAGAATATGGTGATTTTCTGTTTTCTGAAGATCTGGCGAGTCCTGACTGTACAGGTACAGAATGTTCTGACATGTCAGGAGCTTTCCGGTAACTGTAGTGTAAACATCGTGATCATTACATTTTACAGTCTGTTAACACTACTAAGCAAACAGTGGCTACCGGGGAAGCACTGCCTGCGCACTTACTTCTAAGGTGTTAGAAATTTGGGAAAGTTAATCATTTATACAAACCTATTCAGTTTGGCAAAAAAAAAAAATCCATTAGGCCCCTGTTATAGAGAAGATATGGTGATAGGTAGATCATTTATTGATTTACATACTCATAACATACTTGACAGATATTTAAAAATATTTTAAAAAGTGGTGAACTTCCATATCAATAATTTATGGGAGGTTCTAGAATGACGCTGGTCACCAAAATACACAATTTGGATTTAAAGATATCAAAATCAGTGTATGTGACTCACAATCAGCAATCAATGCACATCACAAAGGAAAAGGCAAGTTTACGGTATGTAATGTTATAATATAAGGCAATAGCACAACAAAGTAGTGTACCGAATTCAATTAATGCAAGGTGCCTGTGTTCTTAATGCAATGTAATATATATACAGTATATATACAGTAAAGTAGTAAGTGTTAACATTCAAATGCAAGAAATCAATCACATAATCAAAAGCATCTATTAGTAAGAGGTAGAACAGTATAGAGGGCGTAGGACAAAAAAAAATAATGAGTGAATTACCAAAAATTAATACTGAAACATAATTTCTTTACGGGCATTCAAGCCCTGAGGATTGCACATTTAGAGATTATAAATCCATAAAGCTACAAGAGGTTAAAGTGATCTTTTGATGTCTCCTCCTCTTGTCAATGATTGAATGCTTTCAATGCCGGTGACATCAAATTAAGCCACAAAGAAAGCAAGTTCTGAAATAAAATGCTGGGACGAATGTGAAATATTCCGAGTGGAACTAGTAGAAGCTGATCGCTCACAAAAGCCGGCCTCCGGGCGATCAGCTGATCGTTCCTGCTGCTGGAACTGAATTTACAGTCCATAATGTTTTTTTACTGTGCGCATGCTCACAGTAAAAAAAACGATCCGCCGTACACAATAAACGTTACAGTGTGCGTTCCTGCCGCCTGACGATCAGTCAGTAAATGACTGATCAGTCACGCGGTGGATACAACGCAGGGCCATCAGTCACAATCTGTCGCTAATAGAAGTCTATGGGGAAAAAACGGATTTCTGCAAAATATTTTGCAGGATACCGTAATTCCTCAAGACGACGGATTGTGACTGATGCAAAACAATGCAAGTGTGAAAGCAGCCTTAGTTGCTTCATTTGTAAAATAGCTTTTGACAAAGGACCCCTGTGTGCATCTGAAATGTGTTGCTTTTATCTGTATTTTTGGATCTGCCATTTTAAATTAATGGAATAAAGTCTAAAGACATTTTTAGAGAGCTGTAGGTTTTTACTTTCTTGGTTTACCCACGTGGCGCTTCCTTCCTTGCTCCATGGCACCGACAGAAAATGTTACAGGTCAGCTGGTTCTTTTTAATTTGACTCTAGTTATTGGCTATTACAATCCACACTTGTTTAAGTAGACTTGCACCTCTTTTGGCTTTGTAATTTTCAGATTTGTTTTTATTTTTAAATTTTTTTGGCTTGCTTCATTGGCACTGCAGTTTTTCACTAATAACACAAATCCGGATAGACAACGGAAAGGTATCAAAGTTTTTTCCACTAACCCTGAATCCACAGTTACTAGTCAGGACAAATCATCTTGTTTTAAGCAGCTTGAAAAACTCATGATACATGAAACTAAAGGGGGCTTTACAAGCTACGATATTGTTAATGTTTTGTCGTCATGGTCAAGTTGTTAGTTGACGCACATCCGGCGTCATTAACGATATCGCAGCGTGTGACACTGACCAGCGACCTTAAGCGACCTCAAAAATGGTGAAAATCGTTCACCATGGAGAGGTCGTCCCAAACTCAAAAATCAGTAAGGGTTGTTTATCCAGGTGGATCATCGCTCATGCGGCAGCACACATCGCTATGTGTGACACCGCAGAAGCGAGGAACGTCTCCTTACCTGCCTCCGGCCACAATGC
Source organism: Anomaloglossus baeobatrachus (assembly GCF_048569485.1). Taxonomy (NCBI): domain Eukaryota; kingdom Metazoa; phylum Chordata; class Amphibia; order Anura; family Aromobatidae; genus Anomaloglossus; species Anomaloglossus baeobatrachus. The sequence continues at coordinate 225,338,378 of NC_134359.1, read as the reverse complement.
GGAAGGAAGGAGGTGGGCGGGATGTTACGTCCTGCTCATCTCCGCCCCTCCGCTTTGACTGGCCGGCCGCTTAGTGACGTTGCGGTGACGTCGCTGTGATGCTGAACGATCCTCCCCCTTGAAGGAGGGATTGTTCGGCAGTCACAGCGCCGACGCCGACCAGGTAAGTATGTGTGACGCTGCCGTAGCGATAATGTTCGCTACGGCAGCGATCACAAACAATCGCATGCGCGACGGGGGCGGGTACTTACATGCTCGCTATCGCTACAAATTGCTAGCGATATCGCTACCGTGTAAAGCCCCCTTAAGATATAATGTGATCATGCTGCAATGGAGAATTATATATCAAAAGACATCATACCCAAAGGGCCTTCACATTAAAAAAATTCTTATTACTACAAAATTCCTTTTACATAAGCAAGAGGACCAAGAGTTGTTAGGTGTAAAAATTTAGACAAGTTTTATTAGATACAGCAGGTGATCAATCATTAAAATCACATAAAATCCATATCATAGCAGGACCAAAGGCTGAGGTCCATAATGCATCAGGGTTAATGGTATATAGTAAGCAAATAGTGCTGCACCCTATCTGATGCGTACATTAACTGCATATTAACACATGAATGCCAGTCAGTAACATTAACCCCTCAAGCTCCCCACCGGATCACAGCATGTGCCGCAATCTCGCTAGTATATCTACCAATTATTGGTGGAGTGGTATGGCCCAGCCTGGTCACAGAGGCATGACCTCAGGAGAAAGCGACGTATGTTTCGAAAGGTTCTGTTAAAATCTTCATCAGGGTAGAGGTATCTCTAGATAGGGTGCAGCACTATTTGCTTACTATATACCATTAACCCTGATGCATTATGGACCTCAGCCTTTGGTCCTGCTATGATATGGATTTTATGTGATTTTAATGATTGATCACCTGCTGTATCTAATAAAACTTGTCTAAATTTTTGCACCTAACAACTCTTGGTCCTCTTGCTTATGTATCATGCTATTGAGTTTGTGCCAATTGTGGGGATTTACACTATATTATCCCCACATACAATTACGTTGGGCTCTTTGGAGCATTTTTCTAATACAAAATTCATTTGTAGAGAGAATGAAACAATATCTTTTAGAATTGTTCCCTAAATGTCACGTGTGTCATTTTCAGAAACAAGGAGAATAAATTATTAGAGACCCAATTGGAGATATCTAAAATGAAAGAAAATTTAGAACCATATAAAAATAATGAAAAATACAAGAATCACTTCATCGTATAAATATCTCCATCTTAAAACTTGAGGATATAATTTCTGAATGTAAAAAAAGAAAATTTCAGCCTGACACCAAAGACTGTTCTCTTAATTTTATGTATGAATGGGGTCGTTGGGGCACTCGCTCAAGCACCCCGAAATCAATCCTCAAAAAAAAGTCCACGTTACCAATCATGTCTTGCATGGTCTGTAAGTTTTAGCTCATCTGACCAGGATTCTATTGAAAGGAGTGTCAATAACATGGATTCATCATGTGATATTTCCTATTATACTAGACCAAAAAAGGATTCAAAATCAAAAAACACCATAGCCAGAGTGGACACAAGCATAACACAAAGAACAAACACTCGCAGCAGCAGGAATTTATTTTGAATGACACTTCCAATGTTATGAATCTGTCCTAGTTTATCCTTACTAAAGATCAATTTTAAGTTTTATCACTCCAACTTAAAGGACTATTCCCATCTCCTAGATCCTATCCTAATATGTAGTAAGTGTAATGATAATATTATCAGCAAATACCACCATTTAGAGATGTAGTATAGTTGTTCTCATTCATTGTTACTTACCTCATGTGCAGGGCATTGCAGGACCTTAGGTATCCGTGGGTTTGAGAACCCATATAGTGACAGTTAGTTAGTTGTTTGTGGTCGTAACCATGGATAGCTAAGGTCCTGCAATGCCCTGCATAAGAGTAAGTGACATTGTGAATCAGAAGAACTATACTTTCAAAAAAAAAAAAATCCCTGATAAAATATCTAATCTCACTGTGTAGGATAATATTAAAACATAACCTTTATTGTATATTATTTTAACACCTTAAGTCAACTGAGTGTCCAATGACGATTTCTCAGTACCAGGAACTAGTTTATTAAGCACAAAAATACAAACAAAAAACCTAAGTCTCATTTTATTAAGAAAAAATAGTCCCAACGCATTTCGTTGCCTAAAAGGCAACTTATCAGGAGTAAAAATCAACTTCATGAGACAAAAAACCTTTTTATCCCCTTCATGACCAAGGACGTGCCCGTACATCCTAAATCATGAAGGGGTGCTCACCACCAGCTGCTGCAGTGAGCCTGCGGCGATCCCCGCATATGTCAGCTGATTTGAATAGCAGACATGTGTGCCTTGCAGGCGCAGGTGGATCCGCGAACCACCCGAGTCTGTTAACCCCTTAAATCACCCTGTCAAAATGGGACAGCGCAATTTAAATGCCTGAAGCAGGTAATGTGTACTTAACCACTGCCATCGAAAGCCCCGTGATGTAATCACGAGGAGCTGATGGTTGCCATGATAGCACAGGGTCATGTGATAACTCCTGTGCTATTATGACTCACTTACTGTTTCAGCCAGCAGAGAACTGGTGTGCCACCCCCGCGACAGCCGACGGGCTGCTCGGACCCGGATCCGCAGTGACTCGAGGGGTCTCCGGATCCGAGGCGTGGTCGCACAGCTACCTTGGAAATAAAAAAAAAAGGGGGTGATTGTTTTGGGTGGTGAATGGGATAATGTTCATGAGGCCACCCACAGTGTGTGGTAACGTGAGGGACTGTTTGGGGGGGGAAGCCCGAGGACGATGGTGTGGCAGCTCAAGATGTTAACCCCTCCGTGGGCAGGGGGAGTGGTGTCCCAGGATCCGGTGATGGATGGAGTGGGGAACCCGTCGGGTGAGAAGGGATATCAGGTACTCACACAGTCCAAAGTCACTGACGCTGACACCAGGTAAACCAAACTCTTGAGTATCCTGCTCTCTCTGGGCGAGTACGCTGGGTCCGTGCCCCTTTGGTGTTTCAGGTTGGTCTGAAGCCTTGTCTCTTGGCACTGTGTGTCCTACGTGTGGATATCTTACACTTGAAGCGTTTCGGGTCCCGCTGACCTGTGTGGCTAGCAGGCTGAGCTTGCTCTCAGGGTTCACGCTTGGGATTTTCTGGACGGTTGTGGGAAGTCCTATCCCCCTCGTTGCGCTAGTATCCCGATTCTGGAGCGGGTGGGGAACGGTTCCTGAAGATTCCGTTCCCGTCGGGTAAATTACTGGGCTGCGTGAAGCTTCTTCCCAGCCTAGGGTCCGCATACCCTGTCGTGCCCTGGTCCGTGCCCGGTTGTAGCACAAGGCAGCCGGCCTGCTCTCAGTAGCAGCACCGTGCCCCCTGTCACTACCCCCTGCGACCGGGGTTCCAGCTCCTTCTGGCCAGGCCAATGTCTGGCACCTGAGATGGGTACAGGAGCCCAGCTCCACAGCGTGACCTGTCCTGTTACCGCTGCTCACTGCTCAACTACTACAACTCACATCTCTGCCCTCCCTCTTCCATCACCCCATCTGGGTGGCCCTATTCACCTCAGACTGCCCAATGGGTGATTGGTGGGTGTGGTGCAGAGTGTTCCTCAGGATTTGTGTACACCTGCTGGTAGCAACACCAAATTGACAGGACCCGTAACCAAGGAGGAGCGGGTACCATGCAGAAGGGCAGATTGCACGGCACCCTGTGACGACCTGATGGTCCAGGCGTCACACTGGCTGTTACAGAAGCATTTCCCCTGGTCTGAGTTGTGCAGCTCTGATCAAGAGAAATTAATTAGTGATCAGACTGCTGATCCTTTTAGCCCCCTAGGAGGACTAGTAAAATTAAATAAAATTAATAAAATAATTAGTAATTAATAAAATTCCAAATGCCAAAATTACCTTTTTTGGTTGTCGCAAATTTTGCGCAAAATGCAAGAACAGGCGATCAAAATATAGCATCTGCGCAAAATTGGCACTGTTAAAATCATCAGCTCGAGAAGCAAAAAATAAGTCATCACTGAGCCCCAGATCCTGAAAAATGAGAATGTTACTGGTTGCGAATAAAGGCACAAAAAGTGCGCCACTTTTTTTGGACAAACTTCAGATTTTTTTTAACCCCTTAGATAAAAGTAAGCCTCTACATGTTTGGTGTCTACGAACTCCTACTGACCTGAGGCATCACAATGACGCATCAGTTTTATCATATGGTGAACACTTTGAATAAAACATCCCAAAAACAATAGTGCATTCACACCTTTTTTTCCGCACTTGGAATTTTTTTTGCCGTTTTTCAGTACACTATAAGGCAAAACTTATGATTTTATTTAACAGTACAACTCGTCCCGCAAAAAAACAAGCCCTTATATGGCAAGATTTATGGAAAAATAAAAGTTACGGCTCTCGGAAGAAGTAGTGCAAAAAAAACCAAAACATGCTGCATGATGTTGTAATGACTGAGTGATTCACTACTAACATTTAAGCAGAGCCTGGATGCCTTTCTTGAAAAATATAATATTACCAGTATATATGTATATTAGATTGTATTATAATGTATATTAGATTTTATGACAGGGTGTTGATCCAGGGAACTAGTCTGATTGCCGTATGTGGAGTCAGGAAGGAATTTTTTTCCCCATTGGAGCTTTTTTTGCCTTCCTCTGGATCAACATGTTAGGCTACGGGTTGAACTAGATGGACTAAAGGGGGCTTTACACGCTATGACATCGCTAATGCGAACTCGTTGGGGTCACGAAATTGGTGATGCACATCTGGCCGCATTAGCGATGCCGTTGCGTGTGACACCGATGAGCGATTTTGCATCGTTGCAAAACCGTGCAAAATTGCTCATCGGTGACATGGGGGTCCATTCTCAAAAATCGTTACTGCAGTAGTAACAAGGTTGTTCCTCGTTCCTGCGGCAGCACACATCGCTCTGTGTGACACCGCAGGAACGCGGAAGCTCTCCTTACCTGCCTCCCGGCCGCTATGCAGATGGAAGGAGGTGGGTGGGATGTTACGTCCCGCTCAGCTCCGCCCCTCCGCTGCTATTGGGCGGCCGCTCAGTGACCGTCGCTGTGACGCCGCACGGACCGCCCCCTTAGAAAGGAGGCGGTTCGCCGGTCACAGTGACGTCGCCGGGCAGGTAAGTATGTGTGTCAGGTCTGGGCGATGTTGTGCGGCACGGGCAGCGATTTGCCCGTGTCGCGCAACAGATGGGGGTGGGTACACACGCTAGCGATATCGGGACTGATATCGCAGTGTGTAAAGCCCGCTTTAGAGTCTCCCTTCAACCTTAAAACTATGAAACTATGAAAACGGAAAATCGACCAGGGGTGAAAGGGTTAAAAAACAAACAGGTGGTGAGTTATTAACAAAATCATTCCCTACCTATGTGGCACAAATAAATGAGAACTACACTTTAAAAAATCACCTTGATATTGCCACTTATCCATACAAAAGTGCAAGTATACTAATTCATTTCCTCACAACTAAAAATACAGTGTAATGGAATTACTACTCGTTCATAGTAGGCCATTTCTATGTTGTCCAGCAGAATGGTAAATTAACAGCCACTCATTAGTTATTTAGGTAAATAAATAATGAATGGCTGTTAATTTACTAATATATTTACACTATCTATCCTCCAATAGAATAGTCTCTCCCTTGCATAGTGAGTTTATTTATGAGACCATTTTTATAGCAGGGGTAGGAGTGAAAATTAAGGTTGCGATAGTGGTAAAAAATACTTGCACTTTTGTATGGATAAGTGGCAATATCTACGTGATTTTTTTGAGAGTGTAGTTATCATTTATTTGTGCCCCATAGGCTCTCTCAGTAGACAGATGGTCAATGGCAGATATGTAGGCAACCAGTAAATAAATGCTTAAAAGCTCGCACAATTGATGAACTAGCAAATTGGATACATGCTTGAACAAAAGATTTCATACTGTTGCTGCAGCAATATAGGGAGAACAGCATCAGTATAGCAGAGAAGAGGATGTTATGCTTGCAGCAAATAAAAGGTTAACTGCAGGTCAGCAAGGAAGAACAGGAAACTGAATAGTTGCTTGAATAGATTATTATTTATTATTATTATTATTTATTATTATAGCGCCATTTATTCCATGGCGCTTTACATGTGAAAAGGGGGTATACATAGTAGGGACAAGTACAATAATCATAAACAAAACAAGGCACAGACTGGTACAGGAAGTGAGAAGACCCTGCCCGCCAGGGCTCACAATTGAGTATATACTTTTGCAGCAGCGCTGTAGTGTGAACAGCACCAGTATAGCAGAGAATGATTTATTATGCATATAGCAAGGTCGTCTGATGATCTGAGACAGGTAGTAAATATGAACAAATGTTAAAGAAATATAAGTTCATTGAAGAGACAATCAGCCGAGAGAAATTGATGGGGAGGCAAGCTCCATAAATACAAGAGATAACTGAATAGAAACCTTGCTGAATACTAAGGGGTACTTTACATGTTGCTACCGAAATACCGTCGGGGTCATGGTTGTTGTGACGCACATCCGGCTCCAGTAGCAATATCGCAATGTGTAAATTCCTAGGAGCGACGATGAACGAGCGCAAAACAGTCAAAAATCACTGATCTGTGTCACGTCGTTCATTTTCATAATGTCGCTCCAGCTGCAGGTACGATGTTGTTTGTCGATCCTGCAGCACCACACATCACTGTGTGTGAAGCCGCTGAAACGACAAACATCTCCTTACCTGCATCCAGCGGCAATGCGGAAGGAAGGAGATGGGCGGGAATGTTATGTCCCGCTCATCTCCGCCTCTCCGCTTCTATTGGCCGGCCGCTTAGTGACGTTGCGGTGACGCCGAACGCACCTCCCCCTTGAGGGAGGGATTGTTCGGCGGTCACCGAGACGTCGTCGACCAGGTATGTGCGTGTGATGCTGCCGTAGCGATAATGTTCGCTACGGCAATAATCACAAGATATCGCATGTGCTCGGGGGCGGGTGCTATCGCGCTGGACATTGCTAGCCGATGCTAGCGATGTCGTAACGTGTAAAGTACCCCTACGGCAGCACATAGCAATCTGAGTTGGTCTTAAAAGGCCTTGAGTGATGATGTTATAGGAGTTCACTAGGTAACATAGGAAAGTCAGTCAGAAATAGGAAAAGGGAGCAAAGTCAGACAGACACTGGTTCTAGGAGAGCTGATGAACATAACTATGTGTTAGGGGGATTGTCGTGGTCATTGTTCTGTGATACTGTGAGGGGGGACTGTGTAGGCATTAAAATGTTTTGGTGGGGACTGTAGGGTCATCATCCTGTATCATAGGAAATTTAATGAATTTACTGAAGGAACATCATGCTGCATGTGTGGGGGCATTACACTGTATAAGGAAAGCTATGAGGCCCTCATGGAAGATTGTACTGTGGAGGCATTATAATATGCATGAAAGAATGTGGTTGTATACTGCATGGGCATCGGATAGTAGTGACATCATAGTTTGTAGGAGGTGCACTCTTAATGTGACGCCCTGGACTAGCCAGGTAGTCACAGGTAGGCCCTTGCACAACACCTCCCCCTTAATAAGGTGACAGCAGCCAACCTACAAAACACTTGTCACCTCCCACCAGGGGGCGGAGTCAGGCGGTTGGCCACGCCCACCGAGAAGTACTCAAGTCCTGAGGCAGGAAAAACAGTTCAGTTCCCCGTGGGGAGCAGAGTTGAAGTGTGTAGATCAGTTGTGACAGTGAAGTGGAGTGGAGTTCCAGTGCAGACCTGTGTCCAGGTCTGCCACAGTCTAACACCAGGTGTCTGGGTTGGAGAACAATAAGAAATAACGTTTGGAACACCATTCTAAGTCTGAACTGAAGTCTGAAGGTTCCCCTTACATAGTCACTGGTGTGCATACCTTATCTCCCCATAGTGATGTTTTTTTAGGTTTTTGCACCCAGTTCAGACTTAGAATGGTGTTCCAAACGTTATTCCTTATTGTTAGTAGTTTTTCGTTTGTGAACCCTCCCCAACCACACCTATTGCCAATCCATATCATACGCATAAATAGCCTGGGTCTCAGCTTCCCATACACGGTAAGTTTTTTAACTGCATGAGAGGACACACACAAGCTAGGGACCCCAACGTAGAGAAATACTTTGGCGTAGTGTTGGGGCTCTATTGCATTGATCAATTCAGTAGCTAAATTTCTCTTGATTCATATGTTCATGGCAGTAATGCAGATTCCCTTTTTCACATTTCACTCTTACATATAGCTATTGGATTTTTCAAGTCAGTATTCACACAGCAGTTTCTGCTATTTCATGTATTCCCCTTACATAGTCACTGGTGTGCATACCTTATCTCCCCATAGTGGGTTGGAAAACAGTCACCTCTGGCAAGGAGGCAGACGGTGGTGGCCTCCTGCAGGAGCTGGGATTACAGCCGGTGGAACCATAAGGGACCGGGACCGGGTAGTGGCCCGCCAGTACCGAACTGGGGAACCGATTGGAAACCTTGGAAACCGGAGCACCAGGAGGGGTACTCAGACCCAGTATGAGGCCCAGAAACAACTGGACCAAGTCGAATCAACTGAGGACTGGACTTTAGGCCCTTTCCCTCCTAAGACCCGACTGAAGACAACAGCCCAACGATAGGGGTAGAAAGCCACCGCCCAGGCATCGAGACACCACGGGCCAGCATCTGCGGGCACACGGGCTCTACTGGCATACATCAGGCTGGGGAGCGGACTACCGTTGCTCAGGCAAAGGAGTCATCATTCTCTACAAAAGTGAGGTGCAGGAGAAAGGCGGAAACCACCAACCTGGAAAGTGGAAAAGCACAGCCGGCTGCGGGCACCATCCACCATCTTGTTTGGTTTACCAGAGACTCCAGCGTGTTTGTAATAGTGAGTACAACAGTGCCTTCGCCGCACCGAACCGACACGCCAGCACGTATCCATTCCCCCGCCTCAGCACCTCCCTCGGGCCCCCGGGACCCACATCCCCCTACCCACGGAGGGGTCAACACCAAGCTGCGCAACACCGTCCCCGGGAGCCTAGTCAACGGCAGCGGTGGTGTCCATCCATTCACCACAACCCGTGGGTGGCGTCACCAACTTAATCCCCAAACAACCGCGGCCCCGGCCGTGGACCTCTCCACCGAACACCACCGCTCACGTAGCGCCAGCAACTTCCTTTCAGAGCGACGCGACACCCTCCGGGTCCGTGAGGAGCTCGAGCCACCCACCGACGAGCATGGATCCGAGCGGCTCGGCAGCCGGCCGAGCCCCGGGGCGGTACATTAGCTTAGGGTATCATACCATGTGAGAGGGACTTTGAGGGTATCATTCTCAGGGTGAGCTTAGGGAAGTGGCTTAGCATAAAATAAAATGCCGTATAAGTACTGCAGTATGTGTCCCTATTGCTTATCTTTTAAAGTTGGAGATTTGCTAAAAGTAAGGTAAACGTCTGTACCATTACAATGATTTTCAGTCAGTTATTGTGTTCTGATCACAAATTTTAAGGGAGTATGTTCATTTAGCCATCAACCATGTGTGACAATTCCAGTGGATTAGTACTATGGCTAGCACCACAATGTCAAATTAGCAGTTATAGATCAAGGAGCCCATATACTGTTCTTCCACATGAGCTCTCATTTCTTAGTGTCTGCCCTGGAGCCAAGTCTTAAGCCTGCTTTACACGGTACAATCGATCGTGCGATTTCATGATCGATCGTACCCGCCCCCGTAGTTTGTGCGTAACGGGCAATTGATTGCCCGTGGCGCACAAAGTCGTTAACCACCCGTCACACATACTTACCTCCCATGTGACGTCGCTGTGGGTGGCGAACATCCACTTCCTGGAGTGGAAGGGACGTTCGGCGTCACAGCGACGTCACACAGCGGCCGGCCAATGGAGGCGGAGGGGCGGAGATGAGCGGGATGTAAACATCCCGCCCACCTCCTTCCTTCCACATAGCCAGCGGGAGCCGCGGGACGCAGGTAATCGATGTTCATCGTTCCCGTGGTGTCATACGGAGCAACGTGTGATGCTACGGAAACGATGAACAACCGGCGCCATGTTTCATAAACGATATTATGATACCTAGCGACGAGTACACGACTCATGATTAGTGAGCGATACTACGTCGCTAGGAGGTGTCACACAGGCCGACGTCGCAAGCGATGCCGGATGTGCGTCACAAAAACCGTGACCCCGACGATCTATCGCACGATAGATCGTCTCGTGTAAAGCAGGCATTTGCGATCACAGACTATAAAAAGGCATGGACATGTACTGGATGCCTTCTTGGAAGTAGTAGGAAGATGAGAAGTTTGTGAAAGTGTAAGGATTCAAGGATGTGTGGGCAGCAAATTGTGCGGACGCAAGTCATCCCCAGAAAGAGAAAAAATGAACAGTGATTGACTAAAATCACAATCGATATCAAGTGTAATGTATCACATTTACATGAATCTATATTCAGTCTTGGCCAAAGGTCTGGAGACTTAAATTTTGGGTTTTCCAATTTGGCATATCTGTGAAAATTTGCATTGCAACAACTCTAGATTACGGTTACGAACGGTCAGGGCATGGGTAATGTTATGAACCGTGCAATTGTAAAGTGATTTCGGCTGTCCCTCTAAAAATTAAGAGAGGACTAGCTAAGGCTCTCCAAACATTTGGAGGGACAAACATATGATTACCCTGTTTATATGGTGTAGAAGGAGGAGGAGGACCAGAAAAAAAAAAAAAAATCATGAACCGTATCCTTCTTTGGGGTGGTGAGGTGTGCATGGGAATACAAGAAGAAATAATTAGCATTTAATTTGGCTTTATTTTCCGCTGCCATCTGGGGTTGAGATGTTTGGGCCAATCCAGGCCTTGTTCATTTTGAGAACAGTCCGTGTGGGGCACCTGAGACTCAGGTCACCACAGGGTACTGCATTCCACTTAGGGTGGGGTGCTGATCATGGGTCCAAAGGAGGTTGGTTCCGGTTTCATCATACACAACCACATACACAAATTGGTTGCCCCTTTCCCGCTGGGGACTGGGCTAGGGTCAGGTATAAAAGGGGTTTCCAACAGTGTGGCATTTACAGGATGCCATCACAACAGGGGCCCCAATCCACTAGCTTAGGACCTGGGTAGGGGGAGGAATGGCCACCAGGGGGAGTTAGGATTTACACACACAGTTAACAATTTAAAGAGTTCTACAGCAGGAGTGAAAGTGAGCAGACATCCTTCCGGGTAGCTCCTGTAGGACATAGGAGTTTAACGGTCGTTGAGGAGGATACCAGCGCTGTTCAGGGTGCAGAACCCTAGGGTGAAGTAATTCCATGTTGCATCACCAGATTCTGCTGATTCAAGTTTCCAGAGCCAAATGGCACCTAGGACTCCTGGAGCCTAAATCATGGTCAGACTCAAGGGGATCCACGCTACTGGCATAGGGAACAGTACTCTACCTAGTACGGAAGGGACTCTAAGTGCTTCAAGCCACAGGACCCACACTAAAAGTGCAGTGAGGAAGGGCCCACAGACTACCGGATCGGTTCTGACCTCCCGCGGATACAGGATTGACCTGAGCTCATCATGCCGGTGACTAGTGCAAATGGCCTGGCAGCTGAAGTTGTGAATAAACTACACCCTGAACCCGCAGAGACTGTGTTGGTTCGTCCTTACCGGCACCGCCGCCCAGCGTTTAGGCGCCAACGGCCTTACCTTCCCTCTTCATCCACCCAGGGCCCGCTGCGCCTGTGGGGAGCAATACCATCCCGGCTGCCTTAACACCTGCCCCGGTGAGGAACCCTGCAGCGGCAGCTATTCCTGGCCGTATACCACAGGTGATGTCACGACAAACTCTCCCAAATACCCTGCTTCCCCCACCATTTACCGTACGCCTCGGGGCAACGGAACTGGGTAAGGCCACCTCGTGACAATGCCTGACCCGACCCAAAACTGCCCGACAATAAGTAGGTTAACCACCTGCCCCATGGGGCCCTACATCCGCCTGTCAGCATTTTCAGATTATCAGATATAACGCCCCTGGCGGTACTAAAAACCCACTCTGACAAAACAGTAGCGGCAGGAGACCAGCACCTCCAGGTCATAGAAGGATTGTTCATGCCACATGTCCATCTTGGATACCCAATAGTTGTACGGCACAGAGGAATCCTAGAGGGCGCTGGTACAGTTGACTAGGTACTCCTTCACCATTTCCATAAACTTTTCCCTCCTTGTCAGACTACCCCAACGCTTCATACCTTTACACGTAGCTCAGGCAAATCTAGGTATGTTTTTTAAAGCACTGAACCCCTAAGTTGGACATGTCAGCCAAGCCTAGTACATGTATGAGCTTGCCAAGCTTCAGAGCTGCCAATAGTTTACAGCCATTATCACACACGACCTTGCCTGGTTGTAGAGTAAGTGGCAAGAGTCACAGTTCTCTTTGGTCTGTTATACCTTTCAACAACTCTGCACCAGTGTGCCGTTTGTCACCTAAAGAAATTTGTGTCACCATAGCCTATTGCCGCTTCAACTTAAGGAAACCCCTGCTTCAGTCTATGTGAATACTCGGGGCTGCCTGACGCCCAGAAGCAGCACAGGAGGAACTTCTGCCCACCTTAGCTGGAGCAAAATCGGAGTCAGCTGTTTGAAGTTCCTTGTTGTGCCATTTGTCCTCTGAGTACTGGTCTCCGGAACGCCATATTGTTGGTAAAAGATTTCCCACTCCTTCTAACTGTAATTTTTTTCTGAAGCCCTACTTTGTGTGTTCCACATGTATTGAAGTGCCTCCTGGAGCCCTAGAACATAATGCATATGATTTACTAAGTCTAGGAGACCCACTCCTTACAAATAGGGAGAAAATGTTATCTGAGACCATCCTCTATATGTATTCCAGGGTGTATTGCAATCCCTCCATTTAATTTTTGATAGACCTTACACTTAGTGCATAGACTACATCATCCCACTCCTTACAAGTGAGAAAAAAATTGAGACATCTCATGCACACGATTACTTTTGTTTTGCTGATTAAAATGGAAAAACTGCTGCATTTTCAGCATTTTTGCAGCATTTTTCACAATTGAAAGCAATGAAAAACCGCGTCAAAAAGGCTATGAGTGAACATAGCCTAAGGGTGAAAGAGACTGTTTTTCTCTCAAGTTAAATTTGCCTTATATACAAGTCATTATGCGGGAAAGAATGTTTCTTAACATTTTTTGTTAAATCCATGTCATCTTCAGTTTGGAATGTTTTATTGTCAGTCCGTAAAAGTGTCGTAATACTCTGACTCCCAGGTCGCTGCTAGGAACAATATTGTTAGAGATGCATCTTCCCTATGCTGTTCCCATTCCATTTCAGCTGTGCTTGCATCCATTTCAGTGATTTTCAGGCCCCTGCAGACCTCTCAAGGTCTTGATACTAGAGGTTTTAATACTAGGGTATACAATCTAGGAGATAATACAGTGGGCACGCTGTAGTGAAAAAAATGTTCTGTTGACGCATTGCTATATTTTTGTAGGTGCAAAAAATGCAGTTGATAATATTTTTGGTGGGCCCCAAAAAATATATAAAAGTATAGCATACTGTTGCTTTAGGGGAATTGTAACCTCATTCACAGACTTTGAGCTCATTCACCGTATCATTTTCTGGTATAAATGAGTAATGTTTCCACTATGGAAAACAATACTGTGTTTTTAGTGCTACTGACAGTGTGATACAATGAATGTCTGTTGCAGGGTCATTACGATATAATAATAGGCTTGCAGCCAATGAAGGTGATAAAGAAACATATAGCCCGGGGACAGGTTACGAACTTCAAGGAAACAAAAGAAATTCCTAGCCAGCTGGAAAGAAATGATTTGCTTCTTAGCCTCAAGTGTTGTCAGATTTAGTAGATTTGAAAAGGTCAGAGAATGATTGAACCTCACCTTAAATGACATTGTTTGGGCTGTAGAAAAAAATTTCCCCTCAAATTTTACTTTGTCTACCTGTTTCTTCCAAAATCATATTCTTGGTCCTTTATTCTGATGCATATCTAACTTACTTAGTAGTGATGAGCGAGCATCTGGGTGCTCGATTACACTCGTTACTTGGCTGAGTATCGCGGGAGCTCTAGAGCCATGCTTGACTCATCTCCCTGCATGTTTCGTGTGGTCACGGGGCCCTTCTCCAGTATCACACAATCAACAAAGTGAGAGATGAGTGAAAAATCCAAAGAAAATTTATTCCAAGCAAAATCAGACAGTCCATAAAATAATCCACCACATAGAGGGTAAAATAGTCCAGAAACACGGATATAGTCCAGTAAGCGATAAATGTCCAGGTCTCTCTGGGGAGCCTCAACTTCTCCCACAGAGGATAAATATTCCTGCTTCTCTATTGAAGTTCTCAGACAGACTGAATAATCCCCCAGGTAAGCAGAGAGTTTAGGTGGATCCCTGGCCCCCCTCCCCCAGACCTAAGGACAAAAACCCAGCAGGGGGTGATTATCCTGTAAACAGGACAGTGTACACACAAGGAATACACAGAATGGACAGAGCACCATGCCTAAAATCCGAACCTACACAAAATTATACACAACACCCCATCACACGTGGCTCTTAGATAGCCAATCAACATGCTGGGATTGCCTGCAATAAACAGTAATGCCATAGGGATGTTGGCTACTGGCCTTACTGTGATTGGCAGGCTGCATCACGTCATCAGGTCTTATATAAGACCCGATTACATGATGCTCGGTACACTCTCCTCTGGAAGCAGTTCAGAGAGAATTGATCTAGGAGGGACAGCTTAGACCAGTTCGGAGAGAGTTCATCTAGGAGGGACAGCTTAGATTAGAGCAGGCATATAGGCAGGGTTTAATTGCTATTGCAGTAATTATATACCGCTGCTGCACAATTATAATAAAAGTCCTTTTCAGGACTACAAAGTGTCCTTTCTCTAATAAAACAGCTGTTACCTGCATGTAGTCTAGGGATAGCTTGTGGAGGAGGGATAGTTTTGGATTAGGCAGAGTTTATTGCCTTAGAATCCTATTATAGGTATACTGCTGCAACCTAAAAACAAAAATCCTTTTCAGGGCTACATATTTTATTTTCCCTTTTAAGGCTATGTGCGCACGTTGCATATTTGCATGCAGTTACGCTGCGATCTGCACCGCAGCATAACTGCATGCGTCCTGCATCCCCAGCATAATCTATGAAGATTATGCAGGAGACGTGCGCACGCGGCGTCTTAGAGTGCAGCGCTTCGGCTGCTGCCCGAAGCGTGCGTTCTAAGAAGTGACATGTCACTTCTTTCGTGCGCTTTGCCTGCAGCTCCTGCTCTGTCTATGTGAGGGGCTGCAGTCAGAGCGCATGAAATCGGCTTTTTTTTTTTTCCATTACGGACTCTTTCTGCAGCGATTTGAAGTGCACGTGTGCTGTTCAAATCGCTGCAAAAATGTCTGCAGGGACAGTACGCAACGTGCGCACATAGCCTAATACTGGCAAGTTTGCAGGCATATACTAGATGCCTAATTTACAATGGCCAAGGCTTGAGGTATAGGATGGGGAAGTGAACATGCCTCTGTGGGTGCTTGCAGAGGGCAAGGCCATGGGCCAGGTGAAACTGGTCCTAGTGTGGGAGCACAACAAACAGGCTCTGTCACGCCAAAGTGTACAGATGCTTAACATGCAGCGCAACAGAAGGCTAACAACAGGACACAACTTTAGAAGCCAGAACAGTGCAGACAGGTTGTGAGAAGAATGGCATATAAGGCTTCCAGCATCACCTTCTCTTCCACACGGGCCAGTTTAAATAGTGAAGAGTAAGGATGACATAGTACTCACCCTGATCCTCCTTTTTCCCAAGGAAGCACCGCAAGAGGCAGCAAGAGGCGGGGGAGGGGGACTAGAGGGAAAGGTGGACAACTGTTCCTAGAGCACCCACATGTGGAAAAATCCCATGCCAAGAGTTAACAAGGAAAGCAGCAGAAATCTAGTGATTCATGACAACCAATGTAGCAGACATAAAAAACAGCTTTTAATATAACAAAATTGAAAACATCCAAACAGACCGAGGCATTACAAAAATTGTAAGCAAATTGCCATAGTGATCCCCTCAAAATCAACTTGTTTCGGCAGTGCCATATGGCTATGCCTTAATCATGGTTAAGGTATAGCCATATAGCACTACCGAAATGTGTTATTTTTGTGGTTTTGTGCCTGTGGGGTGGTGTGCCCTGGAGTCATGGGGACTTACAGCATAGGTGTGTGATGCTCTGGACTAGCCAGGTAGTCACAGACATAACAGCATACACCCCCGCCCCCCCCCCCCTAGACAGTTACACCAGTCAGACAAAAACCCTTGTTGCCTCCCTCCAGGGTCTGATGTCCCCACCAGGTGGGGCGGAGCCAGGCAGTTGGCCCCACCCACCGAGGAGTTCACAGGCCTGGAGGCGGGAAAAGTGTCAGATTAGTTTTGGAGGTGAAAGTGAGAGGACACAAACTGCAAGTGTCTGGGTCGGAGCGCAGGCACTGACAGCAAGGTTGGCAGACGGTGGTGGCCATCTGCAGGAGTTAGCGGAAGTCTGCAGAGCGGTAGGACCGGGGTCGGGCGTTGGCCCGCCGGTACCGAACCTGGGAGCGGAGTGAAGCTAAGCACACAGGCAGGGCCATCGGACCCCGACCAGGCTTGGAGCCGCCGACAACAGTCAAATCCGAGTGTGACAGGAACCCCAGGGGTTTCCCAACAACCAAGACCCGACAGAAGGCAACAGTCCACACCGAGAAAATATACAGCCACCGCCATAGGCTAAAGATCCAAGGGCCAGCGCCTGCAGGCAAAACGGGCTCCTATGGCACCTATACTCCGGGGAGCGGACTACCGGTGGGCAACCACAGGAGTCAGAACATTCTAACAGGTGCAGGGAAAGACAGCCACCATCAGCCGTCCGGGGAGAGCACAACAACACTGCAACCGGCTGCGGGACCCGTCCATCCGGCCGTTTGGTTTACCAGAGACTCTGTCATTGATTGTCTGAGTGAGTACACCAGTGCCATCCGGCACCGCGCCGCGCTGCCCCTGCAACCCTGCATCCCAGCCATCCAGCCTCACCGTTACACCACTGGCCCCCGGGATCACCAACCCCTACCCACAGAGGGGACAACATCCTAGCTGCTCCCTACCATCTCTCCCGGGATCCCCGTCACCAGCAGCGGTGGTGCCATCATCACCACGTCCCGTGGTTGGCGTCACAAACTCTCTACCCAAACAAACCATCCCTTTTCACTCATGGGTGAGGAGCGCTGCTCGAGTCCCTGGGTCCGGCCCACCGCTCGAGCCACCGAGCAGCAGCAGCAGAAGCCTCGGACCCGAGCGTCGCGAGCACGTAGCCTCCGCCCGCGACAGGTGTTGTGAGACAGCAGGTCACCTGTCTGGCTGGTGCACTGTCGCTGCGGTGGTGGTTGGCGCGTGAGGCCGCACCTTTTATGCTTCAAAAACCAAGGGACCCACTCAGAGGTTTGCTGTGACGTGGCAACAGGCTTCATGCAGTCCGATCAGAATGTTAAACCAAGAACCTCATGTTCAGGTCTATATATTTTTGCCTAGTGGCCTTAGATCACAGTATGATTTTTTCAGGAGCGGTCCATGTCTTTCACTACACCTACAGTATGTCAAATTTTATTTAGCTATGCAGCCAATATTCTAAAATGGGGCTAGTTTAACATGCTATAACTAGTGAAAGGTGCTCTTTATGTCATGTTGGAAGTTGGTTGGAATTAGATCTGAGTTCTCCTCTGCACATCTGATTCTGCTGGAAGCTAGCTGAACTCTACACTGAGTCTCCTCTGCACATTTGAATTGAGTGCCGGCACAGAATAGCTGATCACTGCTGGAAACTGGCTGAGATATCAGTATAGAATAGTACATGCCTGCAGAATGGAGCGTGGGGCCAGAGAGACAGAATATTAAGACTGTCCATGGGTGGGATATTTGACAAGAGCTAAAGCAGCAGCTTATGGAGAACAGGAACTACAAAAGCTTGACCAATGCCATTTGACGGAACAATAGGAAAGTTCCAACTGCAGCAGAAGGTAAATAGAGTTGTTGGGTTGGGAAGATGAATTATTAGAGAATAAAGGGGGCTTTACACGCTACGACATCGCTAATGCAAACTCGTTGAGGTCACGGAATTGGTGACGCACATCCGGCCGCATTAGCGATGCCGTTGCGTGTGACACCTATGAGCGATTTTGCATCGTTGCAAAAACGTGCAAAATCGCTCATCGGTGACATGGGGGTCCATTCTCAAAAATCGTTACTGCAGCAGTAACAAAGTTGTTCCTCGTTCCTGCAGCAGCACACATCGCTCCGTGTGACACCGCAGGAACGAGGAAGCTCTCCTTACCTGCCTCCCGGCCGCTATGCGGAAGGAAGGAGGTGGGTGGGATGTTACGTCCCGCTCATCTCCGCCCCCCCGCTTCTATTGGGCGGCCGCTCAGTGATGTCGCTGTGACGCCGCACAGACTGCCCCCCTTAGAAAGGAGGCGGTTCTCCGGTCACAGCGACGTCGCCGGGCAGGTATGTGTGACGGGTCTGGGCGATGTTGTGCGGCACGGGCAGCGATTTGCCCGTGTTGCACAACAGATGGGGGCGGGTACCCACACTAGCGATATTGGGACCGATATCGTAGTGTGTAAAGCGGCCTTAAGATTTAAAAAAATGGCCTAGATTTCAATATGACATACTGGTACGCTTGCAAACAGAACAAAAAAGTCTATTTGCCCACATAACATCACATCTCCAAATCAGAATTGATAGCAAAAAAGCACTGGTATCAAGGTATAAATAGAATGGTTTTATTAAATATCAAAAAAGGTGCAGGGAGATGGAAAATGCATGTAATAAATATAATAAATAAACAGGACAAATGACAGTTGAGGGTAAAAGAGCTCCACATATCTACAGATAATACAGCATATAGAGCTCAGGTATGTTATTGCCAGTAAGTGAATATATCTTACAAAGTACCAAGGACGAATACCCAGATGGCAACCCCATATGGCTCCCAACAGGGATGTTACCAATAGTCAAATAGGGAATGTGACGACATGGACTCTCATGGGTTAAAGTTTCTTAACATTCAGCCAGACTATTGTTCTTATGTGTGCTAAGTCATGTTTGCTTAGCTATTGCTCTCCAGACTTTTCCAGTAATCATTGTATTGTAGTTGTGTATTGATAATGTAATTACCTTAGTAGCTATTGTCTAGTCGGTGACTTGCCGACTCCATATAGATATACTGAGTCTTTCTATGCACATCATTTAAATGAACATTATCCATGCAGCTTGAAATTCATCCAATGGGAGAAGCAATTTGTCCAACCAATCGATGAGGACACAGTGTATCCTAAGGGAAAGTTATGGCTATAAAAGGGACTTCTTTAAGCCACCAGGGTTGATGAAGGTTGAAGGATGCTGATTGATCCAGTCTAAGCTCTTTGGAGCTGACTAGAGGATCAGGATATCTTATGGCTTCAATCTAGGGACTCCGGTTCCGGTTGGAGACCATATCCACAGCCTAGGGATTTCGACTCCGGCTGCCAGGATTGTAACATCATACCAGGACTACCTAAGGAGGCCACTCAGGTTGGGACAGTTCAGTCACTTGTTACAGACTTTGCAGACCTCACACAGCTTCCTGAATCTGGCATTATTCCTTTCTCGGTGGGTGCCCGCCAAAAGCGGGGTGCTGCTGGACTGGAGTAAGCGGCCCTGGAAGCTCTGAGGCATGGACATTCTAAATCCCTGGTGAGCCAGCGGAAGGGTGAGACTCTGTTGCCTGTTACATTTGTGTGTTTTGCTGGTTATGTGTTATGTGCCGTTAATTGTTTGGGGATCCAATAAAGTCTAATAATTGTGGTTCCCTCACCCTGTGTTGTCTGAGTAGTATTGCGCCCACGGTTAAGGAGGCCGGCGTTCAGTTGGGATGAGCCCTGAGCCACGCTGTCTTTCTAAAGGCGGCGGGTTTTAGTGGACGAGAGCACCCACTGAGCCCCGTGTCTCCACAGGGACCAAACTGGTTGGGGGGGGGGGATTCAATGTCCTGGTACATCACATTATAAGGGCAATACAACCATATCCAGAGCTTACCACAGTGGTCCCCCGAGGAAGCAGTAACACGCGAAACACATGTAGGGACTTTCCTTCCCCACACCTACCCTGGCCTTGGTAACCACTTGGTAAGCTGTGGATATGGTAAGCCATATGAAAAGCCATATGATATGAAAGCCATAGGGTCATAGAAAATGAAATTAAATTATGTTGTTATCTGCATTCTGATGTCTTATTGCAGAGAAATCCACAAATTTTCTTAATATGTAAATGAGTTGTTAAAGAAGTGGTTCACCCTTTTCATTACTGGCCACATCAATATTATGTTGAGAAGCCTACAACACAAATACCTTGTGTTGCTAATAGTGCCTGTGAGCAGCACTATTGCGGTCCGCTCACCCCCTTCACGTGACCCTTGGGATCTCTGACCTCTGATGTCCGGTGATGTCACATCAACTGAGGCGGGCCACAGTGACTGGGCTGTGGACAGCGTTTCACCACTTGTCACAGTCCAGAGTAACAGCACGGCATCTCCCTGCTCTCTCATTCATCACAGAGAGCCGCAAGCAGGAGCGACGCTGGGCTGTGATGAGCAGTGAAACATCACCCACAGTCCAGTCACTCATGGAGACTGGAAGTTGACATGACATCACAGAACATCAGAGGTCATGGAGCCTGGGGGTCACACGAAGGGGGTGTGCGAACTGCAATAATGTTTCTCAAAATAATATTGATGTGGTTAGTAATGAAAAGGGGTTAACCACCTCTCTACGATCTATAGGCCAGACACTGATCTCCCAGAGAATCTGTCTCCACAGCTTATTTTAAAATAAATGGCTTGTAAGGCTGCTTTCACATCAGTGGTATTCTGCCGCACTGCTGGATCCGGCACAAATGCAGTACAGTTCAGTACAGTTCACATGCTGTCACATGCTCTGCGGTCACATGACCACATGACCACGCGATGCCTGTGAACTTTATTGCATTTGTGACGGCTCCGGATTTGTGGCAAAATACTGCTGATGTGAAATCAGCCTTACCAGTGTGAGCCATGTAATGACTGACAGTCTGCTCTCCTGATCTATGTGTCTCACACAAGCCCTCTTTCATTAAAAATAAATTCTGCAGACAGATTATCATGCAGATCTATGTTCAGCCCATAGATCTTAACAGATCACTTATATGTTAAGAAAAATGTGTATTTCTGTGGAAAAACACATCAGATTGTAGATATCAAGGTATCATTTTCTTTAACTTTCTATGACCTACATGCCCATATAGATGGCATAGAAGGGTTGATCCTACTGACAGATTTCCTCTAATGAAAACAGACATACTCATCCCCGTTAGAACCCTCACTTTTATTATTTCTATGGTACCTTCTGGTGGTATATAATACAATTTGAATATTAGAAACTCCCTTTTAAAAATTGCTTAACTTCTTGCTTTTAACTACTGCAGATGTATTTTGGATATAGAAACTCTTTACAGTAGACTTGACTGGTTTCTGTTCTTCATTCAGTGTAGGAGGAAGCACAACACACTATCTGTCATTAATCACATCATTAGATTGATTGCAGAAATAAGAGATGAGTGTTCCGATCATGTAGGAGGAAACGACATGTCCATTCATGTGAATGTGTCGAGCACTGCACTACAATGACATGCAAAGAATAACTGACATCTGAAGCCAGAGACCAAACGTCAGATTAGTAGGCTTCTCCTACAGTCCTTTGTCTATGTCGCTTGGTCAAGAAGACATATTATTTGCTTATTTAAATCATAAAAACAATATTACAATTAAACCTAGCAAAGCAAATGTGGTATTTATGGCTTCTTTTTGCACATTGTGAAAATATTAAAGCCGCATTCAGATTGTCTGACCTCAGGGTTCAGCAGCGATTCACTACACAACTCAATTAGTGCTAAAAAATTTCCTTTATCAGGCTATGTGCGCACTAGAAAATGGACTTTTCTTAAGAACAATCTGTACCCTCTGGCAGAATACCGCACCGGTGGCAAAAACCGCAGTAAAACTGCACCCACATTTTTGCCGCGGGTTGGTCCCTGTGGGTTTTTTTACCATTATCTATGGCAAAACCAGAAGGAACCTGCACAAAAGAAGTGACATGCACATTAATTGCGCAGTGGAAATTCCACGGGTACATCCGCAGGTATAAAAAAAACGCAATTTGCGCACAAGCATTTTTTTATACCCATAGGTTTTGCTGGAGAATGACTGCAGAAATGTTAGACACATTTTCTGCAGCAAATCCACGGCAAATCTGCAGCGTGCGCACATAGCCTTAAATAGCAAAATTTTATTTGACAAAACTGTTATGTTTAATTTTTATGCTTGTAATTGTAATAATTAGAGATAGACGAATAGTAACTATTCGTGTTTGGATAATGCTTACCGAATACCGAGTACTATTCCAGTATTCTTCATGTGAAGACATATCCTCAGGTTCCCCTATGACTTGCATTAGGTTCATTATTCGTGATGAATAGCAGGATAGCACTTTGAAATTTGTTACAAATAATCTGTACACGAATAGTTACTATTCACTCATCAAATAAGCTCAAATTCTTTTTAAAATATCAACACAAAGTATTATTGTTACAGGGTCCTTCTCCCAGAGTTTTGTCTAGCGGACTAAAGGCTACTTTACACACTGCGATATCGGTCCCGATATCGCTAGTGTGGGTACCCGCCCCCATCTGTTGCGCGACACGGGCAAATCGCTGCCCGTGCCGCACAACAGCCGTCACACATACTTACCTGTCCGGCGACGTCGCTGTGACGGGCGAACCGCCTCCTTTCTAAGGGGGTGGTCCGTGCGGCGTCACAGCGACGTCACTGAAGCGTCACTGAACCGCCGCCCAATAGCAGCGGAGGGGCGGAGATGAGCGGGACGTAACATCCCGCCCACCTCCTTCCTTCCTCATAGCGGCCGGGAGGCAGGTAAGGAGAGCTTCCTCGCTCCTGCGGCGTCACACGCAGCGATGTGTGCTGCCGCAGGAACGAGGAACAACTTCGTTACTGCTGCAGTAACGATAATTGAGAATGGACCCCCGTGTCGCCGATTAGCGATTTTGCACGGTTTTGCAACGATGCAAAATCGCTTATCGGTGTCACACGCAACGGCATCGCTAATGCGGCCGGATGTGCGTCACAAAATCCGTGACCCCAACGACTCCGCATTAGCGATGTCGCAGCGTGTAAAGCCCGCTTAAGATGATAACTATACCAACACTTAGGGTACACTCACGCGAGCGTATGAATCGGACGATTGCAATATGAGAAAATCTCTCATTGCACTCTGACCAATGTTAGTCAATGAGGCAAAGCAGTTGTTCAGCTTTTTTCTCATCCAGATTCGGGATGAGAGAAAAGTCGCAACATGCTGTGATTTGCTCTCGAAATCATGCGAGTCTCGCCAATATAAGTCAATGGAAGTGAGAAAAAATGGATGTCACACAGACGGCACACGGACCATCCTAGTGACGTCCATTTTTA
This sequence comes from Anomaloglossus baeobatrachus, assembly GCF_048569485.1. Classification (NCBI taxonomy): domain Eukaryota; kingdom Metazoa; phylum Chordata; class Amphibia; order Anura; family Aromobatidae; genus Anomaloglossus; species Anomaloglossus baeobatrachus. The sequence goes on along the minus strand of NC_134359.1, from coordinate 225,314,734 downwards.
TGGATACATTACTATCATGTAGCACAGAATACTGTAAATGGTCCTGTACATGACTGTAAATGAGTAATAGCTGCTAAGAAAAAAACGGATTGCACACTGAGAGCACACAGATGACACAGATGACAAGTGAGAAAAAAATCGTCCTACTCTCCTGAGAATGAGACAGTTTTTTAATTTGTTTGTGTGAGTGCAGCCTTATAGTGAGAAAGACACAATATGAGCATCTTGCAATCTTAAAGAGAACCGACGTGCAGGATTTCATATATAAAGTAAAGTCAGGCGCTATATTTGCACTAAAGGCCCTGTCACATACAGAGATAAATCTGCGGCAGATCTGTGGTTGCAGTGAAATTGTGGACACTCAGTGCCAGGTTTGTGGCTGTGTACAAATGGAACAATATGTCCATGATTTCACAGCAACCACAGATCTGCCAAAGATTTATCTCTGTGTGTGACAGGGCCTTAAGGCTGCTTTCAAATTTCGGTCTTTTTCCATCAGTCACAATCCGTTTTGTGACTGATGTGACGGATGCGTTGGATATTGCGGTACAACTGATGGGACGGATCCATTAAAAAACGGGTCCGTTGTAGCAGTTTGTAACTGGCAAAAAGAATCCAGCTGTGGTCGCGGCTAATCAGAGTGACGTCACCGCTGACAACGCGACTCACTTCAGTTGCTCCGTGGAGCTCACAGCAAGCGGCGGTGCTCTATGGCCGCTCGCTGTCCGCTTCCGATGTAGCAGAGCTGGATGCATCGTGGGACCTCGTGTGGATTACGTCGGACCTGGAGGGGTATTTGGGGATTAATAAAGTGGTGAAAGAGGGTTTTTTTGTGTTTTATTTCAAATAAAGGATTTTTTGGTGTTTGTGTTTATTTACTTTCACTACAGTTTAGTGATGGGGTGTCTCAGACACCTGCCATCACTAAGCTAGGACTTAGTGGCAGCTATGGGCTGCTATTAACTCCTTATTACCCTGATTGCAACCGCATCAGGGCACTCGGGATGAGCCGGGTAGAGTCCCGGGACTGTCGCATCTAATGGATGAGGCATTTCCGGGCGGCTTCTGGCTGATATTTTTAGTCTGGGGGGCTCCCCATACTGTGGGGCTCGCCATAATGAGAATACCAGCCCTCAGCCGAGTGGCTTTACCTTGGCTGGTATTAAAATTGGGGGGGACCACATGCCGTTTGTTTGTTTTACTGCAAGATATAGACCTGCCCACCGGCGGCTGTGATTGGTTGCAGTGAGACAGCTGTCACTCAGCGTTGGGGCTCGTCTGACTGCAACCAATCATAGGCGCCGGTGTGCGGGGGAAGCAGTGAATAGGAGATGGAATAATGAGCGGCCGGCATTTTCAAAAGCAGGAGAAGCCGCCAGAGCAGTGTGACAGCTGTGCAGCACTGCACCGCGCCGGTGATCGGTGAGTATGAGAGAGGGTGTGAGAGGGAGAGACCAACCGACAGAGAGAGAGAGAGAGACCGACAGACAGACAGAGAGATATTTTTCTAACCAGAAAGGAATATAAACATCTGAGCATGCTCTGTTGCTAAAAGACGGAACCATCCCCGAAATCCATCATTTGACAGATTGGACGGATTCAGGCACCCATAGACTTCCATTATAACCAACAACGGATGCCGACGGAATCCTGTGCACTGCGTTTTTTCGACGCTACAAAAAACATTACATTCTGCGTTGCTTCCGCCCGCCAGTTAGTCATTCAATGACTGATCAGTCGCATAGCGGATGCAACGCAGGGCCATCAGTCGCAATCCGTCGTTAATACAAGTCTAAGGGAAAAAACTGAATCCTGCAAATTATTTTGCAGGATTCAGTTGTTTCTCTAAGCGATGGATAGTGACTGATCGGATAGTGACTGATGGAAAAAGACGTTAGTGTGAAAGCAGCCTAAAATGCTGAATGTAAGCATATCTTTTGTTCAGAGATTGGATGTTTTATTTCATAAATATGTGCAAGTAAAGTTGCAGCAAAGCACTGCTTTTTGGATACAAGTAGAGACTGCACCCAGAAGAACACGAGCTACATGCTTCAGAGGAGACTGTGAGCCAATTTTGGGGGTGGTCTCCACTTCTGTTGTGACCACGCACGTTCCTGCGATGACGAGAACAGAAGATGCGAGGGTACATGCACCACCCTCGCATAACACATACAACGGTCTAATGCAGGAAGACATTCTTCACAATGATGGCACCGGAGATAGCTCTATGCACAGAATCTGACTCTTAGGGGTACTTTGCATGCTGCGACATCACTAGCCGATGATAGCGATGCCGAGCGCGATAGTACCCGCCCCCGTCTCACATGCGATATCTTGTGATGTTCGCTACGGCAGCTATTATCGCTACGGCAGCTTCACACGCACTTACCTGTCCTGCGACGTCGCTCTGGCCGGTGACCCGCCTCCTTTCTAAGGGGCGGGCCGTGCAGCGTCACAGCGGCGTCACACGGCAGGCGGCCAATAGAAGCGGAGGGGCGGAGATGAGCGGGACGTAAACATCCCGCCCACCTCCTTCCTTCCGCATAGCCGGTAGAGGCAGGTAAGGAGAAGTTCCTTGCTCCTGCAGCTTCATACACAGCGATGTGTGCTGCCGCAGGAACGAGGAACAACATCGTACCTGTCGGTGCAGCGAAATTATGAAAATGACCGACACTACACAGATCACCGATTTACGATGCTTTTGCGATCGTTTATCGGTGCATCTAGGCTTTACACGTTGCGACGTCGTTACCGGCGCCGGATGTGCGTCACTTTCGATTTGACCCCGGTGATATCGCAGTAGCTATGTGCAACGTGCAAAGTACCCCTTAGTGAAGAGTTTTCTGCAATACTTACAAATGATACTGCGCAGGTGCAAGAATTAATGTCTATGACAATGACATGGGGAGGAAGGTCACGCAGGCAGAGAGGGGCGGGAATAGAAAGCAAAACTCGACCCATATATTACCACCTCTGTTGCACCTGTCAATCAAATAGCAATGCATTGCTGGAACTTTACTTGCTCATATTTCTGAAAAAAAACCTCCAATCTCATCAATCTACATTCAGCATCCTAGCGCCAGTATAGCACTGGCTTTACTTTATATATGAAAAGCCTGATGGTTGGTTCTCTTTAAAATGTGGTATTTTAGGAATTCCAGTAGTACTGTATCTTTAGGAAGAGAAACAAAAAAACCTGTTGTTGTGAGTCAACCGCTTTATGTTCTAAATTACACCCGATTGTATCAGTGAATCCTTGTAGGCGTTTGAATAATCCCAGACAAATTACACAGGTGTGGCAGAGGTTACTGAAACAAACAAACGTTTTCTTCTAATCTCAGACAACTCCTTTGAACAGTAAGATTAATTTTAGAAAACGTTTGACAACACCGTGCAATTTCAGAAGTTCGGATCACTGAGGGGTTTGGCGATGAGACTTCCGATGAACAGCAGATGCACTTAAACATGAAGAATGGAACTAAGTTCTCATTGATTAGATCCAGCGGGATAGTTATGGGGCAAGACACGGTGAATAATATTGGACATGATGATTCCCATCTTATTTACCACCGTTCTTGAATGTTTACGTAATGCCTTAAGAACTTTAAAACTCCAAACATGGAAATGTAAGCATGGCACCACAAGTTATTGGGATGAATCAGAAACCTTTACATCTGCTGGAGATATTTTATGGTAGTCTACTAAGAAGATGTGAAAATTCCACAGAGTGTTTACACAGCTGAGAAAGCCTTCTAGTTTGGCACCTTCCTCTACCAATTGTGCCAGGTGGATGTACCGGGAAGTCTTCGGTCTCCATCAGCCATGGCGAATTCACTACATTCCTAAATTCTTCTAAAAAGCCATCAGTGACATATAAAGTTACCACAACTATAAATGATCAATTCCACAAGCTCATTTCGCCCAGGCTGGCACTCATGCACATCAGGAATCACCATACAAAGCTCAGAAACCCAGAAATGAGGAATGAACTTATCAATCTTTTAAACTCAACTTCTTTTATTAAATTCAGATTTGCTGAACGTTTCATGGACATGATTTATATTACGGAAGGTGAAGCATGAGACAAATAAGTCAAAGGATCGTACTTTGTACTTTGGTGTTACTTTGGTACCGCCGGGTACTGTAACACCATGTTTACACAAAGGTTAAAAACTGGTCATGTTTCGAATGGATATACATTCACTTAAACATAAAACGTAAAGACTTAGAACAAAAGACACTGCAAACTGTCAAAATCAATTAATACATGGGTGTAAAGGGATTGGATGAAAAAAGGTCTTTATTATTTCCAGAAGCAGTGCCCTACTCGTCTGTAGGTTGTGTCTAGAATTGCAGCTCAACTCCATTTAACTCCTTTAAAGGCTATCAACACTTTTATCATGGAATAAATGGTTCTTAGAAATTATTAGTAATTATAGAAAGATAAACTTTATTTAAAGGGAACTTGTCAGGTGTAATATGCACCCAGAACAATGAGCAGTTCTGTGTGTATATTGCTAATCCCTGTATAACCGTCCCTGTATATACTAGCATAGATAAAGAGATCTTTAGAAAAGGTATTTCTAAAGATCTTTTACTGTATGCTAATGAGTGAGGGTCTAGTCCCCTGGGCGTTAGTTCCCTGGCCAGTCGGCTCCATTAGAATGTTAGTATATCCTTGTGGGTGTGCTAACATGCTAATGAATGCACAGCATCAGAGGATGATCTCACTCACCTCTCCGCTGCCATCGATGGGGGATTTAGGCTCAGTGCGCATAACCTCGGTGTTTGGGTCATGCACATTATGAAGCCAGGTATACGTGTCCTGGCTTCAAACTGAAGTAGTCCGCATGACCCAAACTTTGAGGTCATGCGCACTGAGCCGAAATCCTGCGTCGGTCACGATGCCGGCGGAGAGGTGAGTGAGATCATCCCATCCTCTGATGCTGTGCATTCATTAGCATGTTAGCACACCCACAGGGGCGTACTAACATGCTAATGGGGGCGACTAGCATGGGAAGCAACGCCCAGGGGACTAGTTCCCGAGCTCATTAGCATACAGTAAAAGATCTTTAGAAATACTTTTTCTAAAGATCTCTTTATCTATGCTAGTGTATACAGGGCCCCTCACGCCCTCACCCTGTGTGACAGCGTGTCTGCAACCAATCAAGAGGCTTACAGCTTACTAATGATGCCTATACTATTAGATGAGGTGGGCTACCCAGCACTATATAAGTGCATCCTACAGGACAGTACGGCTAATCTGACCTTGTGTTGTGTAATGGTCAATTTTTTTTCTGTGAAACATTCATAACCCCCTTAATTTAAGACCATAGATAGGTGATTTTTTTTTTGTAACTCAGTCCTGATTCTTCAGTAAGATAATAAAGGGAAACTAGGAATACCCCATGGAGTTGTTAGGAGGTACTATACATATAGTCTATCCTAAAACATTTGGATGTCCAATGGGGCAAATTTGAAACATTTTAATAATTGGATGCTTTTTTTAAAACTTAGGTGGGGAGCCTTAACGTCTTCTAACAATTCTTCATAAGCCCAAAGTATGTATTACTGTGCAGTCTACCAATACTAAATCTGTACTTGGTTGTCACATATGCCATTTTATTACATATCAGTAAGTCATTGTTTAATGAAACGAGATAAATTCCAATGGATTGGCCAGAGGTTTAAAATTAATTTCTTTATTAGTCCACATAGGATTTACATAATTAAAAATGTATGTCTTACAATGACTTCTTCAAGAATTTATGTTACACCACTTTTTTTTCTTTATTTTTATAACCATGTTTAGTGAAAAAGAGAAAAGATCTCTTTTGACATGAGAATGTAGAATTGGGAAATAATTATCTGGACTGATGGATGACTGTATCCAATGAAACAATGAAAAAAATTGGAAAATTAACTTACCTGATTTTGTCAAGAACATGCCCCCCTTTCGCAGACATGACCAAATGCCTATTTCTGGAATACCGCATAAGAAAAGCGATGAAGAAGATCTAAGGTTGAGTTGGAAGATGGATGAAACAAAGTGGAATGGAAATACGGGACTTGATTATGGGATGTAGCAATATGGAGTGAAAGAGAGTTGCATTATGAAATCTCACATGATGGAGGTACAAGGTTCCATTATGGATGTTTGCATAGACGAAATCTGGGAATGGGATTCTTTTTAAAAGAAGGCAATGCTATATGACTAGGGGTAAAGGGCTGAATGCTCATGTTGGAGGATGTTGTGAAAGCTGATGGGATGTTACACAATGAAGAAGTTGGCTCAGTTCCTAAATCAGGATCCAAGTAATTAGTGTAATGGTTTGCAATGAAATTCCGAGTAGATTTGATAGTTGTTTTTTTTTCCTCACACCAAACAAAAAATACGTAAGAACAAAAAAAATAATAATTACAATTTATTTTCCATCTGCCTATTATAAATTTATCCTAACCTAAAAAGCTTTCCACATCCTGACATATGAAAACGACATCACCATTATCTGCAGTAATCTGGGCGAAAACAGGAATATATCTGACGATCCGATGCTATAATATTCCTGTATGTGGAGAAAGATGTGGTTATATGTTCCTCTACAATACTTCTGAAACAGATGACCATCATTTTGTGTAAAATCACAGAACAAAACTATAAACGCAACACATTTGATTTGCTCCTATTTTTTCATGAGATGATCTCGAAGATCTAAGACTATTTCTATGACAACAAAAGGCCTTTTTCTCTCAAATAATGTTCATAAATTTGGCTAAATCTGTGTTATTGAGCACTTCTCCTTTGCGGAGATAATCCATCCACCTCACAGGTGTGGCGTATCAAGATGCTAATTAGATAGCATGATTATTGCACAGGTGAGCCTTAGATTGGCCACAAAAAAGGCCCCTCTAAAGTGTGCAATTTGACAGTATTGAGTGGTCCGGGGGAGTCAGAAAGCCAGTTAGTATATGGTGTGACCACCACCTTTTGCCTAGCGCAGTGCAACACGTCTCCTAAGGCACACCTGTACAATAATTATGCTGTCTAATCAGCATCTTGAAATGCCACACCTGTGAGGTGGATGAATTATCTACACAAAGGAGAAGTGCTCACTAATACAGATTTAGACAAATTTAAGAAGGCTCTTTGTGGACATAGAAAAAAAGTCCTGGATCTTTTGGATTCAGCTCATGAACAATGAGAGAAAAAGTGTTGTATTTATATTTTTGTTCAAAAAAAAAAAAAAATATATATATATATATATATATATATATATATATATATATATATATATATATATATCAGCATATAATATGTATGTATATGATACAGTATATGCTTTCTGAAGAAAAGAGATTAACTAATTTGAACCTACTGAACAAAGAAATGTCACATTTTGGGATACAGTGTCTAGTATCTTCCCCACATTAATAGACTGCATACTATTTGTTGGTTGATACAGCAAGGTTTAAATATACTTTAGGGCCCATAGGGTCTGCAATGGAGTTGACAACATTATGAAAAAGTATGCCTTAAAATGTGGTTGCTGAATCTAGAATGAAGCACCCAACACAAATCATTTACCAAGAAAGTCCAAATGCATTTTCGCAAATAGATTTTTGACCAATTACACATTAAAGAAAATGAAAAACAAATGGGGGGGTTGGAATTGGGTTTATTACTGGATTAGTTTATGGGACTTTAGGGAGAGCGGCTTAGCCTTCGTGGGTCCCAATCCCCTTTTGATATAGGTTGTCCAAAACTGTGAACATCTCTTTTTTACAGGATTTCATTTTTAGCAAAAAGGGGTTGAGGAATTTCCCAAAGACCATTAACCAACCTCCCATTTGCTTCATTTTTCTTTGTTACTGGATTAGTGTACGGGACCCTTTGGAAAGCACAGCCAAGCCTTGGTTGGTCCAATCCCTTTTTGATATAGGTTGTCTAAAACTGAGAAGGTCTCTTTATAGTATTCCATTTTTAGCAAAAAGGGGTTGAGGGATTTCCCAAAGGCCATTAACAAAAAGGGGGTTTATGTTGGTTCAAGTTTGATTTTGGTTAAAAGGCCTCCTCTTTTCGATTTAGGCCACCATAGGTACCAAAAAAGGATCCCTCCTGAATTTTTCCCAAAGGGTACCATTAAACTAACAGATTGGAAGTGTAACTGGGCCATATTTCTGCCACACGTGAAGGAAATGAGATGGTGATATCAAAAGTATAAAATAATCTAAGACATACAAAATATATATATAGAAGCTTGAACTGTAGGAGCTTGGGTATACGGGGATTATTAAAATGAGCTGCAAAAATAGACACAAATCAGAGCCATCCTGTGAATCAGTAAAGGCGTACGACGAGTGTGATATCCATTACCTTAGAAATCTATCAGTGAAAACTATAAGAACTAAAAAGCACAATGGACGTCAGCGCGTTACAATATGACATTCTGCGCAACCTTCCGCTCATCATTATCCTTATGCCTTTACATGGATAATACTGATACTGTCTTAAAATATTGACAATTAGAAGCCCTCTGTCTTCATCTATATACAGTGTACCTGACTTGGTATATGTACAGCGTATTTGACTAAAAGTCTGACTATAAGCCAGAAATATCCGAAAATAAAATCAGTGCCCTTAATTATAATCAGGTTTACATCTATATTACACTAGAATCCACAGAAATGAGAATGAATGCATAGACCCCCATACACTACCGACAACTAGGGGACGTGAGGCTGAATACACTTTAATTAGCCTTGCCTCCGTTGTGTCTAATATGTATTCTGGAATCCATCGTTTATTTGAGCTGCAAAAAAATATTGCAATGTTATTACATGAAGGATGCAAAGGGCAAAAAGTTATTGCAATGGGTAAATCGTGTCAAAAAGTGGGATTTTTTTTTTGGAAGTATTACTATTTGAAGCATTAGTTCCCAACTGCTATGATACTACAATTCCCAATATGCCATAAAAACCGGCTGAAGAGCCAAAGCTTGGCGACGCCTGGATTTGAGAATTTTAGTATTTATTTCCCATACAAGCATGACTTCATGTGCAATAGATCCCCACTGAAGTCAATCGGTACGTCACACTTTTGTGACACTCCCGATTGACTTGTCTCATAATATTTCCACTTAGAGGTGGCACAATTAGTTCTCATTGCAATAGTTACCTGCCATTGTTTCAATAGAAGCTGGTACCATAGAAGAAGGCCAGTAATAAAAAAAACAAACCAGTTGGGGGAGATAAATAATACCGGCAGTGTAAATAAATGATCTAAGGAGCCAAATGGCGCAATGTTTCAAGAAAAAAAAAAAAAAAAAAAGAAAAAAAGTTCACATTTGCCTTAAAGAGAGGCATTCATTAATAAATTACAAGCTGGGCCAAAAAGTAGCAAGTCTGTGAAGGTATTAATGGCCATTAAAGTGGTTTTAGCAATTAAAAGGGATCTGGTTGTGTTTAAAAAGTCCAGAGGACAGCATGTTATAGCGCTCGAGGAGCTGGGAATTTCATATTCCAAAGTAAAACTATTATTTACTTATATCACTGCTCATTCTGGACTTAGAAGGCTTTGGGACCGCCCACTGGACTCCTGTGTATAATCATGTTAACAGCTATCGCAGTGTGCACAGTAGGAGCGCCCACTGGACTACTAAGCTCAGAAGGAGTAGAGATATACATGAATAAATGATGTGTTCTACTTAAAGGGTAGCTCCACTACTTTTATATCCTGAGGATAGGTCATCAGTATCAGATCGGTTGCGGTAGGACACATGGCATCCCCACAGATCACTTGCTCTCAGTGCCGGCAGAAGGCGAATGCTAGCAGATGCAGAGTTGAACTGTACAGTTCCGGGAACTATGTAGGTGCCACTGCTAGGTACTGCACATCGACCCCTAAAGGAAGGAGTGGAAAACCGATGAACGATAGGGGTAGGGAGGCTGTCTCGGACCCCAAAAAATCTGATATTGATGACCTATCCTCAGGATATAAAAGTAGTGGAGCAACCCTTTGTTTCCAACAAATGCTCCATTTTCTACATAGTCAATGAGATGGGTTCATCTTTAGTACTGTATGCCCTTGAGGGAATATCGTAGCGTAGAACAGCATGAGAGCGATGTGTGCAGCATATTCAGTAACAGGTCAGTAGCTCTTTTCCATGGATGTGCATATTGAATGTTCAGAAACAGCTCGGAGGTGACAATATTTGCATGGTACCAGGGGTTATCCATTGGTAGTTCTCAGCCTCGGAGAACACACATGATGCAGTCCCAGTTTCCAATTAACATTGCTGACAATATGGCTTTACACTTTACATCGTAAAAATAGATGTGAAATGGTTTCCATTCTTAATGCCCATTTTGTTCCTCTGCTACGCTGAGATCAGCCTTTTCAGTCTCACTTAGCGCTGTATTTTCATCTCCAGGGTCCGCGGGAATTTCCACAATAAAACTGAATGTATGAATGCTCTGCGGATCAACAGGCGGGACCAACGTAAGAGATTCCACGCTGAGTGCATCGGTATTGTCATCAGATATTAGGGAGATGGTCGGCTGGGGTGCTGGAGTCAGGCTCGGAGACAAGTTGGTAATTTCACCGTCTGCCTTTAGCAAGGAACTTTTCCGAGTTCTAGAGCCAGAGTGCGGAGTCTCATCGATGGACTCCATCTGACTGTAAAGGGTCATTGGAGGTTGGTCAGGAGTGGAAGAATCATCTGGTGAAAGAAAATAGGTATCATTAGTACACAGATAGGATAGGAGTTCATGTAAGGCTTAGTAAAGGAAATGTATAAAAAAATAAATCTTCACAAATACTACACAGAGAGGAACATAAAAACATTCAGAATGGTCTACAACACAAACAGGACAAAACCAAGGAAAGGGCACACGAGCACCATGGACTCCATCCATAACAGAGACAGGATTCCCATGCTAAGTCCATTTTTCAATAGGTTAGCTCTGGATCCTATTGATTTTAATGAGGTTTATTAGGGTTTAGGTATTTTCCCAACACAAGAACAGCACCAATTTAAAAAATACAAGAAAACCAAACACAAACCCGGACAATCCTCATCGACAAGGAATGTGAACAGAGTCTAACACTGTGCACCTTCACTAACAACCACAAAATGTAACTTCACGTATGAGCGACTGCCGCTGTCACCCGTCACCAGGCATTACTGAAATATTCAGCTCTATTGCCTCCTTTTTGGGGGTGGTGGAGTCACCCTATAATTATATAACGTGTGTGGTCACTGTTAAACACATGTGGGAAGAGAAAAAGAAAGCTTAATAGGAATCTGTCAGCAGGTTATTGGCATTTTATCTGGGAGAAGCATAAGGTAAAAGTGGAGAGCCTGATTCCAGCGATGTGTCACTTACCAAGCTGTGTGCTGTAGTTTCCATACAATCATGGTTTTATTAGCAGGAAATTATCACTACAGGACTAAGTGTCGTGTGCAGGTCAGTCAGGCTAACTTGTGTAACCACATCCCCGCCACTGATTGGAAGCTTGCTGACAATTCACTGTACACATGAAAGCTGCAATCAGGGATGTGAGCGGGGCTATATACAACCCAGGAGTCTTAGCTGTGTGATGGCAGAGAAAATAGGGATCCTATCCAAACTGCACCAAGCAGTCCAGTAAGTAATACATCACTGTAATCAGGGTCGTTGTCCCTACGTTATGTTATATCAGATTACGTAGCAAAAACCTGCTGACAGATTCCCTTTAGCGCTGCATTTTTACAATGAAAACAATCAGCTCCATTTCTCTTATCCAAAGTACTTCAACTGCGCCCTCCTTAGGCCTCATTAAGACATTAGTAATTTTCTTGTAAGCAAAGAACGGTCTGAGTTTCATCAGTTTTTTTGTCATCAGTTTGGTCAGTGTTAGCTTTTACCTTCAGAGTTTGGTCAGAGTTTCATTAGTTTTTCTCAGATGAAGAAAAAGAAAATGATTACGGTTTCTAAACCTTCTCCTATCAAAAAGTCCATGAAAAACGGAAAGTACATGGAAGGCATTCTAGTGCCGCCTGACATTTTCAATGACCCATAGACTTGCATTCACAATCCTACAAGTGTCCTTGATTTTGCGTGGACCACTCAGTCTGTAAAAATACAAGCATCTGTGAACAATTCCATAGATACCCATGATGGGTGAAAAATATGGATAGAACGTGTATGTGAAAGTGTCTGGCTTGTATGCATGTGGTAGCCTTTCAATGCTTATTTTTTCTCTAATCACTAAATGGGCAAATAGCACCATATTACACAAAGTGATGGCATAGCGCTATGATCAACAGATGTCCAACCTCTGGGACCTGGAAATAAAGAGCCTGCGGGGCTGGCATAATTAACCTGGCTCCGAATTATATAGGGAACTGCATTGGATCCTGTTTACTTGGAGCCCAGGCCCAGCGGGTGACTGGGAATTTCCCACTACACAGGAAAGACTGAACTGGCTGCAGCCCGTTCATTCTCTGCATTGTTGCCACTTACTCATGTTATTCTTTTAAATTACCATACTAGCTATTGTACTTAATCTGGAAGATATATATATATATATATATATATATATATACACACACACACACACACACACACACACACACACACATGCATGCATATATATATATATATTTATTTTTTTTTTAATTTACATTTTTGTACATTTTGAGCGGTTTAGATAGCATTTATGTATGCACATTGAATAGGCACAATATTTAAATATTTTGAGCCAAAGACTGAATCAGATCTTATGGTGTGGGGTGGGGAAACCTTTTCCCAATCTATTCTTCACACGACTGGATCTGTGACACTAATAATACCAGCTCTGGCATGGCATTATGATGCACTTACTATGATTATGGACGTAAAGAGTTTCCCACCATTTTATTTTATTTTACACATGTCCCAAGTGTGATATAAAAATACTAATTAACACATACTCATCTATTAAACTGGCCACTGGCCGTCTACCCTGCCAGTCTATTTCCAGCACTGTGAGAACAAGACCACTGTAGCCAATCAGTCTGTACACAAGAGTGTCAGAAAATATGTGGCGCCAAATACAGGACCATTCTTGAAGAAAACCTGTTGGAGTCTGCAAAAGACCTGAGACTGGGACGGAGATTTGTCTTCCAACAAAACAATGATCCCAAACATAAAGCAAAATCTGCAATGGAATGGTTCACAAATAAACGTATCCAGGTGTTAGAATAGCCAAGTCAAAGTCCAGACCTGAATCCAATCGAGAATCTGTGGAAAGAGCTGTAAACTGCTGTTCACAAACGCTCTCCATCCAACCTCACTCAGGTGCAGCTGTTTGCAAAGGAAGAATGGGCAAGAATTTCAGTCTCTCGATGTGCAAAACTGATAGAGACATACCCCAAGCGACTTGCACCTGTAATCGCAGCAAAAGGTGGCGCTACAAAGTATTAACTTAAAGGGGACTAATAATATTGCACGTCCCACGTTCCTGTTATTTATTTATTTTTTTTAAGTTTAAAATAAGCAATAAATTTCGTTCACCTATACAATTGTGTCCCACTTGTAGTTGATTCTTCACCATAACATTCAAATTTTTATATTTATGTTTGAAGTCTGAAATGTGGGCAAAGGTTGAAAAATTCAAGGGAGCTGAATACTTTCGCAAGGCACTGTATGTCTACTAGGAAGATTAATTATGAAAATAGGATCATTTATTTAGCAGAATGTCCCAGTATTTTAGCATTATATCTTTTATTTTATTGTGTGCACTATTCTATAGATTCGTAATAGGGGGTCTCAGATACCTACCATTACTAATCTAGGGCTTAGAGGCAGCTGTGCTCTGTCAATAACCTGTTATTACCCCGATTGCCACGCACCAGAGCAATCAGAATGAGCCGAGTGAAGTGCCAGGATTGTCAAATTTAGTGGATGTGACAATTCTGGGTGGCTGCAGGCTGCTATTTTTAGGCTGAGGGGCCCAATAACCATGGGCCTCCCTAGCCTGAGAATTTCAGCCCCCCAGCTGTTAGCTTTACCATGGTTGGGTATCAAAACTGGGGGTACTGTGTCGCGGGCGGGGAGGAGGGTGTCAGCACACTACGCTCACCCCTTCTGCTCGGATCCGGCAGCTGCTCAGTGGTGGCTCGAGCTGTGGGCCGGATCCCGGGGTTCCTCGAGCGACACTCCTCGCCCGTGAGTGAAAGGGGGTTTGTTGTTGGGTGTGGGGGATTGTTATAGTTCGTGACGCCACCCACGGTTGTGGTGATTGCACCACCGCTGCTCTGAGTGGGGATCCCGGGGATGGTGATGCGGAGCAGCCAGGTGTTGTGTTGCCCCTCCGTGGGTAGGGGTTGGTGATCCCGGTGCTGGTTTGTGAGGTGCAGGGCTTGGTGGGCGCAGGGACGCGGGGGCAGCGCTGTGCCTTGCGGCACTGTGGTACTCACTCAGCCTGAGACTTGGACACAGTTTGTACGGTAAACCAAACGGCTGGTAGGACGGTCCCACAGACGGCTGCTTTGCTTTCCCGGTAGGTGACGGTGATGTCCCTCTTCCTTGCACCTGTATGTACGGATGGTTGCGATGGGTCCCCACCGGTAACCCGCTCCCCGGCTTCAAGCTGGGCCGGAGGAGCACTACACTTTGCCCGCAGGCGCTGGCCCTCAGAGACTGGTGCCCTGGTGGTGGCGGTGCCTCTGTTGTACGGGTTGGGCTGTTGCCTTCAATCGGGACTTGGTTGTTGGGGGAATCTACATCCCCTTCACTGACGGATTCGGCAAATTTGGCGACTCCTAGCCTTGCCGGGGTCCGAGAGGCCCCTGCCCTGGTGCTGACTGTCTTTCGGAACACTGCTCCAGACCACCGGGCACACAGCCAACGGGGTCCTTCCAGGAACTTCCAAACGGTCCCCCTCCGGACAGTCACCGCCGTCGCTGACCTTGCTGTTCTGGCCCTACACAAAGCTGGGCTCTCAGGCTTGCACACTCTCTGCTCTGTCACCACTTCTTGCTTTCCTCCTTTTCCACTTTTCTTTCCTTCACTTTCACTTCTCTGTTGTTTACTCTAGCCCTACACTGGACTTCACTCTTCCCCTGGCCGGGGCTATCTGCCTGGTTTTCCCGCCTCCAGAGTTGTGAGCTCCTCGGTGGGCGGAGCCAACCACCTGGCCCACCCACTGGTGTGCATCATCAGACTCCTGGAGGAAGGCAACAAGGATTTTTGGTTCAGCTTAGGTGTGCCTACCTGGGATGTGGGGTGTGGGACCTGTGTCCCCTGGCTTGCCCAGGGCGACACATTCCCCCTTAGCAAAATGCAGACCGTCCGCGGGCTGCCGTCCTACACCGGTTTTATTTTTTTCTGTAAAAGGGATAACAGGGTTAAACATAACATAAGCATTTTTAATAACTTCTTCCCAAGACGGGAGGCACATTTTACTTTTAACGTTTCAACGGTATACGGTCACGGTTTCCGCTCTCTCCCACCCAAGTAACCTGGCCCTGATGCTGCCCCTAAAACCCAGGCAGCACCCCTTGACCCACAGTCCAGCACACGGTACCCGAGCGGGATCTGTCCTTCCCTCCAGAGGGTAGCCACCGGTTCCTTTGGTGGCTGGGCCCTGGCCTGCTCTGCTCAGGGCCCTCCCTCCAACCTGCCTCTCCGGAGGCGGCCTGCGGAAACGGTAACGGTACCCAACATATTTACAAGCCACTAACGTTTGTGGTTGCCCTGCAAGTTCACGGGCTTGTCCATGGATAGTTCCCATGCATTTTTAAACGGTCCCCACGGGGACAACGGTGCCGGCTCCAGCCGGTTGCTAATCACAGCAGACAATCAGGTGAAAACTCGGATAATCATCTTTCTTATCATTGCAGAACTTTCAAAACTTTTCAACCAAACAAGCAGGTGGTCCCAACGGGGACGGTGCTGCGGGCATCCATGGACACTACTGGGCATTTTCGTCCTCCTCACCCGGCTCGGGGTGAAAGGACACGGGCACCAGCCCCTCCAGTGCATAGCAAGCACGGCGTGGAAGGGCCGCCCGATACCCGTTGTTCCCGGTTCGGGGGACATATGTGGCCTCCATGCCAGGCAGAGCAACGACCCCCTCCTCTTCCTCCGACACTGGCTCCGTGTCAGGACCGGAGTCGCTATCTTCTGCCCCTGCCGCGGACACAGAGGGGTGCACGTCCGGCGGGTCAGGTGCGGTGCAGCGCACGAGCGAGCAGGACGGAGGTAACACAGGAGCCAGGGGCAGACCGGGTCCCTCAGCCGCAGCGACCGGTCCCTCGGGGACACAGGGGCGTGGGTCATTCTCCAGCTCCTCCATCACGGCCTCCACTCCATACACTCGCGCCACAGCAACTAGGGCCTCCACCTCCGCGGCCCACTGCTCCATCAGCCCGGCGATCCGACTCTGGTAGTGGCGGCAGATCCCTGCCGCCCGAGCCCTCAGCCATCCCGCTGTTCCAGCCACCCACTCGGTAGCTTCTGCAGAGCTAGGTGGGGCAGACATCTCGGCAGTCGTGCTTTCCAGGAACCCAGTCCGTCTGCAGAGTCCTGGCGTCTCTGCTTGTATAGCCGCAGCTACATGCGGCCAGCCGCCATCGCGTCCCCCTTAGCTCTTTCCGGCCCCTCCTCTCTCGGGGCGGGGTTTTGGCCTTCGCGCCTCTACTGCTCGAGAAGACGCTCAAGCGGGAACTTTTCGCGCCAAAGATGGCGGCTTCTGAAATTTTTCTGCCGGATACCTCCGGCGGTAACAAGGCGCACCTCTACCAGACGGCAGAGCGGTAAGATCCTGTTCGTGACGCCAAGTTGTCGCGGGCGGGGAGGAGGGTGTCAGCACACTACGCTCACCCCTTCTGCTCGGGTCCGGCAGCTGCTCAGTGGTGGCTCGAGCTGTGGGCCGGATCCCGGGGTTCCTCGAGCGACACTCATCGCCCGTGAGTGAAAGGGGGTTTGTTGTTGGGTGTGGGGGATTGTTATAGTTCGTGACGCCACCCACGGTTGTGGTGATTGCACCACCGCTGCTCTGAGTGGGGATCCCGGGGATGGTGATGGGGAGCAGCCAGGTGTTGTGTTGCCCCTCCGTGGGTAGGGGTTGGTGATCCCGGGGCCCGGTGCTGGTTTGTGAGGTGCAGGGCTTGGTGGGCGCAGGGACGCGGGGGCAGCGCTGTGCCTTGCGGCACTGTGGTACTCACTCAGCCTGAGACTTGGACACAGTTTGTACGGTAAACCAAACGGCTGGTAGGACGGTCCCACAGACGGCTGCTTTGCTTTCCCGGTAGGTGACGGTGATGTCCCTCTTCCTTGCACCTGTATGTACGGATGGTTGCGATGGGTCCCCACCGGTAACCCGCTCCCCGGCTTCAAGCTGGGCCGGAGGAGCACTACACTTTGCCCGCAGGCGCTGGCCCTCAGAGACTGGTGCCCTGGCGGTGGCGGTGCCTCTGTTGTACGGGTTGGGCTGTTGCCTTCAATCGGGACTTGGTTGTTGGGGGAATCTACGTCCCCTTCACTGACGGATTCGGCAAATTTGGCGACTCCTAGCCTTGCCGGGGTCCGAGAGGCCCCTGCCCTGGTGCTGACTGTCTTTCGGAACACTGCTCCAGACCACCGGGCACACAGCCAACGGGGTCCTTCCAGGAACTTCCAAACGGTCCCCCTCCGGACAGTCACCGCCGTCGCTGACCTTGCTGTTCTGGCCCTACACAAAGCTGGGCTCTCAGGCTTGCACACTCTCTGCTCTGTCACCACTTCTTGCTTTCCTCCTTTTCCACTTTTCTTTCCTTCACTTTCACTTCTCTGTTGTTTACTCTAGCCCTACACTGGACTTCACTCTTCCCCTGGCCGGGGCTATCTGCCTGGTTTTCCCGCCTCCAGAGTTGTGAGCTCCTCGGTGGGCGGAGCCAACCGCCTGGCCCACCCCCTGGTGTGCATCATCAGACTCCTGGAGGAAGGCAACAAGGATTTTTGGTTCAGCTTAGGTGTGACTACCTGGGATTTGGGGTGTGGTGGTGTGTGACCTGTGTCCCCTGGCTTGCCCAGGGCGACACAACTGCACGCTGTTTTTTTAACTGATGTATTTAAATAATTTAAAAAAAAACAAACTCATGAGGTCCCTCTTATTTTCATACACATCCAAGATAAACGCATGGCTGAGGGCTGCAGCCTACAGCCGTATGCTTTATCTGTGCTGGGTATCATAATATGGGTGGAACCTATGCCAAATATTTTATTTATTTTTACACCACTATACATACACAGACAGCATGTGTGATTACAAGAGGTCAGATACGCTGTCACAGACAGGATGGGGGCGCATCTGACTGCAACCAATCACATATGCCGGGACTGTCGGTGGGCTGGGGAAGCAGTGCGTATGCATGCTGTTAATAAAGCAATGTAATAGAAGACCTAGGCTAGACTACAGCTACTGTACAACGAGATCCCTCCTGTTACTGCAAACCTGTACTTATCTATAAAATCACGTCAGTATGCAAATTAGCTTTCCTCCAGAGAACAAGAAAAATGTCATATTAGGCTGTGTACAGATAGATTCCCGGCTTGGCTAATATGGGATATGTTTCTTCTTCTGGACAACAGCTAATCTGCACACTGTTTTCCCATGTAGTATTGCTTGTAAGTGTCCATACATCAGCGGGTTCTCTTCGATCAGAATCAGTACCTCTTTGCTTGGACCACCGTCATCAGAAAACTATTTCTGAGCTTGCACACACATGTTCATGCAATGAAGTTCCTCATTGTTATTAGTATATGAAAACTATAGATTCAGACTGAAGGCAACAAAACCACAAAATAAAACGCATGGAAACAAGAAGTAAAGAAGCACATGTTAAACAAACCAAAATGTGTTAAAACTTACAAAGTTCACCCTTTTACTCTAAAATGTTTACACCTCCTTGTGATCCTCTGAAGCAATTTCATCACTTGGAATAAGTTTTCCAAAAGTCTTCCCTGTGGAGGTGAGCAGTTTTTGGCTGGTTAGCCTTCAGCATTTAGTAAAACATATCCCATACCATGTCAATATGGTTAAGTGAACCTGTCAGGTGCAATATGCACCCAGAATCACGTGCAGTTCTGGGTGCATAAGGCTAATCCCTGTATAACCGTCCCTGTATACACTAGCATAAAGAGATCTTTAGAAAAAGTATTTCTAAAGATCTTTTACCGTATGCTAATGAGCGAGGGCACTAACCCCCTGGGCGTTAGTTCCAAGACCAGTCTCCCCCATTAGCATGTTAGTACGCCCCTGTGGGCATGCTATCATGCTAATGAATGGTAGCGTCACAGGATGATCTCACTCACTTCTCTGCCGCCATCATGTCTGAAGGGGAATTTCGGCTCAGTGCGCATGACCCCGGAGTTTTGGTCATGCGCACTATGAAGCCGCGTGTACACGCCCTGGCTTCACACTGAAGTAGTGCACATGACCCAAACTCCGGGACGACTGGCAAGGGGAACTAACGTCCAGAAGACTAGTCCCCTCGCTCATTTTTCTAAAGATCTCTTTATCTATGCTAGTGTATACAGGGACAGTTAGGCAGGGATTAGCAATATGCCCCCAGAACTGTTCGTGGTTCTGGGTGCATATTGGACCTGACAGGTTCCCTTTAAACTCGGGTGATTGTGGAGGCCATGTCATGTGACACAGCACTCCATGGCTCTTCTTCATCACATAGCCCCCTATACAGACTGGAAAGGTGTTTTGCCTGATCGTCTGGTTGAAAAACAAATGATGGTCCCACTAAGTAAAAACCAAATGAGATGTTATGTCATTGCAGAATTTGGAAGTAGCAATGCTGGGTAAGTGTGTATGGAATTTGGAATAAATCACTAACACTGTCACCAGCAATGCACCCTCACCATCATATCTCCCCCTATATGGTTCACGGTGGACACCACACATGTAAAAATGCTCCACTCACATTTTCTACTTCTCACTGTAAACTCTAATGAACTTATCCTCTGCAGCTGAGGTAATTCTTGGTCTTTCTTTTGTGGTACGGTCCTCATGATAGACCGTTTCATCAGAGCGATTAGTGGTTTTCATGATTGCACCTGAGGATAAATGCAAGGTTCTAGCAACTTTTCTGACTGAATTACCTTAGTGTGTTAAAGTAATGATGGACTGTTTTGCTTTACTTAGTTGAGTGATTCTTGCCATATTCTGATCAGAACAATTGTGGAATAGAACTCAGCACTGTATGCATCTGCTTTCCAGCACTGCCTCTGCAAAACATACCTAATGGTCTCAAACACTTTCAAAAGGCCGGCGAGCCCACAAAACTCTTGATGATGCATATTTGTTTATTCATAGCCATTCCAGGTGACGATCAGATGAAGTTGTTTAAAAAAAAGCCAATGATATGTAAAGCGGTCATCAAAGTAAAAGAGGAATACTTTGAGGAATCGAAGGTTTAACATTTAACACATTCTGGTTTGTTTCTAATGTATTTCTTTACTTCTTGCTTCCTTGTGTGCCCAATTGTGCCGCCCCTGCAGCGGATCGAACCGCTAGGATCTGGGGGTGGTGATTACTCGTGGCTTGAGGGTCTCTGGACCCGGGGGCTAGGGGACACACTCAAATGGAAAAGGGGGTATTTACAGGGGATTTGGTATAGTTTGTGATGCCACCCGTGGTGTACGGTAATTGGGAGTACCGCCGCTGTCATTGGGAGTACCCGGGGCGATGGAGTGGGGCAGCAAGATGACGTTACCCTCCATGGGTAGCGGTAGGCCCCGGGACTCTGGATGGTGATGCGGGGACGCAGTGTAGGGGTCAGTCAGGTACTCACTCAGCAATGAAGCAGACGCTGACAACAGGGTAAACAAAGTCCCTGACTGCCGTTACCTCTCGAGGGGAGCTTCTCTGGGTCCCGTCCCCTGCAGCACTGCCTGGTGGTCCGTAACCTGCCTCCTGGCAAAAAAGTTTAGATTGTCCGTTGTGGCCCGGTAGCTGGAAGCTTTCCGGGTCCCGCTCCCCACAATGGCTAAGTGAAGGAGCCTGCTCTCAGGAGCTCACTCCTGGGATTTCAGTGGGCCGCTTGCTAGGAAAGCCCTATCGCCGTCGTTGCGCTAGTGCCACCGATCTCTGAGCTGGATGGGAACAGTCCATAAAGGCCCTGTCCTCCACAGGTTGTCGGGTCGCCTGAAGCTTCTCCCCGACCTAGGGTCCGTGTACCCAGACGTGCATTCGGTCCTGGACCTTTGATAGGACCAGGCTGCTGACCGTCCGCCTTGACGGGTTCCAGGAACCTAACCTCCGACTCCTCTAGGTCCAGACCACCGTCAGCGACGTAGTTTACTTCTCCCCTGGGAACTCTAACTCCCATCTTTCTCAGAGCTCCTCACAGCTCGAGGGCTACCACTGAACTGAACTTGACACCTCCCACATCCCTGTCTGACCCCTAGGTGGGCGGCCCGATTCCTGCTTAAGCAGCCCACTGGTGTGCCTGACAGGTGTGGTGCAAAGTGTATCTAGGATTTGTGAATGCTGGTGGAGGCAGTACTGTAGGATGGAGACCCAGAACCATGGGGGTTTGAGCCCTGCACAGGAAGGGCAGATTGTGCAGATCCCTGTGACGACCCGAATAGTCCAAGGCGTCACACAATCATGGTTTTGCTGCCTTCAGGCTGAATCTACAGTGTGCACATTCTAATTTACAATGAAAACCATTGCAAGAACAGGTGTAATCAAACTTTTGACCAATACTGTACATCAGTATCTAACTTGGCATAAGTCATACCTTTCCCTCTCCCTCCCAAAAAAGCAAAACACACATAGAATTAGTTTAGTTGCACATGACATATGGAATTAAAGTAAAATAAGGACCTATCATGAGATAAACCATTTTCCTGAGTGATGATGATTATTTTTATACTTGGTCAAAACATACAGATTTTCTCGGAAAGTAAACCACAGCATCACACCCTGGCCATATCAAAATAGTCTATAACCACAAGCATTTTAAGTAGAATTGTAGGTCTGCCTGTGGTTAATCAATGAGGATGAAATAGAGAAGTAGCAATTTCCTTCCATAGACTTACTATTGAACTTGATCACTTTACCAGTGTGAGCATTCCCATATTGAAGGAGAGTTGAAATCTCAGTTGTAATCTTTTGTTAGCATGCTTCCCATTATGGCATTTTTTGTTGTACCCATAAAAAGAATGTGAAGAACCATGCATACATTGCATTGCAAAAGTATTCATCCCCCTATCCCCCCCAATTTCCCCCACCACACACTCCTTTGGTGGTGTACCTATTTCGTTACAATAGCACACAGGCAGGTTCTTGTCAATCACTGTCAGCGAGCAGGTAAAGCAGACTGGGACATGCCTGTATGACTAGTTAATAGCATGGCTCGGTCTTTGGCAGCTAGTAAAAGTATGTTTTTCTCTGAAATGCCGCAGCGTTTCAGAGTTAAACATACATAGCTGTGATCGTACAGGCCAGTGGCTGATACAGGCTGCCTACAGTTTGGAGAGCATACATCAGCTGACAGGTTCCCTTTACCAAACAATACCATGAAGACCAAGTAGATCTCCAAACAAGTCAGAGACAAAGTTGTTGAGAAGTACAAGTCAAGGTTCGGTTCTAAAAAAAAAGATCCCAAGCTCTGATTATCCCCCGACGCACCATCAAATCCATCATCATCAAATGGAAAGAACATGATGTCACAACAAACCTGCCAAGAGAGGGCCGCCCACCAAAACTCTCAGCCCGGGCAACGAGGGCATTAATCAGAGAGGCAGCACAGAGACCTAAGTAACCCTGAAGGAGCTGCAGGATGAACAAAATTGCAAATTCTGTAAAATCTTAACCTACAAATTCTCTATCCCAATATGTAGTACCGTAGGTGCAATAATATTAATACCACATACCTCCAATTAGAATTGTAGCATATTGCTCCTGATTAGCCATGTCTCTTACCTCTCGTGCAGGGCATTACAGTAGCTTAGGTATCCATGGTTACGACCACAAGCAGCTGTCACTATACAGTGGACCTCGGTTAACGAGTAACCCGGTGTGCGAGTATTTTGCTATATGAGCAAAGCTTGCTGTAAATTTGTAACTCAGTTTACGAGCAAGCTTTGCTGTACGAGCAAATACTCACCGCACACACTTCCGGTTCCGTACTTTAACCGCGCTCTGACCTGCTCTTGCAGTCCGCACAAATACGCACAAACACACACAAGCACGCACAAACACACACAAACATATTATGCTCACCATACCTTCTGTTCCATCACCGGCCTCCCGGTTCTTGTAGTTCGCCGGTACAGGATGTGCATCGGGTAACCATCGCGACGAGGGAGGAACTTCCGCTGTCAGCCGCTACTCAAAGGCAGCGCGCTAACCAATCAGAGGCAAGTGTCTCATGCCTTTGACGTCAGCGCTCTGGCAGCGAAAGTTCCTCCATCATCGCGATGGTTACCCGATACACATCCTGTACCGGCGAACTACAAGAACCAGGAGGCCGGCGATGGAACGGAAGGAAAGGTGAGCATAATGTGTGTGTGTTTGTGCGTGCGTGGAATGGCACACTAGGGGACCAGGATGGGACATTGAACAAGTTGTGGAATGAATTGTTTGCATTGCAATAACTTCCCATGGGAAATCTTGCTTTGCTGAACGAGTAACTTGGTTAAGCACACTCCCAGAATGGATTGTTGTTGTAAACCAAGGTTTCACTGTATAAGTGGTCGTAACCCTGAATACCTAAGCTACTGCAACACCCTGCACCTGAGGTAAGATACATAGCTAATCAGGAGAACTATAATACATTTCTAATTGGAGGTATTTGGTAATATTATTACACCTACTGTTATTCGGCTAGGATCTTGGAGTTGGTAATACCCCTTTAGCTCTCATTCATTTCAGCAGCCATAAAGCACACACACCCTGCTACACTGAATATATAGCACTGAATATATAGACAGTGCAGAAAGGAAATGGGTATCTCCAATATGGACTTAAATTAAAAAAATAAATAGAAATATTGATTAATGCAATTAATAAAACTAAAATAACAATCGTTAAAATTCCTTTTAAACAGTATCCTTATTTAACTGAAATACAGTGGCATGGAAAAGTTTGGGGTCCCCTGGTCAAAATTACTCTGTGTGAACAGTTAAGCAAGAGGTAGAAGAAATAATTTCTAAGAGGCATAAAGTTTCATCTTTTACATTTGAAAATTTACAAAAAAAAAATTGTTAGATGGAAAAGTTTGGGCACCCTTGGAGATTTGTGTGGTCAGAAAACTTTGACCATGGTTTCAGACCTTAATTAGCCTTTTAGGATTATAGCTTGTTCACTACTGTATCATCATTAGGAAAGGCCAGACAATGCAAATTTCACAGCTTTATAAAAATACAGCCTTCTCTAACCATGTGTCAATGGTCTCTAAACATGTGTCAATGTGAAAATGGTGGAGGCCCACAAAGCAGGAGAAGGCTATAAGAAGATAGCAAACAGTTAACAGGAACAGTGGAGGGCAAGAGAAGGTCTGGAAGACCAAGCTAAATTTCTGTTGTGAGAGTTGCTTCTATGATTGCTAGAGAGGAAAATCAGAACCCACACGTGACTGCAAAAGACCTTCAGGAAGATTAGCAGAGACAGCTGCACAAATATAGCCTTCAAGAAAAGCTGGGTTTACACACTGCAACATCTCAAACGACATCGCTGTAACGTCACCGGTTTTGTGACGCAATAGCGATGTTGTTTGCGATGTTGCAGTGTGTGAATCCTATCAGCGACCCGGCCCCTGCTGTGAAGTTGTAATCGTTACAAATCGTTCAGGACCATTCCTAAGTCCTTTGTTTCCCGCTGTGCAGCATGAAGTTTCAGTGTGTGAAGCCTTTTCAGCGACTTTGTTAGCAACTTCCCTTTCAAAAGGCTGCTTATCAACGTCCCCAACAACCAGCTAGGTCGCTCTGCAGGTCCGGATCGCTGTTGAGTTGTTGGCCAGGTTTGCCTGTTTGAACGCTCACCAGAGACTTAGCAGAGACTTAGGGAGGTCGCTATTGCGTCACCAAACCGGTGACGTTACAGCGATGTCCTTTGCGATGTTGCAGCGTGTAAACCCAGCTAAAGAGTCATCAGAAGAAAAACTCTCCTGCGTCCTCACTATATAATTTAAAGTCAGACATATGCAAAAGTACATCTAAACAAAGTTGATGCATTTTGGAAACAAGTCCAGCAGACCAGTGATGTTAAAATAGAACATTTTGGCCACAATGATCAAAGGTATATGTTGAGGAAAAAAAGGGCACAGAATTTCAGGAAAAAAATATCTTGCCAACCACTAAGCATGGGGGTGGGTCAAACATATTTTGGGGCTGAGTTTCAGCCAATGGCACAAGGAAAATTTCATGGGTAGAGGGAAGAATGGATTCAATGAAATATCACAAATTCTTGAAGCAACTCAATCTGTAAAAAAGGATGGAGTTGAAAAGAGTATGGCTTCTACAAATGGATAATGGCCCTAAACACTTGTCAAAATCCACAAGAGACTACCTCAAAGGGCGCAAGCTAAAGGTTTTTACAATGACGCTTCACAGTCCCCTGACCTGAAAATCATTGAACATCATCTGTGGCTAGACCTCAAAAGAGCAGTGCATGCAAGACAAGCCAGGAATGTTACAGGACTGGAAAATGAGCCAGGATCTCCCAGAACTGGAAGACTTTTCAAAAGGAAGAATGGATGAAAATCCCTCAAACAAGAATTGAAAGACTCTTGGCTGATACAAAAAGCGTATATAAGCTGTGATACTTGCCAAACGGGGCGCTACTAGGTACTAACCATGCAGGGTGCCAAAACTTTGCATCAGCCCATTTTCTTTTTTTTTTTTTTAAACCATAACTTTTTATTAGTAATTAATGTCAATTATGTTACATCATACATCATATTGTCATCACATTATCAACAAAAATCACAATAATATGGGTATTAAACAAGGGAGAGGGGGGAGAGGGGAGGGGGAGATTGGGAAGGGGGAATGGTGATATCACATCAATTTCCGGATCACATTCTCCATATATACATCTGTAGATTCATTTGATAACAGTATTTAAATCGGAAGGATAACCAGTAGTTCCATTTCTTATAGAATAGCGCTGTGTTATTGTTAGATGAAGCGAGTATCTTCTCGGATAGGCAGTTCTCATTGATCAGTGAGATGACTTTGGTTAGTGCGGGGCATTGGGGTGTTTTCCACTAACTTGCGATTTTGAGTCTTGTGGCCACAATGATATGTACAATCACTGTGCGGATCTCGTAGGGGAGTGAGTCCAGATCAATGGCGAGCAGCGCTTGCTGTGCGGACAGCGTTATTCCTACACCATAAATCTGAAATATTAAATGATTTATTGCTTCCCACAGATGTCCGACATTACTACATTTCCACCATATGTGTAACATGTCTGCGCCGGGGTCTCCACATCTCCAGCACGTGTCCGGGGAATTGCAGGACATCTTAGATAGTCTATAGGGGGTGAGATACCACCTATATAATAGTTTTCTTCCGTTTTCTATGTGGTTAGTGCATTTAGATTGGCTTCCAATAATTAGGAAGGATGCTCGCCATTGATCCAGTGTGAAGGTGCAGTGTAAGTCTCTTTCCCATTTTTGTAGGTATGTGGTTAGCGAGGGCAGGGTGTTCTCTAGCATACAATCATAGCTTATAGACAATGCTTTCATCTGTGCGGTGGGGTTCAGTAACAGAATACAGCTTAGATGGCGGTGCAGTCATCTACTCCTTCCTTCCATAGAGGAAGTGTCGGATCTGCAGATATTTGTAGAAGTCCCTTTGTGGTATATTGTATCTCTCTCGCAATGATGAGAAGGGGATTAGTTCCTCCCCATCATACAGATTCCCAATACATGTGATTTGGCATAGTTTCCAGTTTTTAAGCTTTAGGTCAGGGATACAATGCTCCAGTGTCTCTATGGGGGCCTTAAGGAGTGCGATTTGTATAAGGCCTAATTTATTAGTTAACATCTTCCATAGCTCCAGCATCGCGTCTATGGTTGGGGATATGTTAAAATTCCTACCAGGGATTAAAGTGTGGTGTGCATGGAAAAAGGCGGAGACACTGGTGGCTCCAATCAGATATTTCTCAATGGCTATCCATTGCCGGTCGTCATCATCGTTCGCATCAGCCCATTTCATTTTGTGTTCATTTAAAAAATGTAAAGGACAAATTTTTATTTTTTTTTTAAAATACAAAGGAAATGTGTCATGTTTAACTTTATGCCTTTGAGAGATCATTTCATGCCATTGTATCTCCACAAAGTACAGGAGACAGAACTAAAATTAAATAAATGTGTATTATAATTATGACATTCCTAAGCTTTTAAAATCAATCTATGTTCACAGCACCATCTAGGTAGACTAATATCATACTGTTCAAGTAAGGTGACAAATGTTAGTAAAAGGATTTACATCTAAAAGTGATGTCACTAAATGTGAATACTTAAAAGGAATTTTGCTACCTAATCTGAGAGCAGCATACTATAGAAACAGAACCACCTGATTCAAGCAATGTATCACCTAGTGTGATGCTTTCTGCAATTTTGATAAAATCAATGTTTTATCACCAGGAGATTATCATCAGATGACTAGTAAACCTGCTGTTATATAATCCTCCATATTCCTAAACTCTGTATAACACCACCCTCACCACTCTACCTATGCCCAAGTGTATACAGAAAGCTGCCAATCAATGGTGTGAGCAGGGTTATACAGGGCTCACCATTCAGAGAACTGATAGATCATAAGAAGTGAAAAGCAGCCCAAATGAATGATACAATGGTGGAATCAGGGTCTCAAAAACGTTGTGACAGATTCCTTTTAAAGATTTTATCCCACAAACTTTCATCACCTGTGTAAAGGATGGGTGATGAATGTAAGATTACAAGCATCAAGACTATTATTGATCCGGAGCTCTGGGGTTCTGTGTCCACGTTCTGAATGGAGCTGTAGCACATATGTGTGACAATTAACTTTTATGGGAGTGATGATGCACAAGTGTAACCATTGCTCTCACAAAGAGTGAATGGAGTGATGCTCTTGCATATGTAATAGCACCCCGTGCTCACAGAGGACACAGGCCTTTTTTAAAAAAATGTAGGAAGAAACTAATAACTAAGAAGAGTATAAACAGAAATCTTAACATCAGATAACTACGAAATTTTGAAAGAAGACTTAAAGGGGTTGTCTCATCTTGATGAACAGCAGCACAAGCACAGTGCTCCCCTGCCTCTTGGCTTCCTGCTCCTGGGGGGCAGTGTGCTCCTGATGGATTGACAGTTGGGATCTGTGGTATGACTCTGCCGCTGGCCCAAACTGTGCGCTCTCCGACGTTGCAAGCTGATGCAGGTTTACCTCTTCAGCACTAAAGGAGCGCAAGGACATAGAGGCTGGCAACATTCAGCCTACTGCAGAGCAGTGCTTACAAGCTGTATTGGAAAATATCTGTAAGCGCTGCAATAGGAGACAAACCACTGCTGATAGTCTGCAGCTGTAGCCAATAACTTGGGCGACGAGAAGTAATCAAAAAATAAATCAGTAATAAAAAAAGTAAATTGCAAAGTTGCTTGATTTTACATGCACTTTGCATTTTTACTCATTTAAGATGATGAGACAAGCCGCTTTAAGAACACACACAATTTTCATTAGAAATTCTCTACGTTATCAATGGATATGCTTCATGGAATGGGCTAAAGATGCGCTAGAGGTTAAGGGACTCACTGAGGCAGGTGCCGTTCGAGAGCCTATACCCAGTGTCCTCCGTGACTGTCTGCCTCCGATAGACTAAAGACTCGCCGTCTTCCTTTCCTGCCAGATCTTACTAGAGGGAAACACAGCGACAGATCAGAAGAGGATTTAACAGTGGCACATAGGAGAGTACACAAAGGAGTGAACACAGAGGTTAGAAGACACATTGAAACGGCAGCATTCACAGAGACAATGAAGCAAGTGCATGCTAGATATCAAGACACAGGAAAACACTTTGCGGTTAGTTATGTTAATGTGATTTATAGTCCTTACCTTTTTAGCACTGGGGATGATGCCCACCTTACCATCTATCTGGCTGTATAATGTCTACCTACAGAAAACCTCTCTAGCCGATTGCTCCATGAATAGCTATGGCTCTTTCAGATCCGTAGAGATACTAGGAGCTGGTCTCCAATGATCTGATATTGATGGCCTTTTCTAAAGAAGATCTATCAGTATTGAACTCTGAAAAAATCCCCATTAATCCCAAATTCACACAAGACTCGCACTGCATGGTCATCATGGATGCAATAGGATAATTTGCTCACTTTATCATACGGAGCAAAGATCTTCATCAATGAGTAAAATGGTGCCCATAGGATACAGTGCCTACAAGTAGTATTCAACCCCCTGCAGATTTAGCAGGTTTACACATTCGGAATTAACTTGGCATTGTGACATTTGGACTGTAGATCAGCCTGGAAGTGTGAAATGCACTGCAGCAAAAAAGAATGTTATTTCTTTTTTTATTTTATTTTTTAAATTGTGAAAAGTTTATTCAGAGGGTCATTTATTATTCAACCCCTCAAACCACCAGAATTCTGTTTGGTTCCCCTAAAGCAGGGGTGGATGACATTTAATGCGGCCCCCGGGCACATTCCAGGCTACCCCAGTGCTCGAGCAGCACTTGCGCTTTTGCCAGCCGCCGGCCCTTTAAAATCCCAGTGCGTTATGGGTAGATGCTAGAATGTACGAGCTATTTACAGATCCTGATTGCAGCCCGTATTAGAATGTACGGGCTCTTTTCGGGACCTGACTACAGCCCATACATTCTAGACTGAACCCGGGACTGTGCTCGCATGCTGAGGGTTTACCTTGAGGGCGGGGTAAACAGTGCGCTGTGCTCCAGTCACAGCAGAAGAGGTGCAGCAGATGCCTTCCTGCTGTACATGCCTCCCGGACCTGTGCTATGTGACTCCTCCTCCTCCCCTTGTACTGTGAGTATGAAACCCATCGCTGCCCCCCCCATCCAGTGCTGTGTACCCCCTAGTACTGTGTGTTGCCCCAAGTGCTGTGTACCCCCCAGTAATGTGTGTAACCCCTCAGTGCTGTGTAATCTGTGCAGCCTCCTAGTGCTGTCAGTGCTGCCACATCGTGCTCTCCCTGCTGCCTCCTAGTGCTGTCACCTAATGCTCTCCATGCTGCCTTTTAGTGCTGTCACTGTCAGTGCTCTTTGTGCTGCCACCTAGTGTTCTTTGTGCTGCCACCTAGTGCTCTCTGTGCTGCCACCTAGTGCTCTCTGTGCTGCCACCTAGTGCTCTCTGTGCTGTCACTGTCAGTGCTCTTTGTGCTGCCACCTAGTGCTCTTTGTGCTGCCACCTAGCGCTCTTTGTGCTGCCACCTAGCGCTCCTTGTGCTGCCACCTAGCGCTCCCTGTGCTGCCACCTAGCGCTCCCAGTGCTGCCGCCTAGCGCTCCCTGTGCTGCCGCCTAGCGCTCCCTGTGCTGCCGCCTAGCGCTCCCTGTGCTGCCGCCTAGTGCTGTCCGTTGTGCCGCCTAGTACTGTCCGTTGTGCCGCCTAGTGCTGTCCGTTGTGCCGCCGCCTAGTGCTGTTCGTGCTGCCACCTAGTTCTGTCCGTGCTGCCACCTAGTGCTCTCTGTGCTGCCACCTAGTGCTCTGTGCTGCCGCCTAGCGCTCTCTGTGCTGCCGCCTAGCGCTCTCTGTGCTGCCGCCTAGCGCTGTCCGTTGTGCCGCCTAGCGCTGTCCGTTGTGCCCGCCACTAGTGCTGTCCATGCTTAGCATCTCCTGTGATGTATACGCTCCTCCTGTGATGTATACGCCCCAGCCTGTCCTGGGATGTATATGCCTCAATGTTTCCTGTGATGTATATGCCTCAGTGTCTCCTGTGATGTATATGCGCCCCAGTGTCTTCTGTGATGTAAGTGCCCCAGCTTCTCCTGGGATGTGTATGCCCCCAGCCTCTCCAGACCAAGACAAACCTGGAAAAGCAGTTATGAGAAACAAAATGATCAATATCACCGAACATCACAGCCGCTCCGGCCACGACATTAGGGGTGAGTTAATTAATTGTTTGACCAAATATAGCCTGGTCGTTTTCAAGTTGATAATTTGGTGCGGCCCCCGAAGGTTGGTAGAAAATTCCAAATGGCCCCCGGCAGTAAAAAGGTTCCCCACCCCTGCCCTAAAGTATTAAGAAGTATTTCAGGCACAAAGAACAATGAGCTTCACATGTTTGGATTAATTATCTCTTTTTCCAGCCTTTTCTGACTAATTAAGACCCTCCCCAAACTTGTGAACAGCACTCATACTTGGTCAACATGGGAAAGACAAAAGGAGCATTCCAAGGCCATCAGAGACAAGATCGTGGAGGGTCACAAGGCTGGCAAGGGGTACAAAACCCTTTCCAAGGAGTTGGGCCTACCTGTCTCCACTGTTGGGAGCATCATCCGGAAGTGGAAGGCTTATGGAACTACTGTTAGCCTTCCACGGCCTGGGCAGC
Organism: Anomaloglossus baeobatrachus; assembly: GCF_048569485.1. NCBI lineage: Eukaryota > Metazoa > Chordata > Amphibia > Anura > Aromobatidae > Anomaloglossus > Anomaloglossus baeobatrachus. The sequence goes on along the minus strand of NC_134359.1, from coordinate 225,283,197 downwards.
CTTTGAAAGTTTCCACCCGTGTCGAGGCCAGGCTTGTCCGAAGAGGCAAGGCTAACCCAAGGACAACAAGGAAGGAGCTCCGGGAAGATCTCATGGCAGTGGGGACATTGGTTTCAGTCAATACCATAAGTAACGTACTCCACCGCAATGGTCTCCATTCCAGACGAGCCCGTAAGGTACCTTTACTTTCAAAGTGTCATGTCAAGGCTCGTCTACAGTTTGCTCATGATCACTTGGAGGACTCTGAGACAGACTGGTTCAAGGTTCTCTGGTCTGATGAAACCAAGATCGAGATCTTTGGTGCCAACCACACACGTGACGTTTGGAGACTGGATGGCACTGCATACGACCCCAAGAATACCATCCCTACAGTCAAGCATGGTGGTGGCATCATCATGCTGTGGGGCTGTTCTCAGCCAAGGGGCCTGGCCATCTGGTCCGCATCCATGGAAAGATGGATAGCACGGCCTACCTGGAGATTTTGGCCAAGAACCTCCGCTCCTCCATCAAGGATCTTAAGATGGGTCGTCATTTCATCTTCCAACAAGACAACGACCCAAAGCACACAGCCAAGAAAACCAAGGCCTGGTTCAAGAGGGAAAAAATCAAGGTGTTGCAGTGGCCTAGTCAGTCTCCTGACCTTAACCCAATTGAAAACTTGTGGAAGGAGCTCAAGATTAAAGTCCACATGAGACACCCAAAGAACCTAGATAACTTGGAGAAGATCTGCATGGAGGAGTGGGCCAAGATAACTCCAGAGACCTGTGCTGGCCTAATCAGGTCTTATAAAAGACGATTATTAGCTGTAATTGCAAACAAGGGTTATTCCACAAAATATTAAACCTAGGGGTTGAATAATAATTGACCCACACTTTTATGTTGAAAATTTATTAAAATTTAACTGAGCAACATAACTTGTTGGTTTGTAAGATTTATGCATCTGTTAATAAATCCTGCTCTTGTTTGTAGTTTGCAGGCTCTAACTTATTTGCATCTTATCAAACCAGCTAAATCTGCAGGGGGTTGAAGACTACTTGTAGGCACTGTAGGTCTCAGGTTTTAGTTAGACTTCAGTAACATGTATAAGGGAATGTAAAGCGGGGTTATGTGTGTCGTGAAAATTACTGGCAGCACAATACGTAAAAAAAATAACTTATTGTCTAACCTTATAGGAGGAGGAGTTCACTCCACAATTAAAAAAAAAAAAAAAAAAGAAAAAAAAAAAAAGTCAAGGAGGAAGAGATAGTTAAAAATGACGCATGATAGAGGAGGAAAAATAGTCCATAAAAATCTAGACTACCATTTTTTCCAAAAATGGAAAACACTGACTGTTGCAGCCACCACTAGAGGGAGCTCACCAAATACCAGTATACAGTAAGCTCCCTCTAGTGGTGGCTGCAGGTAGACAGCATGAAATCTTTTAGGGCTATGTCTGCGTTGGGGATATGGAGAGCTATATCAGGAAATCAAATTTCCAACCACAATAAAGGAGTAATGAGCGCATCATTTTTAAGCTAAAAACAGCATAATGATTAAAAGGTGGCTATTCCGTTTAAGTGCTGGGAAAGGAAGCTGTTGTAAAGAGATACAGATAGCAATTACCATTGTAGAATATATATGAATAAATACATGGCAACACAATCATCCCGAACTTTTCCTTTCTACAGTTAGGTCCAGAAATATTTGGACAGTGACACAAGTTTTGTTATTTTAGCTGTTTACAAAAACATGTTCAGAAATACAATTATATATATAATATGGGCTGAAAGTGCACACTCCCAGCTGCAATATGAGAGTTTTCACATCCAAATCGGAGAAAGGGTTTAGGAATCATAGCTCTGTAATGCATAGCCTCCTCTTTTTCAAGGGACCAAAAGTAATTGGACAAGGGACTCTAAGGGCTGCAATTAACTCTGAAGGCGTCTCCCTCGTTAACGTGTAATCAATGAAGTAGTTAAAAGGTCTGGGGTTGATTACAGGTGTGTGGTTTTGCATTTGGAAGCTGTTGCTGTGACCAGACAACATGCGGTCTAAGGAACTCTCAATTGAGGTGAAGCAGAACATCCTGAGGCTGAAAAAAAAGAAAAAATCCATCAGAGAGATTGTTGATTTTGCTACTCCAAGCATATCTGCTGTCTGGTACATTCTGAGAAAAAAGGAATTGACTGGTGAGCTTGGGAACTCAAAAAGGCCTGGGCGTCCACGGATGACAACAGTGGTGGATGAGCGCCGCATACTTTCTTTGGTGAAGAAGAACCCGTTCACAACATCAACTGAAGTCCAGAACACTCTCAGTGAAGTAGGTGTATCTGTCTCTAAGTCAACAGTAAAGAGAAGACTCCATGAAAGTAAATACAAAGGGTTCACATCTAGATGCAAACCATTCATCAATTCCAAAAATAGACAGGCCAGAGTTAAATTTGCTGAAAAACACCTCATGAAGCCAGCTCAGTTCTGGAAAAGTATTCTATGGACAGATGAGACCAAGATCCACCTGTACCAGAATGATGGGAAGAAAAAAGTTTGGAGGAGAAAGGGAACGGCACATGATCCAAGGCACACCACATCCTCTGTAAAACATGGTGGAGGCAACGTGATGGCATGGGCATGCATGGCTTTCAATGGCACTGGGTCACTTGCGTTTATTGATGACATAACAGCAGACAAGAGTAGCCAGATGAATTCTGAAGTGTACCGGGATATACTTTCAGCCCAGATTCAGCCAAATGCCGCAAAGTTGATCGGACGGCGCTTCATAGTACAGATGGACAATGACCCCAAGCATACAGCCAAAGCTACCCAGGAGTTCATGAGTGCAAAAAAGTGGAACATTCTGCAATGGCCAAGACAATCACCAGATCTTAACCCAATTGCGCATGCATTTCACTTGCTCAAATCCAGACTTAAGACGGAAAGACCCACAAACAAGCAAGACCTGAAGGCTGCGGCTGTAAAGGCCTGGCAAAGCATTAAGAAGGAGGAAACCCAGCGTTTGGTGATGTCCATGGGTTCCAGACTTAAGGCAGTGATTGCCTCCAAAGGATCCGCAACAAAATATTGAAAATAAAAATATTTTTTTTGGGTTTGATTTATTTGTCCAATTACTTTTGACCTCCTAAAATGTGGAGTGTTTGTAAAGAAATGTGTACAATTCCTACAATTTCTATCAGATATTTTTGTTCAAACCTTCAAATTAAACGTTACAATCTGCACTTGAATTCTGTTGTAGAGGTTTCATTTCAAATCCAATGTGGTGGCATGCAGAGCCCAACTCGCGAAAATTGTGTCACTGTCCAAATATTTCTGGACCTAACTGTATACAAGGCAGGAATATTAGGATGTACAAGTGTAAACTTTAGTTCAGTGGCAGAATCTGCGGCCCAACGTCCGACGACTATAAAAAGTTCAGTGGGATAAAGTGTTGTTATCCTTGGAGCAGCTGAATGTAAGGAAGGAAGCATGTCTGTTAGTTTTAGCTGAATACTATATTTTCTTTAATATTTGAAATGAGGTTGGCAGTCGGAGAAAGCATTAAAACAGCTGGGTATCCATAACAAATTCAATGACTGGCAGTGCTAGATACAAAATGTACTCATTCCCATTGGTCTGTGCCACATTGGAATGCGCAACCTTATTTTCCAGCCACACGGATACATGGAGCCTAAGTCTTACGAGCATGTTTTCCAACTTAAGGAAAATACTCATGAAAAAAAGTCAAAGGTTATCCGGAGTAACAACATAGTAAGAGCAAGAACAACGTCTAACCTGTGTTCTGTTTTGTTCACATTGGGGTTATGGCCTGTTCCAATAAGGGGGATTATTAGATTCTACTGTTCCAATAAAAGTCCACTGCCCTTAGAGGACAAAAAAGTCTGATTCTCTATACATCCTTGTAAACCACAAACATGATGGCACCATTGTAAATCAATGAGATCCAATGCCAACATTATTCAGCCATATGCTCTAAGAAAAACCCCTCACACCAGTGTGAACGGCGTCTTATTCTATTAGTGTAGGCACTTGTCTACATGGTATAGAGAGCATGCTCAATTTTCCTGTCTAGACCGGGTGTGTACAATGAGGTCTGGGGGAAGGAGATAAGTTGTCTATGTGGCCTTCAATCATATGGTGAGAGATATACAAAATTGTAAAGGACAGGAAGACCTGAGTGGAAGATTGCACTGAAGCAGGGTGTATTGCGTTGTCATCTCTGGTATCCCCATATTTTGGCAGAATAATTGTGGTCGGACTCTGTTGCAGCAAAGAAATTAGTATATGAGGTGGAGAAATGGCCATGTGAGGGGAACACTGCTCTTTTTGTGTAGTTTTTGGGAGAACAGAAATATTCGGAGTATGTGCACACCATCAGTATCCATAGCGCTTTGGGCTGTGTGTTTTTGCTGCACCCAAAACGCTGTATTGAACAGTACAAGCAGAGAGGATGGGATTGCTAGAAATCCCATGCCCGCTGTGCGCCTTTTCTACGCAGAATAAACTAACCTGTGGCGCAGTTTTCAGAGCCACAGCATGTCAATTTATGCTCAGCAGGAGAACACCGTGAAATCACACTGTGCTCAGACTCCGGATTGTGGGCAGGGACGCTCAACACTAGCATCTCCGCAGGAGACTGAGTCTAGAACACAATGCCTCTTGATCATGTGGATATATCCTTAATGGTTTCAACACCTCGCAAACTATAATGGATAGAGCTGCATGGCTGATCTTTCTAGATTGTGAATGATGGCCTTAAAATAAATTTCTCAAAAGGTAACGTCCCAAATATTAAAGTTTTATTGCAGCCCACTGGATTGGTTTAATTTGACAATGTGTTCCTTGCACCAAAATAGGTTGTAAACCCCTAATTTAAACTGTAATGGTTTGGATTCACTTACAAGGCACTTTTCGACTGATTTAAAGACGTCATTCATTGGTGGTGCTCTACCATTGATCCCCCCCCCTCTGACTTGGCAAATTTAAAAGTATCTGCTGTGCAGACTAGAAGTCAGTCTCTTTAAGCAAACCTATAAAACTCACATTGAGGCCATTGTTAACTTGCACAGAAAAAGTTTCCTGTCCCAAGAGCCACTGGATCCCTAGTCCATCCTCCATGATGACATCACAGAGCTGGTTGATGTTAGAGAACTTGCTCTCCTTCACCTTCCGTTTGAGAATGCACCACAGATGCTTAACAGAATTTAGGTCTGGAGATGCTTGGCAAGTCAAGCACGTTTACCCTCAGTTTCTTTAGCAAGGCAATGGTCATCTTGGAGATGTGTTTGGGGCCATTATCAAGTTGGAATAATGCCCTGCGGCCCAGTTTGAAAAGGGAGCGGATCATGATCTACTTCAGTATGTCACAGAACATGTTGGCATTCATGGTTCCCTCAATGAACTGTAACGCCCCACAACTGGCAGCACTCATGCAGCCCCAAACCATGACACTCCCACCCCCATGCCTGACTATAGGAAAGACACACTTGTCTTTGTAGTCACCTGGTTACCAACACACGCTTGACACCACCTGAACCAAATATGTTTATCTTGGTTTCATCAGACCAGAGGACTAGGCTGAAGTAAGCCATGTAATTCGTTTTCTTGTCTTCAGCAAACTGTTTGTGGGCTTTCTTGAGCATCATATTTAGAAGAGGCTTCCTTCTGGGATGACATCCATGCAGACCAAATTTGGTGCCATATGTGACGTATGGTCTGAGCTGACACCCCAACCCTTTAACCTCTGCAGCACTCATACGTCTGTTTTGAAAAGCAACCTCTGGATTTGATACTGAGCATGGGAACTTAACTTCTTTGGTGGACCATGGAGAGGCCTGTTCTGAGAGGAACCTTGCTTGTTAAACTGCAGTATGATCTTGGCCACCGTGCTGCTGCTCAGTTTCAGGGTGTTGGCAATCCTCTCATAGCGTCGGCCATCTTTATGTAGAGCAACAATTCTTTTTTTTTTCAAATCCTCAGAGAATTCTTTGCTATGAGGAGCCATGTTGAACTAGTGAACAGTATGAGTGTGTGTGAGGGATAACACAAGTATAACACACCTGCTCCCCCATTCACACATAAGACCTTGTAACACTAATGAGTCATGTGACACCAGGGAGGGAACGTGGCTATTTAAGCACAATTTGGCCTTTACCACTTAGGGGTGTACTCACTTTTGTTGCCAGAGGTTTAGACATTAATGTCTCTGTGTTGAGTGATTTAGAGGACAACATATTTACACTATTATACAAGCTGTGCACTGACTACATTTTATTAAGGTGTCATATCTTCAATGTTGTCCCATGAAGAGATGTAATAAAATATTTACAAAAATGTGAGGAGATAACTCAGTTTTGTGATATGCTGTATCTCCATGTACCAGTATTCATTACATGTTGTTTTTTTTACACTTGATAAAGATACCAATACGGAATTGAAACGTGTAGCGAAACAAAGACCTTTCAAAGAATACCGCAGCAAGATACTTCTAAGAGCCCTGTCAATATTTAAAGGTATTTTTATCCTATTTTGGTATATATCTTATGTTGCCAGAAAAGTTGGTGCAAATCGATTTGCAGGGACTACACCAACGGCTATAACAGTAATCGGTGATTGCAGGACGGGAGGCCGGAGAATCGTCTCCTACCTGATGGTATCCAAAGCTCTTTTTCATTAGCCAACCTGGCGCAACAATCCATTGCGCTAAGCCAGCTAATCAAAAGAAGAGCCGTGGACTCCGGGAGATACAAGGTGGCTCTCAGAACGCCTGTTCAGTGGCCACAGGCTACTGACATGGCCAATATACTGCGTCCTGGGAATCGATTCGCACCAACGTAACTTGCCAGCATAATAATCAAATGATAATCACATAACCATTCAGCCAATCCAATTTTTGTAAAATTAAGTTCCAAACTACTGCACAATGTTTGGGAGATCAAATTACAAAGTAGTAACTTGGTACAAAAATGAATTATTCCAAAGTAGCAAAGGAATAAGACAATGTCAGAAATGTTACTCTGCCATCTGAAATTGGAGTCATTTTACTGTTCCTTTAATGTACTATTAAAAGTCTGTTAAAAGTGCATTCCCATCCACTGGGTAATCTTCATTTTAATAAGTAAATGCTTTGATTGATCTTCATGCCAGTGCTAATTGCATGCCTGAATTAATAGGGTTTGTAAAACAAAAAGTAAAGTATAAGGAGAAAATCTAGTCCTGCCAGGTTTAGCTTAATGGAAGGAACATTTTTTTATGATTATTACAACATCTAAATCTTATTGTTAGTGGAAGCCAAATATTGATACAGTCAGTGAATAGGGAAGTAATAAAGATGGCGGGAGGAGAACGACATATAAGCTATGTAACTTCGAAATCTGATGGGACTTTCTTGTAAAAGTGGTCTCCACAGGGAAATAAAAATATACCTGAAATTGGCTGTAAATGTCAGATGATTAGAATGAGATGCCACTCAGCACATACATTTATATTATTTTTTTTGGGGGGGGTGGCCGCCCTAAAAAGGCATCACTCGTGTCCATGGATTATGCTTGATAGTCTATCAGTCTTATTCATGGATCGGATACAATATAGTCTATACACATGGGTGGCACTGATTATGAAAAAAGTAACTAATTATTTATACAAACCAAAAGCTTCTACAAATGGAAAAAACACCCACCTGCTTAGAATTATTTCTGGGTTCTTGCCACTCATCAGTGCACAGTAGGGTACTCATTGACTGGGTAAAAGACTTATCTTATTCTGCATAACAAGAACATTGAAGACTCCCACATTGACAATTAAGAGTAGCTACCTCCAAAGGGTAAGACTAAAAAGCGAGCTTTCTTTCTCTTGAGGGGGGAAACATTTACATACCCTTTTACCCAGAAAGCATTGCCTGCCATATAAGTCTCCATACACCATCAATCTCCAAAATATAAGCAATACACCCTGGACCAATTCTTCTTCAACTGTGATTTGGGCTTCATCAGTGAGTCGATCTTGAGTTATAGATGAGACACAGCTCAAAAGCAAGTTCTCACAAATGTGATCCTAAATTACACAATCCTATATATGACTGCAGCAAACTAGGGTTTAGCAAGATAATCGACTCATTTTGGGTTTACTTTTATGTCTTACAAGGTTCTAGAGGTGATGAAGTCCAGTCGTAGATCAGTAGGATAAGTTTGAAAAGCCCAGTCGTAGACCATGATCATGATTTGTGAATAGAGATGAGGGAAGAGAATAGAGATGAGTGAAGAGATTAGAGAGCTCAGGACCCTGGTCAGAACAGTATTCCATACCTGCTGGATGGAAGTCCTGCAAACCCCCTCCTATCTGATGGCATCTGCCTTTTTTGATTAGCCGGCCTGGCGCCAACGTAAGAGGGCTCATGGAATATTGACCTGGCTGCATAACTACTGTCCGGGGAATCGAATTACTTGTCTCTATTTGTGATGCTTCTATTTCTTGTAAGTTCGAAATAGTAAAATGTGGCAGGATATTGCAACAATCCAAGAACGCGCTAGGTGACCATTACAATTCTGCATAACCAAATGGTAATGTATTCTGCTGGTGTCATCGATTCTCCTCCCGATTTCCTATACAGGATGTGAGACCATTGCCAGCTCGTCCTCGCTTTTTTCTTATTTGAAATGTTATTTTCTACAATATCACCTTGACTTTTTCCTTTGCTATGGATTACAGATTAATAAGAGTTTCCAACTTTAGCTTAAAAAAGCCTAAATAGATATAAAGGTTAACATTTTGGAATATTTTAGGCCATGTAATTACCCGGCTATGTTTAAGAAAGAAAACATGACATCCAGTGTGAAAAGTGTAAAAAAAAGATAACTAAACACAGATCAATAACTTCTGTCGGCAGTCTGGTTCAGTGACGTCCAGATACACATTCAATCTGGGACAAACTATGGCACACAGTATAAAAAAAAACATGCAAAATAATAAAATTCAATATACTTATTTTACCTGATGGACTTTGAACTGTAGATGGAGTTGATGTTAAACTGGCTGTGACAGAATCACAGGGCCCGGTGCTTCCACTGGAGCTGCCGCTTGAGGGGGGTGATGGAGAAGATGCTGGTGACATGCTGTGCTGGTTTATGCATTGGGCTACAGCAAAACCTGTGGAGGGTTTCATACGCATTACTATGCTGACAAAACCATGTATACCTTTAAAAAAAATGTACTCCCACTTGTATTGTCCTGAGAAAGAACCTCAAACAGGAGCATCTGATGCTGGAGTCCTATACAAACCATAAACCAAATATATTTTGATGGAATTCTTTAAAGGGGTGGTTCACCCACATTCATTATTGGCCACAACGATATTATGTTGCTAAACAAAGTTTCTCTCAAAAACCTTGTGTTGCCAATGGTGCCTGTGAGTGGCGCTATTGCGCACCGCTGTTACCAATCGCCTGACCCCCGGGCTCCGTGACCTTGGGTATCGGTGATGTCACGTCAACTTACTGCTCACCTGACATCACTGCAGCTGGCCCCAGTCTCCGTGAGTGACTGTGCTGCGGGTGGCTTTTCACCGCTCATCACAGGCCAGTTTCACAGTGCAGCACCTCCTTGCTCCCTCCTCCTTCGCTGCACAGCTAATAAGCAGGAGAGACACTGGGTTGTGATGAGCGGTGAAACGCTGCCCACAGCCCAGTGACTCAAAGAGACTGGGGCCGACCGCGGTGATGTCAGGTCAACAGGAAGTTGACGTGAAACCACTGGATCCCCGAAGTCATAGAGCCCGGGGGTCAGGCGATGGGGAAGAGCAGTCCGCAATAGCGCCGCTCACAGGCACTATTGGTAATACAAGGTATTTGAGAGAAACCTTGTTTCTCCACATAATATCGTTGTGGCCAATAATAAATATGAGTGAACCACTTCTTTAAGGCTATAATTGGATAGATCAGTAATTTTATATTAACACATCTTAAATAATTGACAATATCTATCTAGGCCATCAAATAATTTGTAACCAGTAATGTAGCAGTTTTCACCCTTCAATAAAAGTCTCAGTAGTTCCTCCTTTTCCCTTTCTTTCTGCAGCTTTTCATAGTATTATTATGCTTTGCTTATACAGTGTGTCCACCCATATCCTGTCCACCGCCATTAACTTGAGAACGGCGGCAGCTATAGGTATAAAAGTGGTGTCTACATATAGTAAAGTAGCTACGCAATGAAACCACCTATTGCGCCACCTGGTGGAAAACAACGGAGTTAGCATTTTTATCTCGAAAACGGAACGAGATAGACAAAAAAAAGAGAATTACAAAGTTATAGGGTATCATCAATTCAATACGAATCAACACCTTGCATACAGAAATGCTATGATTAGAACATGTAAAACTCATAAGGCTGCGGACGTGAAGCGATACCTCATGGGGACCTTCCTACAAGTCATTGGGTATTGTGCCTGCGTGGAGTGGCCTCAACGCTCAACTGACCTGACCCCATTGGAATTCTGTCTTTCTACAAAGGGGATATAGTAGACGGAACATCAAAAAAAGCTACTTGCGGGCGAGACACACCCGGAGAGAGCAGCTCCTTTTCAAACCGACTCCCCCGGAGACTACTGAGAATGTATTGAGGTTTATCTCCACCTTTAATTGCAGATGGGGTCAGATGATGGATTCCCTGTCCAGATACTGGTCGGTCTTACAAACTGACCCGGGTCTGGCAGGTATCATCCCAAAGTCGCCCCTGATGACATCTCGGAGAGGGAGAAACCTCAAGGACATGTTGGTGGATAGCCACTATGTGGCCAAACCAAGTAATCCCTTTGGTACCTCCGGGGGAGCATCGGCGAGGGGTGGTTGCTTCCCTTGTGGGGATTGCCTAGCCTGCAGGGAAAGAAACATCATTAGGGGTGCTGATTTCAGCTCTGCCGACGGCAAAAAAACATTTAAGATTCTAAAACGTATCTCCTGCAACAGCACATACGTCGTCTATTTGGCAACCTGCCCGTGCCAAAAGATGTACGTTGGACTTACATCACGGCAGTTTCGGACAAGAATAAGAGAGCATGTCCGTGACATTCTCAACTCTAAACAATGTCTGGACGTGTCACTCCTCAGAACCCTCCCACGACACTTCCATGCTCATCATAATTGTGACCCCTCAGGACTAAAAGTCAGAGGGATTGATATTTTACACTGCTGCATTAGGGGGGGGGGGGGGCGATCTAAAAAGGCAGTTGGCCCAACTGGAGTGCCGTTGGATTGTCACTCTGGGCACTATGGCCCCTGTGGGGCTGAAAGAGAAATTAAGTTTTTCCTCCTTTTTGTGAGCCCCCAGCCTTGGGTCTTCCCCTATTAATGCCTGTCCCACATGGCAATCAATGTGGAAATGTTCATGATTTGGGAACATTGAGGAGGTTTAGGATAAGATCTTTGGTGACGTAGTTGTTATTGTTGAGATATATGTGATTAAGACCATGGTTAATGGAAGTATTTTATGCAGTGTGGCCCTATGACTCTTTTTTAATAGTGTTGTCTTAATGTCATTATTTTAATAGTAATTTCCATGTACACTCTCCTCATCGTTACTATGGACTGCTAGTGATGAATATATAGGAGTGACGGATTGATAAGAAGATATACTGACCATCTATATTGAACCACGAACCACTACTCTACCATGCTGGGAGCCTGGATGAAAATAAATGCAGCAATAGATATAGCATGGATTCTGGATCTATTGAACTGGATATACTAAATTGTCTTGCTAATTGTGTTTGATGTCTATGTGCTTGCCGTCATATGAATACATGTATTTGTGGGCTAACAGTGTATGGTATTTGTATGTGGGTGGGGACTCATCCATATACTGGGGGGTGGACTTTGGTACATTTGTCATAAATATGCTATGGTTCATCAGGTGTTCGCCTTGTAACAAGCTCCTTGATGGCCTATGTTCCCATCTTTTTCCTTTTTGCCCCCTTCTCCTTATTTTGGATGGGTCAGATTCTTCATGTGCGTAGCGCACTGGTCATCATAATAACATTCCCTGTGTGTGGGTGCTGCTGCTACGCATGCGCGCGGGGCGCGGCTTCCGGATGTTGTCACCTGGCGGCCTCAGTATTCCCGACGCACATGTCTGGTGACGTCACTGTGGGAATTCCCTCTTACGTGCGTCTCGGGGATGAGAGCCGCCGTGCGGCGACGCCACTTCCGGGTGTCCCGTCCTGCGCACATGCGCCGCTACGTCGGCGCTACACACACATGGAGTACGTCACTGACAATCATGGTTACTTACCAATATAAAAGAGGAGTGCGGTGTGAGTACATCCATTCGCCTGCACCCCGCTGATGAAGCTTTGGCGACACGCGCGTCCGGGTTGAAGGATATTCACCTACCCACCACCTCTGAACCGCCACTGATAGACCCTCAGCTTGTACACCATGGGTAAGTCTGAAAACTGTTGCTCTATAGTATGACTGTTTGACCAAATGGTGCTCTCCCATTATACCGCACTGGCTGTTTATATACTCTTTATTACTCATTGCTTGGGATCATGATGGGCTAAATTTGGGTGGTTCTTTGATGGGTGGGTGTGTAAAGAATCCACCTTACCTCATATTTATATTATATGGAAAATGAATTTCATCCTTTATGGTTGAATTATAATAAAATTTAATATTTCTACAATTGAATGAGTCTCCTATACGTATTTTACACGAGTTTTATAGTTGAATTTTGGAGTATATTCCATGACATCCGTTTATATGGGGACTGTGATATAATCTATTAGGATGAAACTACAATATGGTATCTTCCCCCTTTCGTCTGTGCTATATATGAAAGTCATTGGGTATTGTGGCTGCGTGGAGTGGACCCAACGCTCAACTGACCTGACCCCATTGGAATTCTTTCTGTGAGGTCACATCAAACAGCAGGTGTATGCGACCCCTCCACCAACATTGCAGGACCTACGATGACATAGTTAGGTCCAGAAATATTTGGACAGTGACACAATTTTCGCGAGTTGGGCTCTGCATGCCCCCACATTGGATTTGAAATGAAACCTCTACAACAGAATTCAAGTGCAGATTGTAACGTTTAATTTGAAGGTTTGAACAAAAATATCTGATAGAAATTGTAGGAATTGTACACATTTCTTTACAAACACTCCACATTTTAGGAGGTCAAAAGTAATTGGACAAATAAACCAAACCCAAACAAAATATTTTTATTTTCAATATTTTGTTGTGAATCCTTTGGAGGCAATCACTGCCTTAAGTCTGGAACCCATGGACATCACCAAACGCTGGGTTTCCTCCTTCTTAATGCTTTGCCAGGACTTTACAGCCGCAGCCTTCAGGTCTTGCTTGTTTGTGGGTCTTTCCGTCTTAAGTCTGGATTTGAGCAAGTGAAATGCATGCTCAATTGGGTTAAGATCTGGTGATTGACTTGGCCATTGCAGAATGTTCCACTTTTTTGCACTCATGAACTCCTGGGTAGCTTTGGCTGTATGCTTGGGGTCATTGTCCATCTGTACTATGAAGCGCCGTCCGATCAACTTTGCGGCATTTGGCTGAATCTGGGCTGAAAGTATATCCCGGTACACTTCAGAATTCATCCGGCTACTCTTGTCTGCTGTTATGTCATCATTAAACACAAGTGACCCAGTGCCATTGAAAGCCATGCATGCCCATGCCATCACGTTGCCTCCACCATGTTTTACAGAGGATGTGGTGTGCCTTGGATCATGTGCCGTTCCCTTTCTTCTCCAAACTTTTTTCTTCCCATCATTCTGGTACAGGTTGATCTTGGTCTCATCTGTCCATAGAATACTTTTCCAGAACTGAGCTGGCTTCATGAGGTGTTTTTCAGCAAATTTAACTCTGGCCTGTCTATTTTTGCAATTGATGAATGGTTTGCATCTAGATGTGAACCCTTTGTATTTACTTTTATGGAGTCTTCTCTTTACTGTTGACTTAGAGACAGATACACCTACTTCACTGAGAGTGTTCTGGACTTCAGTTGATGTTGTGAACGGGTTCTTCTTCACCAAAGAAAGTATGCGGCGATCATCCACCACTGTTGTCATCCGTGGACGCCCAGGCCTTTTTGAGTTCCCAAGCTCACCAGTCAATTCCTTTTTTCTCAGAATGTACCCGACTGTTGATTTTGCTACTCCAAGCATGTCTGCTATCTCTCTGATGGATTTTTTCTTTTTTTTCAGCCTCAGGATGTTCTGCTTCACCTCAACTGAGAGTTCCTTTGACCGCCTGTTGTCTGGTCACAGCAACAGCTTCCAAATGCAAAATCAACCCCAGACCTTTTAACTACTTCATTGATTACAGGTTAACGAGGGAGACGCCTTCAGAGTTAATTGCAGCCCTTATAGTCCCTTGTCCAATTACTTTTGGTCCCTTGAAAAAGAGGAGGCTATGCATTACAGAGCTATGATTCCTAAACCCTTTCTCCGATTTGGATGTGAAAACTCTCATATTGCAGCTGGGAGTGTGCGCTTTCAGCCCATATTATATATAATTGTATTTCTGAACATGTTTTTGAAAACAGCTAAAATAACAAAACTTGTGTCACTGTCCAAATATTTCTGGACCTAACTGTATCACAGATGTTTGTGCAAAAGTGTCACCTACCATTTTGCACAACGTGCAGCAAGATACAGTATGCTCTCCAGAGTCCAGATGTGCATTGCAGCTGACGGTGGCCACTTTGAGCATCAAAGTTAAATGAGCGCCATATGCGTGACCAGCATTCAATGTTTTGGGGGGGTCATGGGTTTCCCATCATAGCATTTCTGTATGGAAGGTGTCGATTCGTATTGAATTGATGATGCCCTACAATTTTTTAATTCACTTTTCTGTCTATCTCGTTCTGTTTTCGAGAAAAAAAATGCTAACTCTTGTTTTCCACCAGGTGGCGCTATAGGTGGTTTCATTGCGTAGCGCATGGCTACTTTACTATACCTAGACACCACTTCTATGCCTATAGCTGCCGCCGTTCTCAAGTTAATTGCGGTGGACAAGATATGGGTGGACACACTGTATAGCGCCAACATATTCTGCAACGCTTTCAAGACATTATCATCATCAGTGTTCCCACTGAGGCGCACTATCTAAATTCCCTATTAGTATAGGTTTGTCGCATGGGAGTAAACCAGAGTATCAAGAGTAAACCCAGGCAAACATGGGGTGACTATACAAACATACAAGACCCTGGCACTGCAAAACAACACTGCTAACCACTAAGCCACTTTGCTTCCCAATGCATTTACTTCAGCTCTTATTCCCTCCATTACATTTGTGGGCAGAAGATCTAATTTGTTCCCTTCACTGAAGACCGAAACGTAGACAGATTTGAGCAGTATTTGAGAGATCAGGGCAGGAGATAAGTAACTGATAAGTGGTGAAAGAGACATTTTTGTCCAAGAAGATATAGTTCAAAGTTTCTCATATTTATGTATACTTTTCAATTATGAAAAAAGTTATTATTTAAGAAATAATAGAATTAAAAGAGGTTGTCCACTACTTATACATTGATGATCTATCTTTAGGATACGTCATCAATATCTGATCGACCGGGGTCTGACACCGGCATCCCCACCAATCAGCTGTTCTTGGTGCCAGCAGCAGCAGGTGACCAGAAATGCTCAGTTCCGGAGCTGGTCAGTCTTCTGATAGTAGCCGTGGCCTAGTAGGAGGTGGATGTGGCCGTGACCATGACGAAGCAGCTCCGGAACTGAGCATTTTCGTGTGCCTGCTGCTAGCACCGGCACAGAGGCAGTTGATCGGGTGGGGGGGGCAGGGGTGCTAGATGTCAGACCCTGGCCAATCAGAGAATGAGAATTACCAAATTTAACATTCATCCAAAATAACAGAAAAAGCAGCAAAATGTGATCAAATAAAATTAGAAAACTGAAATTCAGAATCTAAAGACATGATAAAGTGATACTGAGTTGAGTTCTATGTGGTAATAACTCTAGAACGCGCTAACGGATACCAGTGATTCTAAGATTGTTTTTCATGACATATTATACTTCACGTTAGTAGTAAAGAGGATGATATTTTTGCGTTTATTTGTAAAAATACCAAAAAATTTGGCAAAAATTGTGCAATTTTCAGACTTTTAATTTCTATGCCCTTAAACCACGTTAGGTCACATAAAATAGTTAATAAATGACCACATGTCTACTTTATATTAGCATCATTTTTAAAAAATACTTGTTTTTAAAAAGTTAGAAGGGTTAAAAGTTTATTAGCAATTTCTCATTTTTCCAACAAAATTTAGAAAATAAACCATTTTTTTTTTTTTTTTTAGGGACCACATCACATTTGAAGTGACTTTGAAAGGTCTATGTGACAGAAAATACCCAAAAGTGACACCATTCTAAACACTGCACCCCTCAAACTATTCAAAACCACAAAGAGTGTTGCTTTAGATGCTTCACAGGAATTAAAGCAACATGGAAAGAAAAAATGTAAAGAAGAAAACAAAATTTTTCCCACAAAAGTGTTCCTTTAGCTCCCAATATTTTATTTTTACAAGGGTAAAGCTACTTTCACACTTGCGTTGGACGCCTTCCGTAGCATTGCGTTGTGTGACGGATGCAACGGATGCGTTGCATATAGTGGCACAACGGATGCTACGGATTGTACAAAACAACGGAAGCTTTTTTTTTTTTTTCTTTTTTCTTATTTACAGTTTTACCGGCAGCAGACTATTGTGAACGATCAGCTGATCGCTCTCAATAGCCGGCAGCCGGGCGTTCAGCTGAGCGCTCTCACATGCTGGCGGGCGGGCGCTCAGCTGAGCGCTCTCACATGCCGCCGGCCGGGCGCTCAGCTGAGCGTTCGGCCACCGAGAGACAAAATAAAGATTGTGATTTAAAAAAAGAAAAAGGAGCATGCGCAGTGAACTTTTACGGATTGTGCTGCTCAAAAAAACATTACATGCTGCATTTCTTCCGCCTGACGCAGCGTCAAAATAACGACGCTGCGTCGTCCAGCGGATGGAACGCTGACACTTGCGTTACAGTGCGTCGTCCATACAAGTCTATGGAGAATAGCGCAGTGCGTTAACGGACTGCGCTATTCTCCATAGTGACGGACTCCGCTGAACGCAAGTGTGAAAGTACAGAAAAAAAATTAACTGCACAATTTGTTTTGAAATTTCCCGGAGTACAGTGACACTCCATATGTGGAGGAAGATCATTGTTTGGGCAAACGGCAGGACTCGGAAGAGAAAGAGCACCATTTGACTTTTGAAACAAAGAATTGCCTCGAATCGACAGGGAACATCATGGCGTATCTGTAGAGCCCTTGATGTGCCTAAACAGGGAAAATCCCTCAAAACAAGTGACCCAGTTTTAGAAACTACACTCCTTAAAGAATTTATCTAGATGTGAGGAGAGCACCAGATATGAGCAGACCCGTGCATGTTCGGATTCTGTGGGTCCAGACGGACTTTAGAAAGTGTTCCGTTTTGGACCTGAACTTGACCTGAATCTCACTGGAAGTCATTGATAAAGCAATATGGCTCTCCGCCTACATACAGCCAGTCATAAATATTACACTTCCAGGGAAGGAGGGCGGGTTTTTTTTCCTCTTATTTTTTCTGCACCCACTACATCCGATAATGCTGATTTTGCCCCCAGTGGGGCGACTCGCACTGGGCCAAGCACCGCGCATACCGGAGCCCAGCGAAGGCTCACTCAGGTGATTTGCATACAGTTGAAACCAGACGTTTACATACACTATCTAAAAAGAAACATATGCACGTTTTTCTCACTATCTGACACAAATTCAGAATAAACCTATTCCATGTTAGGTCAATTAGGAACCAAAATTATTTATATTTGCCAAATGCCAGAATAATGAGAGAGAATGTTTAAGGCATTTTTACTACCCCAAGTCAAAAGTTTACATACACTAAGAGTACTATGCCTTTAAACAATATAACAATATGGGACAGCCCATATGATGATGTCATGTATTTAGAAGCTTCTGATGGGTTTATTGGCAACATCTTAGTTAATTAGAGACACACGTGTGGATGTATTTTAATGCACATCTGAAACACACTGCTTCTTTGTAAAGCATCATGGAAAAATCAGAACAAATCAGCCAAGATCCCAGGAAGATAATTGTGGACTTGCACAAGTCTGGTTCATCCTTGGGTGCAATTCTCAGACATTTGAAGGTGCCTCGTTCATCTGTTCAAACAATTATACACATGTACAAACAAGATGGGAATGTCCAGCTATCATACCGCTTAGGAAAAAGACGGATTCCGTGTACCAGAGATAAATGTGCTTTGCTCAGACATGTGCATATCAACCTAAGAACAAAAGCAAAAGACCTTGTGAAGATGCTGGCGGAAGCTGCTTGGAAAAAGCCATTACTCCAAAAGAAACATAAAAAAGCCACATGAATATTTGCAAATGCAAACAGGAACAAAGACCTTCATTTCTGGAGACATGTCCTGTGGTCTGACAAAACTAATATTGAACTGTTTTGGCAATAATGACCATCGTTACGTTTGGAGGAAAAAGGGAGAAACTTTGAAACCTATGAACGCAATCCCAAGTTCCAACTGTGAAGCATGGGGGTGGCAGCATCATGTTGTGAGGTTGTTTGGCTCCAGGATGGACTAGTGCACTTCATAAAATAGATGGCATCATGAGGAAAGAAGATTATGTGGCAATACTGAAGCAACATCTCAAGACATGAACCAGGAACTTAAAGCTTGGGTGGAAATGGGTCTTCCAAATGAACAATGATTCAAAGCATACTGCCAAACTGGTTACAAAGTAGCTTAAGGATAACAAAGTCAATGTTTTGGAGTGGCCATCACAAAGTACTGATCTCAATCCTATTGAAAATTTATGATCAAAGCTGAAAAGGCCGTTGCGAGCAAGGCGACCTACAAACATGGCTCAGTTACACCAGTTCTGTCAATAGGAATTGTCCCAAATTCCAACAAACTATTGTGAGAAGCTTGTGGAAGGAGATCCAAAATGTTTGACCCAAGTCATACAGTTTAACGGCAATGGTTCCAAATACTAATGAAATGTATGTAAACTTTTGATTTTGCAGAAAGTAATAAAAATGACTTAAAACATTCTCTCATTATTCTGCCATTTGGCAAATGTAAATAAGTTTGGTTTCTAATTGACCTAAAACGGGAAAGGTGTATTCTGATTTTATGTCAGATAGTGAGAAAAACATGGAGATGTGCCTTTTTAGATCGTGTATGTAAAACTTCTGGTTTCAACTGTATACACCAAGAAGGGACCCAGGATAGGAAACATATATTCCAGGATGAGGGACATACATACCAGGATGGGCCCAGGATGTGGAACATGTATACCAGGTTGGGGGACATTTTTCAAGAAGAGGAGCATATATACCAGGATAAAAGACATATATACTAGGAAGGGGCCCAGGATAGGGAACATATATACCAGGATAACTAACAATGTCAGGAAAGGGTTAATGTTATCAAACAATTAACAGCGTTCCCAGCAGTGGGAATATACTTCTCCTTGATTTACTAAAACAAACAAAAAAAATGTATATGATCTACGAAAATGCATTTTAAAACTTTGTCTACAATTGGAAGGCGTGTCTAAACATGTCCACTAATCATTTATAATTATTATAGCCTTAAAGAACAACCTTTAAATCAAGGGGGAGTGCAATAATTTGCATACACTATTATACAATATTGTTGAATTAATAAATTGTGATATCTACCATCAGATATTTTATGGACGGAGGTATTTTCCAGGAGTTTGAAAATACGTGAATATAAAATAAATGTTTTTTTTATAGGGAACCAACCTTCACTTCTGCTTTATATTACTACTGAACATAAGAAACCATTGTGATATTATGGTTACATAAAAATGCTGGATGGGGAATCTACACACTCTGCCTTCTTTCTTTATTGGCACTTTCTCATAAAACTACCTCATAAAAATACAATTAAGAGACTGGAAGCGTTCATCTAAGATGATAAGTGGACATAGAAATGGTCTACTTTTCGATTTTCAAAACATCTCAATTCATTCAGTATTGAATGTAAGCACCATGCGCAGAAATACACGCTCTTACATGCGTTAGACGCTGTCAATGAGGTTATAAAAAGTTATCAAAGGAATTTTCTGCCATGGTGAATGCCCTTTGGTAAGAAAATCATCAAGATCTTCTGCTGGCAGCTCTGTTTGTAGTTGTCAATCAATGATGTCCCAGATCCTCAGATGTGCTCCATGGAAGACAAGACTAGAAACGTTGTAGGCCATTATAGCACATTTAGGCCCTGCTAGCTGCGCATAGTAACATGAGCAACATACTGGCTCGATTTGTCATTTTGAAACACGGCTTTGGAGAAATGGCCTAACCATGACCAAATCAATGTACCACCAACATGTCAGTGCACCTAGATTGAAAACTAGAGGGGAACTTCTACTGTGGCGCTCCTGAGGCTTCGGTCGCCACAGGGTACTGCACCTCACTTAAGGTGCGGTACTCATCCCGGGTCCAGAGGAGGTCGATGGCGGTTCCACATCCATTCATTCCATAGATACAGTAGGTAGCCCTCCCCATGGAGGACCGGGCTAGGGTCAGGTCTTAAGGTTGTCATCCAAACACTGGGGCTTCCACCCACTAGCGACAGGGACTCAGTGGAGGAGCGACCACCAAGAGGGAGTTAGGAGCACAGTAGACTTGGAGAGGCGGACAGGAGAGGAGCTGGGCTACTGGTAGCTTCTGTGGGCCATGGGAGAAAATACAGTTGCTGAGGGGAGAGCTTGATTGCTCCCTTGGGACCGGCGAGAAGAGTGCAGAGCCCTAAGGTGGAATACACTACAGGTTACGCCACCAGAATCTGCAGGACAGGGGGATTTCACGTCCCTCTGGCCACCAAAAGATCCCGGAGCACATTGACATATAGAGCCCGTAGTCACGATCACGGTCAGGTCCGTAAAAGGACTCGTGCTGCCTGCAAACGGGACGGGAACTAAATTACAACAACTACAGGGGACCCTGTGTAGCTTCAATCCGCGGGGTCCCACATAAAGCGCAAGGAGGAAGGGCCCACAGACTACCGTACCGTTGTTGACCTCCAAAGGTTCCGGGATCGGGTGGGGCCCATCACGGCAGAAACCGGCACTCTGTGGGCGGCTATCATACAGTGAGTAAAGACCTTGAAAAGCAACCACTGTGTCAGCCTGTCCTTGTCGGCGCCGTCGCCCCGAGCTTCAGCGCCAACAGCCACTACCCACGATCATCTTCCCTGGGGCTTGGCTCTACCTGTGGGTAGCTGAACCATCCGAGCTGCATTACCATCCACCCCAGAGGACAGCACCCGCAGGCGGTTAATTCCTGGCCGCACACCACAGGTGGTGTCACGAGACAACTACTGCCAACATCCCCAACCCCTTTCCCCACCATCTTCCGCTTCATCCCTTCGTGGACATCTCGGGGCCACGAAGCCGGGCCAGGCCTCCGTGACATCCCCAAGACCCCCCTTCATCACTGGCCCAGTGACAAGTACGACCCCGGTCCCATGGGGTGCTTCACTACCATATATTAAGCTTCCCCACACCATAATCCCTGGATAGGGACTGGTGTGCTGTCCAATCATTAAGGCTTCTTGATGGTATTGCCCACGTTGTCTTGCAGACCAATCTTCGGCTATCATTGCGACTAGGGCAAAAGCAGGATTCATCGACAAAGAATCCACTTTCCTTCTAGTCTCCATTGCTCCAGTCCTGCCTCTGGTCTGTACTTGGAGACCACTTGGGCAATGCCATGAGGAAGCCTTCATGAGAGTACATTATCCTGGTGCTTCTTCCAGGGTTATGGTGAGGAGAGGCATAATGTACAGTAACTGAATCCCTCCAATCTTCCTAGGTACACTAACAGCTCAGTGTTACATTGATTTGGTGGTGGAATCAGTGGCACTCACATCCAGGCTATATAACTGAGACAAACAAAATAAAAAAAAAGCAGAGACTTAAGCTCCAGTCACACATAGCAATGTCATTATCAAGATCGCTGAAACGTCACAGGTTTTGTGACGCAACCGTGACCTCGCTAGAGATCTCGCTACGTGTGACACACACACACACACACGTGTGAACGTCCTGGTTCATTTTTTGGTCGTTGGTGTCCCGCTGGGCAGTATGCATCGCTGTGTTTGAAGCCGTAACAACAACGAGCGACCTCATTGGTGACACAGAACTCAGCGTTCTATCGAGGTATGAGTCGTCAGAATAGCAGGGCTGTGGAGTCGGAGTTCAGTTTGGTGGAGTCTGAGTCGGTATAAAATGGACAGACTCCCACTCCTAAAATCTATAATAAATTAGGTACAGTAGTTCAATGCAGAATGTGCTGAATATTTTTTTCATAGGAATTTGGGAAAGTTATTAAAATGTCCCATAAATGGCTGTTCTATTCCTAATCTAAGGCTACATTCACACACAGCGTTTTTGCTATGTTTTTTGAGGATACATTTTTCAGCTGCTAAAGCAGATCAGCTTTTTAAAAAACCGCATCACCTGAAAGGTTTTTGAGCTCATAGATAATGTTTTCAATAGCAAAAGCAGATTGGAAAAAGCCATACAAACTGACATGCTCATTCTTTGTCAGGATCTGTTTTTGAACCCAAAACGGATCCTCACAAAACAATGCTTCAAATATGAGAAGTACAATTAAACTGATGAATGAGAGTAATGAACAACAGCTAGAAGAAAATGTAGGATTCAGTATGTTTGAGATGGAAGGCCACAGTGCTATTCATGTAACTGAGGAACAGACATATTAAAACAGAACAGCAAAATGATACTTTAGAATTAGATGATCTTGTTGAAGCTGCTTCAAAACACTTTCATATTCATCATATGTGCTGTGTTGTGCACACGCTGCAGCTGGCAATAAGAGATAGTCTGCAAGAAGGACATGCTGGAAATCTGATTGGAAAAGTGAGGAAATTGGTTATTGCCGCCAGAACCCCTAAAATTGATTCCATCTTGAAGAGACGTGCTAGGAAAGGGGAAATTGTCGATCAAGCCACTCGGTGGGGTAGCACTTATATAATGATTGAGTGATTGCTTGAGCTAAAACTAGTTTCTTACAGATATGGAGAACACTTAGGTAACCCTAAACAAAGGTAAATGGACACAGGTGGCTGAATTGAAGGAATCGCTTAATCACCCATTTACCATGAGTAAAAAATTACAAGCTGGGGATTTAACTCCTGGCATTTTCATAAGGGAGTGGAAGAACTTGCTATTTTGCCTGTCACAAAGAGGAAGTTTAATTGCAAATAGCATTTCTGCTTCAATGAAACGGAGAGAGACACAACTATTGGAAAATAAAATTCTTCTGGCAGCTGTTTATGTGGACCCAAGTCATTGCATACTGCTTGATGATCAACAGCTTACTAATAGAAAAGAAGCTGACTGAGGTAGCAGTTAGGATGAGTGGCCTACAGGACTGGCAGGCGCAAGAGGACTTGGGTCCTGACAGTGCTACTGCTGCCGTATCTTCATCCTCATCAGATGAGGCGTTTAACTTTGACAAGTATTTGGATGACATAGAGCAGGCAAAGCATTGCCGCAAGGAAAAAATTTTCACTCCGTCTCTTAAGCAAGCAGATTGACCATATTTCAGCAAAACTTTTCCCTTGCTCTCAAATAATAGAAAAATTCAACCGTTCATCAAAACTGACTGCATGATGCAATTCCTTTATACCCCGAAATTGTTAGATATGTTGCCTATGTGGTTATGGCTTTGCCTCCAACTCAAGTTAGCGTAGATGGGTTGTTCTCTAGCCTTAAAATGATTAGGTCAGTTTTGAGGTCATCTATGAAGGAGGATCTGATGGAGGCGATACTATTTCTTCGAACAAATTCATAGACTGCACAAATGTTATTTAGTATGTTTTTGTTGAAAACGTTTTTTGCTATTTACATAGTTTATTACATAGTGTTATACACACACACAATATACAGTATATATAGTATATATATATATATATATATATATATATATATATATATATATATATATAGATATATATATATATACACACACACACACACACATGTATATTGTATGTAATCTATATTACATAGTGTATTACATATTTTACAATTTATTACAGTTTTTTGTGTTCTAAAGTTGTATTCCAATAAATATATTTCATGTTCTATCTAAATATCTTGATCATTGTATCATAAAAATGATTAAATGTCTGTTCACATTGTACTACAATAAATTTTTCACTTAAATATAAGCAATATATGTGGGAGTCGGAGTCGGTGCAAGGGAAATTGAGGAGTCAGAGTCGCAGGTTTGGCTTACCGACGCCACAGCCCTGCAGAATAGCAGCTGTGTGACAGGGTCCCAACGACCACCGAGGTCGTTATACGGATTGCCGTATCGGTGCTGCGTTGTTAATTAGATCTGCCTGTTTGACAGCTCACTAGCGACGTACCAGCGATCCTGACCAGGTCGTATCGTTGTCGGGATCGCTGAAACATCGCTACGTGCAATGTGACCCTTAGGATAAGGCTACAAACTGCATATCAGGAGATCTAAAAGGAATGACGATTACAGATTGAAAGTTGGTGAAGTTTTATTAACTAAAAGTAAACACATTATTTTTCGATGTCAAAGGTGTCCCTAGCTTTAAAGTGAAACTAATTGTAGGCTAGAGGATTTTCCATTTAAGATTCAACAGGACCTAGGGTCCATTCCGTATATAGGGTAGGAACATACCCATTTGTGATGTCGTATGAGCGTGCAAGTTTGTAGTAACAATGAGGTGTAACTGGCAAACTTGTGTGCTTATCCCTTCCATGCTCTTCTGTGTGGTCCTCACCAGCATGTGGATAACAGCAGCAAGGGACTGCAGCGTACAAGAGTATGTCAAAAATGCATTTTGTCACTTGGAGTCATTTAACAGGCTAATGGATGCTCCCCATTAAGTAAAGCCCAAAATTCCCATCACCATGTAGGTTATTTTTATATGTCCCATGAAATAAAAAACCTCAAATCTCTTTCTGAGAATTCAGCATTGTAGCACATGTAGCCCTTATTGAACAAAGTCACAATATATTGTGAATTGCCATATTGCTAAAAGGAGGAACGACACAGCCCAGAGTTTAAAGAAAATATATTTTAGAACTGTATTATGGAAAATAGAAGTATTTAGTCCAGACGTGTCAGGAGAGCTAAAGGAATACCCAATCTAGTCTCTTTTTTTTTTAGGTTACAGGAATTTCTGTACAACCATTTTTTACTTCATGTGAACTACTAAGTAATAATGAGGCATTTTTGTGAGCATTGCATGGCTAAGATAATACAGAGCAGCAATAAAACACAGAACAAGCTAGGAACAAACTAAAAAGTAAAAAAAAATGTATTTGGCATCATTCAGACGTTCAATGTTCTCACATGAATGCAATCTGTGGTTTTCATAGATAGCACACATACATGTGATAGTTTTGTAGGCCATTACCATGTTCATGACTTTTTGTGGACCGAACTGTAACGCAGTGAGTACTGGGGATCCACCAGGTATGAGGAAATTCCCGTTGAGTGCTGCAGCACTCAGGGTACTAGGGAACATGATACAACTGTGAGCCTAAGCACTAGGGAAAGGGCAGCAAGGTCACCTCCTGCCACTCACCTGAGGCTGATCCCTGCACTCCATAACGTCCCTATATGGGTCTTTCTCCCGTCGCCAATCAGGTGCCTAGGCCCTTGTTTGCCCTGAATTCACCCTGGATAGTGATGAGGCCAGCAAGGGCATTAGTCTCACCACTGCAATAATACAATACAAGGGAAGGGAGACAGACGCGGAAAATAGACACAAAAGGTAAACACTCCAAGATCCTCCAATGTAACTAAACACTACAGTTGCACTTGTCAAAACTCCTCAGCTTCTTCCAGAGACTAGCTTCTTGTAAAGTGGTCAGCATAACAACGAATATTCTATAACCGGTGTCAGATAGTAAAACACATGACTTTTTATAGTGAAGGGGAGTGTTCACAAAAGAGCTGCACCTGGGATTAAGGTTCTAAAGGAAACTCATGAAAAAGTCCTTAACCCTTACAGCTCTGAAAGCAAGTAGATTTCACTCAAATACAAGTAGTGCATTTGCAAGAATCAAGGCGTAGTGACCTTCTGACCCTGGACTTGCCAGAGGTCTCCCCAGCGTGGGACACACTCCTGACATGAGCACTCCGCTGAAAAATGTGGAGACACATCCTAATTGGAGTAAGGGTTGAGCAATTACAGCTCTTTAACAGGTAGCTTCCTCTTCTTCAAGAGACCAAAAGACATTGGAGAGTTTTCTCAAAAGCCCTTTAATAGGCTGCTTAGGCTATTCCCTTGTTAATCAATTTTCAATTAAACAGGTAAAAGGTCTGAAGCTGATTGCATGTGTGGCATTTGTATTTGGAAGCGGTTGCTGTGAACAAACAAAATGTGGTTAATGGCGCTCTCAATGGAAGAGAAACAGACCATCATTAGGCTGAAAAAAAATAAGAAATCCATCAGAGAAAGCAGATATCTTAGGAACGGCCAAACCAACAGTTCGGTACGTTTTGAAAAACAAAGCACTGGACATCCTCAGAAGAAAACAGTGGTGAATGATCGAAGAATCTTTTCCATGGTGAAGAAAAATCCCGTTGTAATATCCACCCAAATGAAGAACACTATCCAAGAATTAGGTGTTTCAGTATCTGAGTCTACCATAAAGAGAAGACTTAATGAGAGCATAATACAGAGGGTTCCCCCCCAAAGTGCAAACCTTTAATTAGCTTTAAAAATAGAAAGGCCAGATTAGATTTTGCCCCCCAAAAAAATCTAAAGAAGCAAGCACAGTTTTGGAAAAGCATTCTTTGGGCAGATAAAACAAAGATAAACCTATAGCAGAATGATGGGAAAAAGAAGGCATGGATAAGACTTGGAACAGCTCATGATCCAAAGCACACCACACATCCACATCCACATGGTGGAGGCGGTGTGATGGCCGGGCATGCATGGCTTCCGATGGTCCTGGGTAACTAGTGTTTATTGATGATGTGACTGAAGACAGAAGCAGCCGGATGACTTCTTAAGTGTACAGGTGATACGTTATGCTCAGATTCAACCAAATGTAGAAAGGTTGATTGGACGGCGCTTCACAGTACAGATGGACAATGACCCAAAACATCCTGCAAAAGTAAAAGGAAAAGAAGTAGAATATTCTGCAATGGCCGAGTCAATCACCAGATCTCAACCTCATCGATCTGCATTTCCTTTGCTTGAAAGGCAAAACTTAAGGTAGAAAGACCCATAAGCAAGCAAGAACTGAAGTCAGCTGCAGTAAAGGCTTCACAAAGGATGAAACCCAGTGTTTGGTGACTTCCATGGCTTCCAGACTTCAGGCAGTAATTGCCTGCAAAGGATTTTCTACAAAATATTAAAAATTAAACATTTTATTTATGGTAAAGTAAATTTGTTCAATTATTTTTGAGCCCCTGTAATGAGGAGGCTTTGTAGAAAAATAACTGTAATTCCTGAAAGTTTCATAGGATATTTTTGTTCAACCATTTCAAACCTAAAAGTCTAAACTTTAATGGCATCTCGGTTGTTCAATTTTAAGTAACAAAATAGCGGCGTGCAGAGGCCAAATCACGAAGATTCGGTCACTGTCCAAATATTTCTGGACCTAACTGTGTAGGACTGTGAGAAGAGTATGCCCGGTAAAATACTGAATAATCATATGATTGTGAGCAGTGTATTGCAAGGATAATACCATGCAGCGATACAACATATGACTGCAGATATAAGTACTAATAAAATATTTAAGACTGAGGGAAATACTAAGTAGTGATAAATCACATATGACTGTGAGCAGTCCATGACTAGGAAAATACTGAGTACTACTAAATTATATATGACAGTGAGCAGTGCATGCTTGGAGGGAAACCCATGTAAAATAATGGACACTTCAGACATACAGTATATAGAAGATGCAATGGTGTATATGTAATGTTAAGGCGGAAAACATCCTGCTGTAGAAGTAGCTGTGCCTACAGCAAGTATGGCAAGTGGAGAAAGTCTGGGATTTATTAACTATTTCCATATTGGAACAAAATAAATGTTCTTTTCAAATGGGAAAAATTAAAATATAATATATGCGGGATTTATGCTGCATACAAATAACACTGTAGATCTAGAGGCAATAAATAGTGTGTTGTGCTCCTGAGCAATGTTGAGGTACCTACTAGGCCTCCTGTGAACCCAGCACTTGCACAATAATAGGCCCTAATTAGTAACAGGGCCCAAAGGTCTAGCAGAAGATAACCCAAATTGGGAGAGGGCTTTGGAGCTCATCACTTGCCAGGGTCTATCTGCTAAAGGTGGATTCACAGATAAACTATAAGACCTTATTGATGTGCAATAATACAATAAAATTTACAGTGCAAGTGACAGTAGATTAGCACAAATTCTGCACAGATGGGGCTGGGCCTTTCTTAAGCCAACTATGAGCATCGCTGCTTCATTCTATCAATTGGTGTTTATACCTATACCATCAAGTACAGCATGTCCTGGACATCTCTGTAACCTAATGGAAAAACCCCTGTAACACTGCCTCATCCACAGCAAGCATTCTTTACCTCTGCAGCAGTTTTAGATCATAAATATAAGATTTTTTTTAATGAATTAATGAAATGGAAAAAAAACAACCCACTAATGTAGAAAAGCAGCTCTTTTCATATTTAAAGGGAACCTGTCAAGTGCAGTATGCACCCAGAACCACGAGCAGTTTTGGGTGCATATTAGAGATTCCTGCCTAGCAGTCCCAGCCTATAGTAGCATAGATAAAGAGATCTTTATAAAAAGTATTTCTAAAGATCCCATATGCTATGCTAATGTGGCCAGCGATTAGTCGCAAGGGCGTTCGTTCTCTTGCCTAGTTGGCCCCCTTAGCATGTAAGCACTCCCCTGTGGGTGGGCTAACATGCTAATGAATGCACAGTGTAGCACCCAGGGATATGGGGTACTAAGTTCCGGGCACTGTACGTCTGGGGAATGTCACGATGGTGGCCGTTACCCGGTTCCGTGCCCTGGGTCCTTTTTGTAATGTGGATATTTACAGGGGATTATTGGATGAAGTCTATTTGTGACGCCACTTGCAGTGTTGCAGCTAAGTATAGGGAGCTGCCGCTGCAGAATGTCTCTACTGGGGCTGATAGTATTGGCAGCTAGTATGGTAGTCCCTCAGCAAGTAGGGTATTGCCCCAGCGGGTGTATGGTGCAGTGGGCATTTGAGTCCAGACAGGTATTCAGTGCAACTGGTTTACTCACTTGAGATGTTAACTGGTTGCTTGAGGCCGGCTGGTTTCGTCTAGCTTCCAGGTTCCCTTCGTCCCAGTGCCAGTCTGGTTTCTCTGGTACCTTCTTCCCCTGCACCTGTCTCTGATAAGTGGGTCCCCGTGGTATAGAACACTGGGGGTCCCCGTTAAGTGGTTTGTCCTCCTCTGTCCGCCTGACGGTAGCATGAACCCTGTGGGGTTGGAGTCTCTGGTCCTGTCCCCAGTTCTCCCCTTGCTACTGAGTCTTCGGATTCTTTAGGGTCAGCAAGGTCCTTGATGGTCCCCTTTGCTGTGCAGGTGTTAACAGATCGGCTTGAAGCTCTTTCCTGTCCTAGGGTCCTGTACCCAGTCTGTGCGTAGTTCCGGGAGTACTCCACCGGCAACCACTTCTCTTGGGTACCAGGTCACCGTTAACTCGAGTCAGGGTGTCACTTCACTTCCACCTTCACACCTCAACAGTCACTACTCAACTCTCCTCTCCACTGTCACTGCAGTTCTAACTGCTGACTGCTCTGTCTCACTGCAGTATCTCTTCTGACTTCCTGTGTTCCCGACTACTCTCCACAGTCTGCCCCTCCCACCTGGTCAACTAGTGGACTAGAGTGGCTCCACCTCTAGGTGGCCATCCATTGGTCCCACCCTAGTTAGGTATGGGGGATTGTTGGGGAAAACTGGGACTACCTGGGTTTTTGGTGTTACCGGCACTGGGGTTCTGGGTCACTAATAGGTTAGGCTCTGCATCCTGGTGGGGATGCAGAACCTTGTAGCACCCTGATGGGTTCAGGGGCGCTACACACAGCATTAGAGGTATGGTCACTCTCACCTCTGCTGCCATCGCTTCACACTCCTGGATTTCGAAGCCAGGTATACGCATCCTGGCTTCAAACCTATGTAGTGTGCATGACCAAAAGTCTGGGATCATGCGCACTGAGCCGAAGTTCAGCATCGGACGCGATAGCAGCAGAGAGGGGAGCACGACCCTGCTCTGATGCTTCGCATTCATTAGCATGCTAGCCCGCCCACAGGGGGACGACTAGTCAAGGAAACTAACGCCCTTGCAACTAGTTGCTGGCCTTATTAGCTTACCAGATGGGATCTTCAGAAATACTTTTTCTAAAGATCTCTTTATGTATACTACTAGATACAGGGACAGTTAGGCAGAGATTAGCAATATGCACACAGAACTGCTTTTGGTTCTGGGTACATATTGCAGGTTCACTTTAACACTGGAATCTAAGGGATAAGTTTTCACCTTGTGGAGCCTGACATGCCGGGTCTGGCTTGCCAGTATGAAGAGACTTAAACGTCGTGCATGCTCCTCTAGGAAATTAAATATGAAACTTGCCTCTTTGAAAAGGAAGAGGGCTTGGACTCTCGTGCCACCTATGGGAAGTAGCAATCCAAAGTTAATTTCAACACCGGAAGTGCCAGGATTCCTGATCATGCGCACTGAGCCTAAATCCAGCGTCTGAGGCGGTGAGAGCAGACACAGATACGCGCATCACCACTAATGACGCTGGGCAATGGGCATTCAATAGCATGTTTGCACGCCCCTGTGGGCATTCTAACACACTGAGAGGGCGGACGAGTCCGGGGAAAGAGCGCCCTTGCGACTAGTCCCTGCACTGATTAACATATCATAAAGGATCTTTAGAATTACTTTTCCTAAAGATCTCTTTATCTATGCTACTAGATACAGGGACTGTTAGGCAGGGATTAGCAATATGCACCAAGAACTGCTCGTGGTCCTGGGGGCATATTAGACCTGACATGTTCCCTTTAAAAGGAAACGGTTATCAGATTCTGAGAGCAGCATGATGTACGGACAGGGACCTGGATTACAGCAATTTATCACTTACTGGACTGCTTTTTTCAGTTTTGATAAACTCCCTGTTTTCTTTGCTGCAGATGTAGCACTGGTCAGAATTCTGAGTCCTGTACAACCCCACCCACACCACTGATTGGCAGCTTCCTGTGGACATCGTGCATTGTCAGCATGATGCAATCAGTGGTGGGGCAGGGTTATATAAATTATTTGAACTGCCTGTCACGGGAGACCTAGTCCTCTAGTGATAATCTCCTCCTGATAAAAAAACAGTTTTTATTGAAACAACAGCACACAGCCAAGTAAGTAGCACATCACTGGAATCAGGACCTCTGCCCCTACATTATGCTGCTTTCGGATTAACAAAACCTAGTGATAGATTTATTTTAAAACTTTGGTATCATCATTAAAAATACCATAAAAGAACAGTTTCTAATGAATGAGCTAAAACGTTGTGAATAGTAAAATATTGTGAGCTAACTTTGATTCTGGACACAAGTCCATCAACGTCACTCTTGCCCATAGGCTGTATCTGGTATTTCCATTGTAGTTCCTGCTTCTGTAGAACATAAAAACACATTTGCTTTGCATGTAGCCTAAAAGTAAGGAAGAAAATTTTCATGGTCTGATCTGAACCCTTCACTGACATCACATGGAATCTTGTTCGCATACGACATCTTTATTGTAAAGTACAAACTTCTTCCAACATTACCCAACCACATAATTAGTAGCAAATTAGCATGGAGAACACTGGGGCGGGGTTGAAGGGGAGAATGTTGAGATTCCGGTTTGGAAATGAAAGGAATATGGCCAAAATAATTATAAAGTCAGAAAGTTAGCTGTGACTAAATTCAGCCAAGATTCACAGCTGCCTGTGGCTGGAAGAACAGAACGCTCTCAATGCCATAAAATATAATGACTACATGTGGATCAGGTTTAGTGTGAATACACATTAGAATGGGAAAATTGAGATATTTGAGCAATTTGCAATGAGGCATGGTCTTCGCTGTGAATACTTTCAAAAACCGCCAAACTG
This sequence comes from Anomaloglossus baeobatrachus, assembly GCF_048569485.1. Lineage (NCBI taxonomy): Eukaryota > Metazoa > Chordata > Amphibia > Anura > Aromobatidae > Anomaloglossus > Anomaloglossus baeobatrachus. The sequence continues at coordinate 225,250,970 of NC_134359.1, read as the reverse complement.
GTAGGGTTTTCTCGTGTAATAGTGTTGAGAGTATACTGAGAATTGTGTAATTGAGGAAACACATCCAGCAAAAGGGGATCCTGTGGACATAAAAAAACTCAATGACAAAAGGGGTCAAAGGAGGATGCAAAATTGGTTCTAATGAGCATGCTGTGCACAATCAAGCAAATTGAAGCCAAATACAAAGCTGGTCACCAACTAACATGTCCAAATAGCAGATGACCAGTTTGAGACCATTGTGGTCAAAAACTACAGCAAGTGTCTAGTGGGCAAAAGAGCAAAAATCTGACCACTGAGCAGCACAAAAAAAATTGACTGGTCATATGAATCCAGATTTCTGTTGCATCGTTCTAATGGGAGGGTCAGAATTTGTTGATATTAACATTAATCGATAGATGATTCCTTCCTGACAGGTGCCAACATTTCTGTCTGTTGGAGTAATGATGTGGGGAGTATTTTCTTGGTACAACCTGGGTCCCCTGATGGTTGTGGACAGTATGGCTCACCTAAACATTGTGGATGACAGTGTTCACACATTCATGTCCACTGTTTACCCTATGGCAGAAGGACAATGCAAAATGCCCCATGGACGTCAAGTACTGGTAGCAGGAACTTAACAGTAAGATCTCACTCCTTCCATACTAATGTAAACCTACGTTACAAACTATCATTATATTAAGTACTATCAGGACGAGGGGTGTTCAATAATTTATATACCTGAATATGAAAAAAATAACTTACTACTTTTTAATGTAATCCTCCTTGACTTCTACTCCATTATTCCAATTCACCTCCAGTGATTGGATTGCCTTCAGAATAGGAGACCTGTTGCTGTTACAAAAACCATTACTACCTCTTTAACTGCACTGTCATCTTCTAATTGTTTCCCATACAGAAACGTCTACAGGATCCGAAATAGAAAGTAATCCCTCAGAGTCAGGTCTGGACTGTAGGGTGGATGGTTAAGCTTCATGAAGCCGCATTCCCTGATAACACCTTGTGATTTGCGATAGTTGTGAAGTGACGAATTGTCGTGAAGCAGCAACACACCTGCCAACAACTTCCCATGACATTTCTTTTTGATTGCCTCATGTAATGCCTTCATTGTTGAAGAAAGGTGTCTCCAGTAATTGTTCTCTTGGGTGACTTGAATTCTAGGAATAAAACTCCTTCTGTATCCTAAAAAACTGTTGCCATGATCTTCCCAGCTGAATTCTGGACACAAACCTTTCTTGGAGCTGGTGATCCCTTGTGCTTCCATTGAATGGAATCTTGTTTGGTCTCTGGGTCAAGGTGTTCAACCCATGTTTCATCACCCGCAGTAATTCCAGAATAGAAGTCTCCAGGATTTTTGCTAAGCATGTCTAAATTCTCTTAGCTAAATGTTTTTTGCTGAGGCGTCAACATTTGTGACGCTCCCCTGGGATCTGACCTCTCATGTTATCAAAACATCATGAATAATCCTTGAAACCGTGCAAAATAGAATTCCTAATTCATGAGCTGCAACAATGATTTTGACCAGATAATCTTGCAAAATCAGGTTCTTCACTCTACGGCACATTTCCTTTGAAGATACTTCAAAAGGTCGCCCTGCACAGGGGTCATCTTTAAATGATTCCCTACTCCATTTAAACAGCTTGGCTCAAAACTTTAGTTGGTAGTAGAAAGATGTGTCATCACTATATACAGCAATCATCTTGTCATGTATTTCTCTATTCTTTACTTCCTTTGTAAAGAATTTAATCATGAACAAAACTCCAAATCCTTCACTTTCTTTGTAGAGCCGCACAGTACTGTACTTTTCATCATGCCACTTATAAGTTCAGTCTGATGAAAGCACTTAATTATTGCATTTAGAGAACTGTGTCGCGCTCGTCGCTGGTGGATGTTATTTTGGCGAGCTGAAGTGGACCCACTGGATCAGGGGCGACCCCGGGCCTACCCTAACGTGGGCTAGAGGACCGGGACTGTGGCAGCTGACCCCTAGGACAGAGTCTCAAGTAGAGACGGGGAACACCAGGGTGGCTCAAGGCAGGTAGCATAGGCAGGATGGACAGGCAGAGTCCAGTTACAGGCAAGACGGGCAAGCAGAATTTCTAGCACCAACAGGGCAGGCAGGGTCCAGGTACGGGCAGGACAGGACTGGAACCAGGTGCCAATAGGCAAGATAGGCTGGTAGCCAGGTATGGGCAGGACAGGTTGGACCCAGTAGCCAACAGGCTGAATGGGCAGGGAACCAGGTACAGGACAGGTCAGGCTGGCCCCAGAAGTCAACAGTCTTAATGGGCTGGGAGCCAGGTACAGGACAGGACTGGATACAGGAGAGTATGGGATGGCACCAGACGTGACAGGTCATCTGATACTGGGACTAGACAGAGTGAACTAACTAACAGGAACTATGGTGTTGAACAGGCAACTCCCCTAGTGGGAGATTGTCCTAAATACCTAGTTCCTCTCAGTGATAGGCTGAGAGATACTTCCTGGGAGTAGTGCGCTGGCCCTTCAAGAGGGAGGCAGCGGCGTGTGCAGAGTCTTTAGGAGCTCTCCCGGAGATGCTGTGATGCATGCACAGACTCCGGGTGGTGGGAGAGGAGAAACCACGTGGAGGAGAGGCAGAGACGCCGGGCAGCGTGGAGGGACCCAACCATGACAGTGAGTGACAGCGCACATTCCTGCAAGAGAGCAAGGAGCACAGAGACGTAGCATTACAGATTATATCAAAACTGCAGAAAGTAATCCAGTAAGTGATACCTCTCTGGAATCAGGGTCTCTATCTACATTATGCTTCTCACAGATTAAGTGGAGAAATAGTAACAGATTTGCCATAACGTTATGCAGAATCATACTGCTCTCAGATATAGTAGCAAAAACCTTGTGACAGTGTGGCGCCCCTGACCTGGTCAGGCACCACTGAGTACTGCACCCATGCTGGGAACAGTACAATACAGGTAATCCAGAAGGCTGACCGAGGTGTGACTACACAGGCGCATAGTGATCAGGTCTCACACATGTACCTTTGGGAGGACCCCTGGGGATCCCAGGAGGGGGCAAAGCCTTCACCTCCACTGGAATAGTGGAGGGGGCCAAAAGCCTCCATCTCCACTCAAGGGGTGTGGTAAGAGAGCCTGGTTGCTAGGTGGCGTAGGCAAGAACAGGAGAGGAGGAGCAGTGAGCCGGTTTAGTGCAGAGTCCAGGGAGCTCCGAGAGGAGCTGACCCCTACCCCTGGGGCTGTTGCAGTCTGACAGCGCCCGCGCAGTGGCTACCGACGGGGGAGAACGGTCACCTAGGAGTGCTACCCGAAACCCGTCTCCAGCTAAAGAGAGAGCACAGAGTGGGAAGTAAGGAGACTGCTAGGGAGTACCAGGCCCAAACGGGCGGCAGATCCCGGAGCGGGGATAGATCTACCTTTCCTCGCTAAACCTGCCGGTGTGGGGCCCTCAAAGCCCACACCACAACACCCAAAAGCCGCAGCCACGTAGCCACAGTTAGGACCCATAGTTCACAGGAGGCAAGCAGCTGGAGTGATCTGGTCCAGGCGACAAGCAAACGGCAACCAAACGAAGGGGAGAGAGGCTTCAGCAACTTCCCTGGGTGACCCCCATAGGGACTAAAAGTCGGGGTTACCCCAAACCACCAAGGGCTAAGGAAGGCGAGTCGGTAGTCACCATCATCAGTCAGCCTGAAGGATACCTGGTTCCAGCCTGGTTCATCCCAGCTACGCCCGGGTTACTCACCCTGCCATCAACTGTGAGTAAAACCCCTGAAAGACATCCTGCTTGTGTGGAGTTATTCTGCGCCTTGTGGTTCTACACACCTACACAGGGCCCTGGGGCTTGCCTCACTCTCAGGAGGCTATTACAACTAACTGCACCCACCATCAGCCCCAGGCGTCCCTTAACCTGCAGTGGCGGTCCGCACTGACCGCAATTCTGAGAGTGGCGTCACGACAATCCTACAAGAAGGTTTCCTACCTGTGACCAGACTGAGCCAGTGGAGTCCCTGAAGGTAATGCACCGACACAGCGTTCTCGGGGCTTCACATCTGGCGTCACGAACAGGATAAGGACTAGACCTGTCCAGACAGGTGACCATGTGCCTGGGCGGTCCGCTTGAAAAATTGGAAGCGCCGCCATATTGCCACCATGAAAAGCGCGCTGAAAAACAACAGCAGCCCGCGCTGGGAGAAGTTACCGCCCACGAAGAGGTGTGGCTACCCAGAGATCCCCTGCAGAGTTCTGACCTCGCTTGTGAAGAGAACGGAAGCGTCCAGAGACGGCGGAACGGAAAAGAAGCCAGCAGCTTGTTGTTAGAGAAAATGGCGTCTGAATGCAGAGACCCAGAGCCAGGCTCCGCTGCCTGGTGGTGTCGGGAGCTCGCCGAGTTCTGCGATCAACTGGAGGCCAGGGTCGGAAGGCTGATCAGAGAGGGACGTGCGGAGTTCCTGGGAATGACCGCGGCGGTTCAGGCCTATGAAGAGAGAGCCGCGCGCCGAGTGCCAGACCGGGCGGTGACGACTCAGACCCCGATGCTGCCACCGATGGGTGAGTCCAGTGATGCCCCTGCCAGCGCGAGTGCCCCGACCCCTGCTGCCACGTCCGCGGTCCCTGAAGAGGCGTCCGGCGCGGCGACGCTGAAGCAGGCCGCAGCCACGCCAGGTGCAGCCCGCCAAGCTCAGGCCGCCGCAGCGATGCCCTGCTCGGCCCACCAAGACCCGGTCCCTGCAGCGACGCCCAGTCCGGCCCGCAGAGAACCGGCTGCCACCGCGACCCTCATCCGCGCCGCAGGTGTGACGCTGACCCAGGCCGCCGCCATGCTAGGCCCGGCCCGCCGAGACCCTACCGCAGCCGCAACGCTCGTCCGCGCCGCAAGTGAGGTGCTGAACCAGGCCGCAGCCCCGTCAGGTGCGGCCCGCCAAGCCCAGATCGCTGCAGCGACGCCCAGCCCAGCCTGCAAAGATCCCATCGCGACAGCGACGCCGATCCAGGCCGCCGCAGCGATGCCCTGCCCGGCCCGCCAAGAACCGGCCATAGTAGCGAAGCCCGCTAAGACGCCAGCTGCAACAGCGACGCTGATCCAGGCCGCCGCCATGCCAGGCGCGGCCCGCCAAGACCAGGCTGCCGCCATGCCAGGCGCGGCCCGCCAAGACAAGACAGACGTACCATTGTTTACCCCGGCCTGCAAGGCCAGAGCAGACACCGCTCCCCAGTCTAAAGAAGTCCCTGCTAGGACGTCCCTGATAGGTGCGGATCCAGAATAATGGAGACTGAAGGCTGACCTGGAGGCCAAGTTCCCACAGGAGATGGTGGACCGGTATCTGCTCCCTCCGCATACCCCCAAGGCGACTTCTGCAGCAACCACGCCAAAGAGTCCCCCGCCCGGGCCTGCTGATGACCACCCATCCCCGGCGCTGCCACAACAGGAGTGTTCGGAAGAACTAAGGGGGAGGGGAGGCCAGGAAGCTGAGGAGCTGACCCCGGAGCCATCAGCAGTGGATTCATACCCCGAGCCAGAGATGTTGCCATACTCCCGCTGGGACGAAGAAGACCCGATACCTTCCGCTGAAGAAGATCTGCCCAAAAGCCTCACCTGGGAGCTTGTAAGCTGTACCTCGCAGAATCCAGCCCGCAAGACACGGCGCCGTAACAGAACCCAGTCTTTCCCTGCACCGCAGTCCCCAGAGCAGAGAGATGAAATAACGGCCAGAGACCTAGAGGAGAAACGGTTCCTGAGAAGAGCCAAAGCCCAGGTCAGAGGACCCCTTTGTCGAGGAGTAGTGGAAGATTTTAGCCTAAAATCAGGATACGGCTTCATAGTAGCACCTGGTATGAAAGAAGGCATTTTTGTCAACAGAAGAGACGTTAGAGCTCATTTGCCCAGAGGACATCCTGGAAGGAACCTAAGGATGGGAGACACAGTGCAGTTTGCCATGCATCAAGGAGAAAGAGGCTGGTATGCGCTAGATGTTACACCATGTCCTAAAGAAAAAGAAACAGACACAGAGGAAGAAAGGAAAGATAGAGAAAGAACCGACAAAGAACCCACCGATGAGACCACCACGGACGATGAAAAAGACCGAGAAAGCAGCAGGTGCCGCAGCCCTACAGGCCGAAGCCCTGGTGAGGAGGAATCTGCATAAAGTAAGAAGTACAACAAGTTACTGTTTTGACCAGTTTGAAAGTTTGCAACGTTACTGTTTAAGAGATGTGCCCACATAAACTAATGTGAGAAATGAACCTTAAGGCTATGAACTGGCTATAGCCACAAATTCTCGCAGTGTAAATAGTTACACCAGAGGGCACCACCACCACCAGAGTCAGCCTGTTTAGGGGCTTGGCTCGTCTGCAACCAGGGAGCACGTCCGTATATAGGGCCTTGGCTTACCTGCAACCAGAGAGCATGCCTGTTTATGGGGCCTGGCTCTCCACCACAAAGAGGGTACCTGTTCAGCACCAACTGTGAAGGCCGCCTCTGGATCCTGCCAGAAGTGGCTGAAGGCGCGGCTTCACCAGGCCAGGTATGCCCTGAAGACCACCAGACCATGAAAGCCGCCTCTACATCCTGCCAGAAGTGGCTGAAGGCGCGGCCAACAGGAGAGGCAGATTGGAGGAAAGGTCTGGGGAAACGGATGGCCCAGACCTGGTTACCAAAAGGACCGGTGACCTGCCTCCTGAAAGGGTTTGGGTGGGTTAACGGACTTGTGGGTGGAGGGTGGTGATGTATGGTACCTGGTGGTTTTAAATGTTTTACCATGTTTTTACTGTTTTATGCATTTTAAAATGTTGTCTTGCAGCCCGAGGACGTGCTGGTGATAACTAAGGGGGAATGTGGCGCCCCTGACCTGGTCAGGCACCACTGAGTACTGCACCCATGCTGAGGACAGTACAATACAGGTAATCCAGAAGGCTGACCGAGGTGTGACTACACAGGCGCATAGTGATCAGGTCTCACACATGTACCTTTGGGAGGACCCCTGGGGATCCCAGGAGGGGGCAAAGCCTTCACCTCCACTGGAATAGTGGAGGGGGCCAAAAGCCTCCATCTCCACTCAAGGGGTGTGGTAAGAGAGCCTGGTTGCTAGGTGGCGTAGGCAAGAACAGGAGAGGAGGAGCAGTGAGCCGGTTTAGTGCAGAGTCCAGGGAGCTCCGAGAGGAGCTGACCCCTACCCCTGGGGCTGTTGCAGTCTGACAGCGCCCGCGCAGTGGCTACCGACGGGGGAGAACGGTCACCTAGGAGTGCTACCCGAAACCCGTCTCCAGCTAAAGAGAGAGCACAGAGTGGGAAGTAAGGAGACTGCTAGGGAGTACCAGGCCCAAACGGGCGGCAGATCCCGGAGCGGGGATAGATCTACCTTTCCTCGCTAAACCTGCCGGTGTGGGGCCCTCAAAGCCCACACCACAACACCCAAAAGCCGCAGCCACGTAGCCACAGTTAGGGCCCATAGTTCACAGGAGGCAAGCAGCTGGAGTGATCTGGTCCAGGCGACAAGCAAACGGCAACCAAACGAAGGGGAGAGAGGCTTCAGCAACTTCCCTGGGTGACCCCCATAGGGACTAAAAGTCGGGGTTACCCCAAACCACCAAGGGCTAAGGAAGGCGAGTCGGTAGTCACCATCATCAGTCAGCCTGAAGGATACCTGGTTCCAGCCTGGTTCATCCCAGCTACGCCCGGGTTACTCACCCTGCCATCAACTGTGAGTAAAACCCCTGAAAGACATCCTGCTTGTGTGGAGTTATTCTGCGCCTTGTGGTTCTACACACCTACACAGGGCCCTGGGGCTTGCCTCACTCTCAGGAGGCTATTACAACTAACTGCACCCACCATCAGCCCCAGGCGTCCCTTAACCTGCAGTGGCGGTCCGCACTGACCGCAATTCTGAGAGTGGCGTCACGACAATCCTACAAGAAGGTTTCCTACCTGTGACCAGACTGAGCCAGTGGAGTCCCTGAAGGTAATGCACCGACACAGCGTTCTCGGGGCTTCACAACAGATTCCCTTTAAACTCTTGTCCATACAAGCTGCTACAGTATAGCTGCTACATAAGCGGTCATGTTCATCTTTACAAGCTGATGCATGAAAGAACCTAATGAGTACTATAGATCACAAATCTGTAACCTGACCGCTCCCTGCATCCGAATGCAAGGGCACAATATAAGTATTAGTACTCCATGTGCTGCCACTTTGTAACATATAGAGTATTTCCATGAGTATGAACCCCTAAGTTATTTGAAGCTACCTGAAAATTATATGTATCTTTAAAATAAGTACCGATAAATAGTATTTTATAAATAGTAATTCCCTAAAATAAAAGTTATAATAGTAGGAGTAGTGGAAGTGATCTAATGACTGGACAATGTCGCTCTCCAGATGCTATGAAATCGTTCCCTGAAAGTGAGGAGCCAGAAAATATTATAAAGTTTCATGTCATTGCCATTCACAATCCTCTCTTTGCCAATGCAGACAGGAGTTCTGCGTCACAGCCTGCTGATTTATACTGTACCCGTCATCCACACTATTCACACTAATGATTTTGTTTTTCACTCTTGTTTCATGTCCTCCCTCTATCTAAAACTGAACCTGTCAAAAACTGAACTCCTTATGTTTCCTCTTTCTCGTAACCTCCCCAAACCCAATATTACCATTTCTGTGTGTGGCTCTACCATTACGCCCCAGCAGCATGCCCGCTGTCTTGGGGTTATATTTGACTCCGATCTCTCCTTTACTCCCCACATTCGTTCACTCGCTTGTTCATATCAATTCCACCTCAAAAACATCTCTAGAATTTGACCTTTTCTTACCGTTGACTCTGAAAAAACTCTTACTGTCGCTCTTATTCATTCTCGTCTGGATTACTGTAATTCTTTACTAATTGGTTTCCCTGTTACTAAACTCTCCCCTCCCCAATCCATCCTGAATGCCACAGCCAGGATCATTTTCCTCTCCAACCGCTTCACTGATGCCTCTGCTCTGTGCCAGTCATTGCACTGGTTGTCTATCCATTACAGAGTCCAATATAAACGTATCACTCTGACCGACAAAGCGCTCCACAGTTCCACACCACCCTACATCTCCTCCTTCATCTGTGTATCACCCCACCCGTGCCCTCCGCTCTGCTAATGACCTAAGACGGACATCCTCAACAATTCGAACCTCCCACTCCCGTCTTCAAGATTTCTCATGAGCTGCGCCTATGCTCTGCAACACACTACCAAGAACAATCCGATTAATTCCCAACATCCACACCCTTAAACGGGCACTAAAACCGCATTTCTTTAGACTAGCCTATCACCTCACCTCCCTCATCTAATGTAGTCCTATTCTGGTCTTCTAAAAAATTTACTTCTAGTTCCTGTCCCCTGTATGTTCTGATTGCATTCCTCTTCATGTACTTTTTTACACTCTGTACTTGTGTAAATTCTGGCTGGCGACTAGTCCATGCAGCTGGTTTTTGAGTCCTCTATTAAATCGATGGCTGGACCATATATAACAAGCTTTTCTCCCCCCCATTCACCTTTTGTGCCTCCCCTATTTCCTCAGAGACTGTAAGCTTACGAGCAGGGCCCTCACTCCTCTTGGTATTCGAATTTTGTCATTCTGTAATGTCTCATGTTGTCTGTACATGTTCCCTCTGAATTGTAAAGCGCTATGGAATATGTTGGCACTATATAATTTATTATTATTATTGTTTCTTAAAGGAGTATTCCCCTGATTGAAAGGTATTTTCAATTTATAGAATTAGGACTCTGGATCTCCAGAATGGGGTTCTACTCTGTTCAAAGTCTATGGAACTGTTGGAGATATCCAGGTCTTTATTCTCTGGATCACTGGGTACCCTCCCAAAAGTCAGTCAGCTATAGCCATACCCTTACAGTATAGAAACAGATCTAGACGGCAATGAGGAAAGTTCTTGCCTGGACTGGAGGTACAATCCAAAGTGTAATAGTACATAATGAAATCTATGCTGGTAATTGGTAAATAAATCCGCAACAGCCTATTCTCAAACATGACATGATGACAAAGAATCTAGCAAGCCGTTTGTAATGCAATACTGTGTAATTAATGACAGCTTCATCAGAACAGCACTTGCGATTATAACTATATTGAGAAATCATAAAGTTAACTCCATCATTCAAAATAACTACTCAATACACAATAGCTGCGGAGCAATTCTAGAGAAAAGCGACATCAAACTGAAAATAGTATTGTACCAAAAGGATAAGGGAACTCCCTAAATATTATGGAGCCAGGGGCATTCTTGTAAATAGCAGATTGTATTTCCTTTTAAATTTACATAGTCCCTTGTGTGAAATCTTTAAGTTGTTTCTCAAATAAGTAGTAATCAATGTACTGGAGAGGGTACACAAAATATGATTGCTCTAATTAAATTGATCTAAATTACAGCTTTTTCAATTGGATTTCTAGCTGGATTTAAAAACTACCCATACTGGCAAAATGTCTGCGCAGTCCATTAGAATTTAGCATTGGACTCCGCACCTAAATCCTGACAGACTGTGAAATGTGGGAATATGGACTAAATCCTGACAGATTGTGAAATGTGTGAATATGGACTAAATCCTGACAGATTGTGAAATGTGTGAATAAGGACTACAGGATGACGTAATGTTTCAGATTCCAGCATGCATTGAATATAGCTTTCATTGAACCATCTTGTGTATTGTACTTTAATAAGTTTTTTTGTAGTAATCCACAAGGGTTCTCCTCATGTTATGAAATGGGAATAGTTTTTTAGGCTTGAAGATAATCAAGTTTGCATTTCACCTACTTTTGTTCTGCTGTTTCTTACATAGTTTTATTGCAGATTGTCCACCAAAATCTGTACTGTTGTGTCCAATAGCCACATTCCAGGGTAAGGAGTTAACTCCTGAGATTCTATTTACCTCTCTCCAGTTTATTAATTTCCATATATCAGTTTGCTGCTCACCTTCCCTTCAATATCAGTCTCTGACCTAGAGCTGATATCATCAGTCCTCCAAAATCACAAGCCACCCAATAATGAAATGGTATGAACAATCACATGGTTATATAGGCTGCTAATGATTACAGCATGTTATGAAGCTAAAATTACCCCCAATCTGCTAGATCATTGTTTGAGTTAAAAATCTGTTCATGTAGAGAGCCCCACAGAGTTCAATGACTGTAAAGAGGTCAATATAACTGGCCTACGTACTTTAAAAGTATGACCAGTGACTAATGATGGGCAGACCCAGACTGTAAAAGTTCAGATCCATGCAGGTTCAAAAGTACCAGGGCACTGACCCCGGGCCCGGAGTTCTCATGGAACTTCGAGTAAAGATACAGGTCTGGCCACTCGGGTAATTAAAAAAAATTAAATGGAAAAAGAAAAAAAAGGGGAAAGCAGGCACGTTATCCTTAAGGAGTCTCTCACGCGGCTGTACACTGCTTCCAAGGCCGCTCATTATCCTTCATGCATATGTACTGCTTGCCCTACCCACCGGCAGTCCACGAGTCTCTGATTGGTTGCAGTCAGACGCACCCCCATCCTGTTTTACAGCATGTCTGACTGCTTTCAGAGATACTGTATGTGTCTATATTGGTGTAAAAATAAATAAAAAAAAAAATTGATGTAGGGTCCCCCCATATTATGATACCCCGCACAGATAAAGCATATGGCTACATGCAGCAGCCCCCAGCCATGCTCTTATCAAAAAGAGGGACCCTATGCAGCTTTTTTTTTAATTATTTAAAATAAAAACACAAAAAACTATGTGCAGTCATCGCAATTTTGATATCCAGCCATGATAAAGCTGACAGCTGCGGGATGGTATTCTTAGGCTGGGGAGACCCATACTTATCAGGCCCCCAGTCAAAAAAAAGCAGCCTACAGTTGCCCAGGATTTTCGCATCCATTTGATGTGATAATCCCGGACCTTTACCAGGCTCATCCAGACTGCCCTGGTGCGGTGGCAATCAGAGTAATAAGGGGTGAATAACAGCTCACAGCTGCCCCTAAGCCCTAGATTAGCGATGCGAAGCATCTATAATATTCCCCATTACTAAACTGTAAGTGAAAAGAAATAAATACAAACACCGAAAAAATCCTTTATTTGAAACAAAATACAAAAATGCCCACCCTGTTTTCACCCCTTTATTAGCCCCCCAAACACCCAGGTCCGATGTAATCCACACGAGGTCCCACGAGGATTCCACAGGCATAGAACATGACCCCCCGTTGTGACCTTCAGTCAGAGACTGAATGTACGTCATATCATGAAGGGGTTACGTTTGTTCAATTCAACCAATGAACGAGTGTTATGTTCATTCACATGGTAATCGGAAGCCTGTTTACACTGCATGATTATCGTTAAACAAGCATTCCCTGAATCATGCCGCGTAAATGCACCTTATACTTTCTGTAAACTAAAAATAGGATCCTATTAACATATAAGGGCAAAAAGCAAGAATAATAAAAAATGCTAATAATGAGGATATGTCACAAGTGACTACCCCAAGAATAAATTTCTAGGGTATCCCAGAGGTTGAGGATGTGCTCCAGTCTCAATGTCTTTGAACGCTGGTCGATATGTTATTCAGTTTGTATACAGGATGCATAGTTCATTGGCTTTGATCAATAAGGTGGCTTTTCTGTACATGTGCAGGTCTAATATTATGACAGGAAAATAACAGAGTTAACAAGCGCAGTGATTGACAGAGAAGTCAGTCAGTCACATGACTTCACGGAAGGGAATGCAGTTACAAGTGCAATCATGTTCTGAAACCTCAGCCTCAAGCAACATCTATAAATACACATCACATGTATTTTCTGCAAGAAACAAACAGTCTTCATTTTCTTTAAGGCAGTGCCTGATCTATCACATGATGGACACTGATGAAGCCTGATAGATCCCATTGACTTAAAATGGGGCAGATGGGATTCTTTTGTGGGGTCTGTCATTTTGTGAGAAAGCATAGTGCTGCATGTTCTTCATGGAAAATATGATGGAATCCACGAATGGGGCCTACAATCCATATATTAATATTGGAATTCTACTGCAATACTAGGTGAAATCGCTGATCTAACACTAGAATTGGTTTCACAATCTCAAAATTTTGTGAGTTTGTGTCAGGAGACGTGTGAAAGGTCAGTGAAGGTGTGAAAATACCCCACTAATGCCATGAATAAATGGGCCCAACTGCAATCTGGAAGGCCATCTCACCATTAAAAAAAGAAACAAAGAAAAATACAATACATTGTCACGTCACTTTTTTAAGTACAGAAACCTGCTTGTCCAGGTGAGACTGTTTCCCTGAAAAGAAGACCTACTTCGAAAATAAGACCCATCAGAATTTGACAGGATTTTTGGAGTATGCTTGAAATATAAGTCCTACTTCTAAAATAAGCCCTAGTTACACTCAGCTCCAGTGATAGGGGAAGTCAAACTTTATAATTTCTTAGGGCCCCCACTCTCTTCGGCACCCCAGCAGCTGTAATCCGAGGTGAAGATTGTTTTGGGACCTTTGATTGCTTCACAGCCATGTGACAAAAGGTCTCCAAATTGCAGGAGTCTAAAAGAACTGAGCAGGAGACAGGCTGGTATGCAGGACTGGCAGTAGGGGAAGAAGAGCAAACTGGGCAATTTCACAAGGCCACCAGCATTTATATCCTGAAGATAACATTGCTTCAGGACCTTTGTGACATCAAGTCATATAACTAGGTTGTCACCAAAAGGTCTCTTAATTGCAGGAGTCTAAAGCCACAAAGATTAGTGTCGTGAAGTCACGTTCCCGGGGCCAACATGACACTGTTATAACACGCGGGCCCCACGACCAATCAGCATCTGTCTCCCGACATTTGGACATTTCAGCTGGATGTTAGCGATGTTCTGACTTCTTGCTGAAATGTCTGAAGACTGGGTGAAGAAATTCGTACGGATTGATCATGGGGCCTAAGGGGCACTTTGCACACTACGACATCGCAGGTGCAATGTCGGTGGGGTCAAATCGAAAGTGAAGCATATCCAGCGTCGCTCTCGACATCGTAGTGTGCAAAGCATTTTTGATATGATTAACGAGCGCAAAAGCGTCGTAATCGTATCATCAGTGTAGCGTCGGTCATTTCCAGGAATTGGGAAGGACCGATGTTACGATGTTGTTCCTCGTTCCTGCAGCAGGACACATCGCTGTGTGTGAAGCCACAGGAGCAAGGAACATCTCCTACCTGCGTCCCGGCTGGCTATGCAGAAGGGAGGAGGTGGGCGGGATGTTTACGTCCCGCTCATGTCCGCCCCTCCGCTTCTATTGGCCGCCTGCCGTGTGACGTCGCTATGATGCCGCACGACCCGCCCCCTTAATAAGGAGGCGGTTCGCCAGCTAGAGCGACGTCGCAGGGCAGGTGAGTGCATGTGAAGCTGCCGTAGTGATAATGTTTGCTACGGCAGCTATCACAAGATATCGCACCTGCGACGGGGGCAGGGACTATCGCGCTCGCCATCGCAAGCATCGGCTTGCGATGTCGTAGTGTGCAAAGTGCCCCTAAGTGTCAATGTCACATGGGCCACGGAAAGAAGAGTTCAGACAACGCTGGAACCGCGACCACACCATAGGCGAGTACAGGCTTATTTATATTTACAAAAGCGAACAAGGGGAATGAGTGGGGGTTATCCAAGTAGTGGACAACACCATTAAACACTTGAAATAATTTTCTCATCTTGGTAAATTGGCAAAACGGCAAAATTCTTGTAAAGACAAGCAACTCTAATTTATTGCTTATTAAAAATCATTTTAGTTCTCAAGAATGGAGAGGATTTTTCATCCTATAGTTCACATCTCATTGCCTAGGTTACCTAAGTGAATCAGAGGTGGTTGATTTCCAGGCAAGAAGAGCACACGTGTATGCTCTCTGTACAGCTTGCAAAGACTGGTTCTGAAGAGGACCGGATCACAGAATCTGGCCAGCCTTAGTATACTGTACTCCGATGCTGCTTATTAGGAGAGCACATTTTAGGTCACAGGTTCCACCATGTTCCTGGCCTGATGGGACAATCTTGAGGAGCGCAGGTGGGACCAGAGAGGATGGGGACTGGTGCAATCCTGAAGGCACAACCTTAGAACAACTTCTTAATCTTTTAGATGGGACCCTTTAGTTTAGGTCTTTAACAGACAGACTTGTCCTAGACAACCCTACACGTACTGTAAGTGCGATGATAAATCTCGCCGACACCATGACAAAGTATAATTATTTTATGTAATCTTTGCTATCAAGTTATGGCAAAAATACTAAATTTGGCATCTATTCACAAAAACAACCTTGCAAAAGTTTGCGATGCTGGCGACAAAAATTATATGCCCATCCTTTTCAATTTTCCATTAGAAACCACATGTACCAGATTTGCTGCAATAAATTTCTTTAGCAAATCTGAAGAAAGTCACTGGGAAGTTTGCACTATTTTGAAAAGGTGGCTTGTTTTATGGATTTCCATGCAGAAAATAGTTGAGCAATACCACTATACTCATCACCTCTTGCACTTCTCTTGTGCCATGCCCCTGCGACCTCTGCACACTGGGCATTCACCCATGATATGCCATTACATATAAGTACTAAAATGATCATGTGTCTAAAGGAAATGTCCTTGCTAGAGGTCAGTATACCCAGAACAGTAGGGACCAGGTTATCTTTGCTTCAGAAGCCGATGGAAGAGTCTAGTGCTTTTTAAAAAAAAAAAACAACAAACAAACATTTTAAGCCTGAACTTCAGTGGTGATGTAAAATCTGAAACAACTGGATAGGAAATTCCTGCACAGACAGTGCTAGCAGAATGATAATGAGGAGGAACCGATCACTCAAAATAGTGGATTGCATGTTATAGAGCAGGGGTCGGGAACCTATGGCTCGCGAGCCAGATATGGCTCTTTTGATGGCCGTATCTGGCTCGCAGACAGGGCTCCTACCTGTCTATGGGAAGGATGCATGCACCGCGCTCCATCAGGCCGCGGTGCACACTGATCAGGCCCGGACTGACAGGCGGGAGGGGCGGGACCAGGGCCGGCGCCAGCACCCGGCAAACCCGGTCAAATGACGGGGCCCTGAGCTGCCGGGGGGCCCACTCGCGGTGGCAGGAGTGGCGCACCGCTACTCAGGGGGGCCCGGTGGCCGCGCTGTCACCGCCCCCCGCCGAGGATCGAGCTTTCAATTGCATCGGCATCGCAGGTGCCGATACAATTGAGAGCAATGATGAGAGAGTGAGCGGCGCTCTCTCTCTTATCATTCTCCCCGCTGTGACTGTCGGCGTTCTTCTGACAGCTCTGCAGAGGACCGCGGTGACGTCATCACTGCGCGCCTGCTGAGAGGTCAGAGCGAGCGACAGCAATGGACGACGCGCCGAGGAGACCGGATCAGCGGGCGAACGAGAAGTGAGCCGCCCCTCTACTGACACTGGGCTCCCCTGACTCACAGGCCGGCCACTACACAGCGGCACTAGTACACATAGGGGTCCGGCAGCCGCTCTGCAGAGCCGGCTGCCGGGCCCCTATGTGTAGTGCCGCTGTGTAGTGGCCGGCCTGTGAGTCAGGGGAGCCCAGTGTCAGTAGAGGGGCCCCTGACCTGGAGAGGCCACCAGCCGTTTCTGAGCTGCAGGAGTGCTCCTGACCTGCACAGCAGACGGAATCTCCATCCTGCAGGACCTGCGATGATGTCACGCCCATGTGACTGTGTGGGAGGAGACACAGGAGGCCGGCAGAAAGCAAGATACTGAAGGCGATTTGGACACATGATGACTGGTAATAAGAAAAGAGGGGACATGGGGGGGGGGGCTGCAGGGTGAGTGGCATATGAGGGCTGCAGACTGTGACAGAAGCATGTGAAGGGGTGCAGAGTGTTTGAGAGGGGTAAGTTGGGGTACAGGCAGGGTGAGATATGTGGGCAGGGTGTGTGTGATATGGGGGGTGCAGGCTGTATGGGGAGCAGGGTATGTGACATATGGGGGTGTAGTGTGTGTGATATGGGGGTGCAGGCTGTATGGTAAGCAGGGTGTGTGAGATATGGGGGTGTAGTGTGTGTGATATGGGGGTGCAGGGTGTGTGACATATGGGGGCAGGGGCGTAACTACCGCAGTCGCAGGGTTGGAAGGAGAAGAGAGGTACTTGTTTTTTATTTTGCTGGCTGCATGACACATGGAGGCCTGGAGGGGCCTGTCTCCATGATACATGGAGGTCTATGGGACTGCATAATAAACATGAAGGACACCTTATACATGGACTAGGGGTGCATTATACATGGAGGAGTATGGGGCTGCATAATACAAAATGATGATTTATGGCGCTACATTATAATACATATAGCACTATGGGGGCTACGTTATAATAAATGGAGGAATATGGAGGCTACCTTACACATGGTCACACATGGGTGTGCGTTATAAAACATGGAGGACTGTGGTGCAGTATAATATATGGAGTACTATGGGGTGAATTATAATACATGGAGAACTATGGGGGTGCATTATAATATATGACGGGTTATGTGGGACCCTTTATATTATACGGAAGGCTATGTGGGGGCCATTATAGTATTTGGAGATCTATATACAAGGAGGACAAAGATACAAGTATGGGATGGGAATGTTTTGTGCTGAGGGAAAAAGGCTCTTTCCCTCAGCACCCAGCTTTCCCATGCTCTGCTATACATCTCTCAGCACCCAGCTTTACTCTGTTATGGGGAAGCTGGGTGCTGAGGGAAAGATGGATATCAGAACATGGGAAAGCTGGGTACTGATAGAGGGATTTCAGATCATGGGAAACCTGGGTGCTGAGGGTAAGAGCCAAGTGTCAGCATCATTATCCTGTACCCCGAGTGTCAGTGTCATTATCCCGCACCCTAAGTGTCGGTGTACGTGGAGGGGGGCCCCGATCCAAATTTTGCACCAGGGCCCATCAAACTCTAGTTACGCAACTGAGTATTAATCACTGTATTCTACATGAGGGTGCCTACTGCTATCTGGCTCTGCACTGTGCTATATACAGGCTATGCTATATACAAGCTGTATGCTACATGAGGGTGCCTAATGCTATCTGGCTCTCCACTGTGCTGTCTGGGTCTGCACTGTACTATATAGGTCTGTGTACTACATGAGGATACCTAATGCTATCTGGCTCTGCACTGTGTTATATAGGTGCTGTGTACTACATGAGGGTGCCTAATGCTATCTGGCTCTGCACTGTGCTGTCTGGCTCTGCACTGTGTTATATAGGTGCTGTGTACTACATGAGGGTGCCTAATGCTATCTGGCTCTGCACTGTGGTATTTAGGGGCTGTGTACTACATGAGGGTGCCTATTGCTATCTGGGTCTGCATTGTGCTATATGTGTGCTGTATACTACATGAAGGTGCCTAATGCTATCTGGGTCTGCATTGTGCTATATGGGGGCTGCATAGTGCATGTGGGGGCTACATAATACTATATGGAGGACAAAAGGGGCTTCATAACACAATATGGGGGCTGCATACTACTATACCCCCAGAGTTGTATGTCCCCTCCACCCAGGTGCTGTATGTCCCCCCCACCCCAGACCTCTCTTGGGATGTATATACAGCAGTGTTAGTGTGCCCTATGTGCGGCCATGTCTGTTAGACAAGCCGGGAGGTGAATAAGGCTGTTGCCGGCTTCCCAATATTAGAAATATATATACAGGATAAATATATAAAAATAATGTGTGTGTATGTATGATATGTATCTATGTATGGCAGTGTATATGACTGTGTCTAGATTTATGTCTATTTATGTGTTTGTGTGAATTTCTCTTGAAGTATGTGTACGTGTGCCTGTATGTGTATGTATCTGTGCATGTCTATGTGTGGATGAGGCCCACTGAGACTCTTTCGCCCAGGGCCCACAAAAACCTGGAGCCGGCCCTGGGCGGGACTTCTCCCGGTGGGCTGGCCGGTGGAGGGGTGGGGGGGCCGCCGCCCCCCGCCTCTCCCGCAGGTCTGCAGTGGCGTAGCAAAGGGGGGGCGGAGGGGGCAGTCCGCCCCGGGCGGCACATGTCAGGGGGGCGGCATTTTGGCCACTCGCCTTCAGTTCTGCTGTCCCTGGGCTGAGTTCCGGGGACCGCAGTCCTCGGCAGGAAACTGTGCCTGCTGTCCCTTTAAGGCAGGGGTGGGGAACATCCAGCCCGCGATGACCTTTTCTGCGGCCCCCGGGGCACTGGGGCAGATTCCCGGAGGCTGCAGTGCTCGGGCAGCCGCTGATCTTGTCTATTGCCGGCAGACAGCACTGGGGGTGGGACTTCCTCCCTCCGGCTCCTACATGCTCCCCTGTGAAATTGCAGATAGAAGCAGAGTGATGGGGCAGGGGCCTGTATAGTGCCGTGCGTTCTGCCTCTCACCCTCCAGTTCTGTGCTCTGCTGCTCAGGTCTATAAGGTCTTTTCTTGGAGAGAAAAGAGGAGAATGAAGCCAGCCCTTGAACTGCTGCATCCATCACTTGTGCTGCACCTGATCTTACAGGGCAACTAAGCAGCAGGTACTTATATCTGTGTGTGCTGTGTATACGGCGCTTGCGTGTGCTGTGTATATGGCGTGTGCGTGTGCTGTGTATACGGCGCGTGCGTGTGCTGTGTATACGGCGCGTGCGTGTGCTGTGTATACGGCGCGTGCGTGTGCTGTGTATACGGCGCGTGCGTGTGCTGTGTATACGGCGCGTGCGTGTGCTGTGTATACGGCGCGTGCATGTGCTGTGTATACGGCGCGTGCGTGTGCTGTGTATACGGCGCGTGCGTGTGCTGTGTATACGGCGCGTGCGTGTGCTGTGTATACGGCGCGTGCGTGTGCTGTGTATACGGCGCGTGCGTGTGCGGTGTATACGGCGTGTGTGAGTGTGTGCTGTGTATATGGTGTGTATGTGTGCTGTGTTTGTTGTGTTTCGCACTTAATAAAGTTTCATATTGTGAGGTTTATTGGTATATCTAATTCCTGGTGTGCATATGTTTACCTGCAGAGCTTTTTTTCTTCTCCTTATGTACTGTGTATACGGCATGTTGAGTGCTGTGTATGGCTTGTGTGTGTATCTCCTGGGTCTGAGCCTCTCTTTTTTGTTCATTTTCTGTAAGACCAACACTTTTAAAAGGGCCACTGACAGATACAATTGCTCCAGCGGTCACTTAGTACACAAAGGAGTGTTCCTCTCTGCTGCACTAAGCCACCGCTGGACCTAAACAATAATTCGCTGTAAAATAATAAAATAGATAATTGACATAACTGACAATGCGTTGTGTGACATGTCCAATATTCCAGCTTCTTTCTTCTGCGAATGCCTCAAAGCTGGCATTCTCTCAACATCAGGTGGGAAGAATGCCAGCTTCCAGTCATGCGCAGGAAAAAGAAGAAGCCAGACTGCTGGACTGATGTCATGCATCGCAAGTTCACAATGTAAGTTATTTATTTGATTTTTTTACTGCTAATTACCATTGTTTCAGTCCAGTTGTGGCTTTATACAGCAGGGAGGAGCATTCCTTGCTGTACTAAGTGAACATTGGAGCGATTGATCTGTCAATGGCCCTTTAAACATATTGTACGGCTCTCGCGGAATTATATTTCAAAATATGTGGCGTTTACGGCTCTCTTAGCCAAAAAGGTTCCTGACCCCTGTTATAGAGAATGAGCAACTGGATAATACCTGGACCTATTAGAATGAGAATATGTGCGCCAATAGCAGCTTTGACTTGGGAAGGATAAGAATAGCAAGATCAAGCTTTTCTTCACCTAGACCAAGTTATTTTAGTACTTTATCTATAGGCAATTTAAAAAAAAATTACTAGACAATCCCTTCAAGCTGCCGATTTTTCATCCATACTGAGAAGTCATAAAAAGTTTCAGACTGATATGTGCAAATGCCTTGCCAAACCTTAAGGCTATGTGCGCACTAGAAAAGTGATTTTTCTCAAGAAAATTTCTTGAGAAACTTCTGGGAGTTGAAGATTACCGCACCTGCGGTAAAAAAATGCACCAAATCCGCGGGAAAAACGCATGCGTTTTTGCCGCGTTTTTTCCGCAGGATGGTCCCTGCGGTTTTTTATGCTGTAACTGCAATAAATAATATAGATAATAGATATAGATAGACAGATAATGGATAGAGGGAAAGATAGATAATAGATAGATAATAGATGAGAAAGACCTATATAATGTCCCACCTCCCTGCATATTCTAAGCTGGCACCCTTTAGTGACTTTCATGTGGCACTAAAAGGGTGCTAGCCTTGTATTTAGCCAAAAAAATAAATACATTTAAAAAAAAACGACAGGAGGTCCCCCATATATTTTGTAGCCAGCTAGGGTAAAGCAGATGGATGCAGCCTGGAGACCACAGCTGGCAGCTTCACCTTGGCTGGTAATACAAAACAGAGGGCACCCCATGCTGTTATTTTACATTAAATAATTTAATACAAAAAATGTGGGGTCCTGGCCAAATTGGATCACCAGCCAAGGTAAAGTGGACAGCTGTGGTCTGGTATTCTCAGACTAGGGAGGTCCACCGTTCTTGGACACTCCCCAGCCTAAAAATAGCAGGCTACAGCCGCCCCAGAAGTGGCGCATCCATTAGATGTTCCAATCCTGGCGCTTTGCCCCAACTCATCCCATTGCCCTGGTGCGGTGGCAAACGGGGTAATATATGGGATTGATGCCAAATGTGTAATGTCCCCTGGCATCAACCCCCTGGGGTTACTGATGTCACGGCATCTATCAGATACCTGACATCACGAACCAAGTCGGTAATAAATAAAAAATAGACAACAAAAAAAGTTTTATTTGAAAAAACACTTCCCAAAACATTCCCTCTTTCACCACTTTATTGAAAAAAACAATCAATTCCAGGTCTGGCGTAATCCAATAAGGGGGTCCCACGACGATCCATACCATAGTCACTGTCCCAGTCAAAGAAGAACAAAATGTTCCCCATTGGCTGGGAGAGTAGTGCAGTGATCTGAGCTAACATCAATAGGTCAGCCCAGGTCACTGCAGGGGATGACGAGTGCTGCTGTCAGGAAGTTAGATGAGATCATTACCTGCTGTGACGATCTCCTGCTCTCCTGACGTCAGCGCTGTCACTGACTTCTATGCCTGCCGCCTTCTCAGCAGTATCGTGAGAGCCCGTGACGTCACCGCTAGTGACAGTCTCGGGTCGCCTGCAACACGGGCATAGACAGCGACAGGCAGTGACAGCGCTGACGTCAGGAGATCGTCACAGCAGGTAATGACCTCATCTAACCTGACAGCAGCGCTCATCATCCCCGCGGCTGCCAGCACTGCAGTGTGACAAGCTGCTGATACTGTTGGGCGAGCAGACACTGGCACACTGCAGTGCAGGCAGCCGCGTGGCTGGAGCGGGACACAGACTGCACAGGCACCCGACGGAGGTCACACGGAAGTGCTTCCGTTTGGCGTCCAGGGAGTGTGATGTGTGTGTTTACTCTGCTCCGCTTTTTCTTCCTGTCATAATGACATCACTTCCCTGCAAACTGCAGGCAGTGATGAGCATTACCGCAGGTAAATCGCGGTTATACCGAGGGTATACCACACATCATTTCCTACCTGCGGTATTACATTACAGTGAATGGAGTGAAATACCGCAGGTACCTGCGAAAAAGAAGTGACATGCACATTTTCTCAAGAAATTCTGCAGAAAGAATTTTCTTGAGAAAAAAACACAGTGTGCGCACAGCTATTTTTTTCCCATAGGTTTTGCTGGGAAATGTCTGCAGACAGATTACAAACATTTCTCAAGAAATTTCTGCAGCAAAACCTCGGGTAAAACCACGGGTAAAAACGCAGTGTGCACACAGGGTCTTAAGGATTATTTTCAAGTTGTCTCTTGAGCAGCCCACAGCTTTCCAGTCTCTTTCACTTCTGGGTTTTGGAAGTGAAGGCACTCCTGCTTGAGTGACAGTTCTTGTAAATGGCAGAACTGTCGTACAGTAGTAGTAAAACTATAAAGTTGAACACAAGTTCTGCTCTAACACATTTAGCTATTACTGGTTTGTTCTTAAGTGTACATGGCTGTCATTATATTTACAAATAGAGATACCAGGCCATTTAAACAAACACACAACCTGAACATTAAGCCATCATTAGGAGATCTGTTTAGAAGCCTGTAGACGTTGGGCATTTTGCAAGATTTGTATCAGCAGCTTGTCAGGAGCTGAGAGGGAGTGAGGTGAGGAGACAACCACTATATAGAAATAGATGAACTGGAGAGGGCTGACTAGAATTATAGGAGTTAACCCTGCCTTCAGGACTGTAACTACTGCATATACTTGGCGAGGGTATGGGCATGCTCTTCTGGTCAAGTTCCATGGAAACCAGCTGTACACTATGATACAAGCTCTCACTGCATGAGAATGACAGCAAATTTGCTTATTTCCATGCTGTCTAAGGCCTCTTTCACACGTCCGTGTCTCCAGTACGTGTTTTGTCCGTTTCCTCACGTACCGGAGACAAGTAGACCCATTAAAATCAATGGGTCTGCGCTCACGTGCGTATTCTGCCATGGACCGTGTGTACATGTGGAGCATACATGTGTCCGTGTGCTCCACACGTCAACATGTCCGTTTTTATCCGGCATCACGGGTGTCATACGGAACGCAAATGGACCACACAGAGGTGTTCCGTGTGACACGCGCCGGAGAAAACACACGTTTTTGAGAAAAAAAAAAAAAAACACCTTTACTCACCTTCTCCAGCCCTGCTGTCTCTGCCGCTGCTGTCACTTGCTTCCGACCGCCGCTAATTTTGCTCATTGAATATTCACTTCACTGCGGCCGGAAGCTGCAGCAGCGGGGAGTCGGCAGGACCGGGGACCGAAGATCAGCACCACGGACAGCTACGCCAGGGACAGGTGAGCAGAAAGTTCCCGTTCCTCGTGTGTTATCACGGATAGCACACAGAGAACACACGTGTGCCATAAACACGGCTCACGGAGGGCAAAACGCACCTCTGACACGTCCATGAAAAACGTGCGTGGTTTTTCACGGACGTGTGAAAGAGGCCTAAAGCAATTTAATAATATGAAAATACTGTTTTAAGAGCCATTTATGCCATCTTTTGAATAAAATGTTAGACAAACAAACTGTAATGAACAGGCTCATTGCTTTAAGATTTTCCTTTCAGCTGCTCAAATTTTTTTTTTAGAAACTTCAAAATGTTGTTTTTGTAACCTTTGTGTCATTTTTACAAAAAAGAAAAACAAATCCTCATGAGACAACTCGCTAGAGAAGATCAAGAGTATGCTAAAGCAGTTTCTTTCCTTTTCACTGAACAACACAGACCAGTCCACTGCAGCTAAGAAAGTGGTTAGAAAATCATGGCTGCATCATTTCAATGAAGGAGATAAACTGCAATACAAGAGAACTTGTGGCGCCCCTGAGGCTTCCGTCGCCACAGGTCATTGCACCCCATCCAGCGGTGTGATGCCCCATTCTGAGAGAGGAAGAGAGTGAACTCCGGTCCCCTGGTAAATCCACACTACACCCATTGTTAGGTACATACTGGGGCCAGGGAAAGTGGCAGGCAACCCTCCCATGCTGCATGCTGAGAGGGGCTGTAAGACCCATCCCTGCTCCCATAGGGTGGTAGCTTAGCAACTGGGGAGGTGGGAGGAGCCATCAGAGAGCAGATAGAGAAAGGAAGGTCAAGTTAGTTTCAGTTTACCTCAGGGAGTGAGAGAGTGAGGAGCCAGCATGTAGTTGGAGAAGAAGAACGAGAGAAAGGAGGGAGGAGGAGGCCTGCTGGAGGCAGGCAAGGAGGAGAAAAGAAAGACAAGAAATAAGGAAAGAAAGCTCCAAGTCAGGCAGGAGCAGAGAAACAGAAGGAGACGCTTCCTGGTGAAGAACCTGGGACCCAGAGGTCCAGGTGACACCACACGGAGACAGAAGGAGTCGCAGGGCCACGGGTAGTCCTAGAGGTACCACGAGCAGTCCTTGATAGGTACCGAGGAGAGGGCCTAGAGGCGCCACGGGTAGTTGTAGGCTGCGGTGGCCTGTTCCACATTAACATCGGTGGAGTGATTAAGCTGCGACAGGGGACGGTCCCTAGAGACTGGAGGAGTGCAAAGACAATCTCCAAACAGTAAAAACCGAGGCCCAGGGAACGTTGTAAACTCCCAGGGCCAGAACCCATAGCAGACCTTCAGAAAAGGGGTAATCAGCCGACAGGTGACCCCCCAGCCTGGAGGCTGTAGTGGAGGCCAAGCCAGGTCCATCCTAACAAAGGCAAGGCTAAGGAAGACAGCAGAAGAAAGAGACACTAAGAGAAGGGCACCGGCTTTCACTCTCAGAATCACCC
This sequence comes from Anomaloglossus baeobatrachus, assembly GCF_048569485.1. Lineage (NCBI taxonomy): Eukaryota > Metazoa > Chordata > Amphibia > Anura > Aromobatidae > Anomaloglossus > Anomaloglossus baeobatrachus. The sequence continues at coordinate 225,225,666 of NC_134359.1, read as the reverse complement.
AGAAACGGCGGGGGTCCCTGACAGTGGTCCCAGCAGTCCAAGGGTCCCTGCAGAGCTCTGACAAGAACTGTGAGTAAAGAACTTGAACTGCACCCTTGAAGTGGTCTCTGTTATTTCAGCTGCATAGACATTAACAAGCACCAACTGTGCCCCGGGCATTGCTCCACCTGTGGGGAGCAGTACCACCATTGCTGCCATAACATCATCCCGGAGGCCCCACACAGCAGCGGCGGCTTAATAGCCGCATACCACAGGTGGCGTCACGAACACAAACTTTATTCATATAGCCACATATTCTACTGACACCCACCAGGGCCACGGAGCCGGGCCCAGCCACCACTGACTACCACCGGACTAGTCCGGCCCGGCACCGGGTGTCCCATAGCCCTGGGGTGGGCGAGACAACTTTTGGCGTCACGAACAGGATTTCGTGCCCGGTCACACCGGGTACTGTGCGCCTGAAGAATCGTGAAATAGCCATGTTGTACTGTGAGAAACTGCCGCCATTGAAGACACTGAGCGCGGGAAGAAGGGGGGCGTGAAAGAAGAAAGGGCGCGAAGAGAAGCCCCGCCCCCTTGTCCAAGAAAAGAGCGCGAAGCGGTGCCCGCCATAGAAGGCGGAGGAAGAAAAGATGGCGCGTGAAGAAGCTAAAAGGATGGACGCCGAGCAACGAGCGGCCAGAGGAGGAGTGGCCGAGCCGGGACACGCACCTCAGAACCGGGTGGTGTCCTGCGTCCTGGAGAGCGGAGAAGATCCAGCAGCCGCTGCAGAGCCGGGTGATATGGTGGAGTATACACGGCTGATGGGGGACCGTGGATGGTACGCGCTGCATGTACATATCCTGCGGGAAGAAGCGGCCCCAGAAGAGCCAGAGTGGCGCCGCACAGTGCAGGAGCGCAGCATCTCCCCTAGCAGCAGCACCACCTCAAGGCAGACCCAGGCCACAGAACTGAGCAGAGGTCCTGCGACAGCCACTCAGGAGACGCAGACCAGGATCTCCATGGCGTGTGTGATGCAGGGAGCCCGGCCAAAGCAGGGCCCTAAAGACCACAGTAACAGCCCCCTGCATGCGAGCAGCCCTCTGCAGCAACGTCGTACAACACCTGTAAGCAGTCCCACTCCAAGCCAGGCTGCAGAACAGCGCAGAAGGTCGGGGACCAGCGCCCAGGGGACCCAGACGATGATATCGTCGGCGTACCTGCTGCCAGGAGCAATGCCGGAGTGGGACCCTCGCATCTACCCTCGTGAGTAAAGATGAAGAGATGCTGAACTGTAAATAGCCCCTGTCTGCCCCTCATTCTTTTTGAAGATGTCCCTTGTGTTCTGCCCCAATGTTCTTTTCGAAGATGACACCCTTTCCTGCTGTACTGCCCCTCATGCTTTTCGAAGATGTCACCCCCATGTTTATGTGTTACCGGGCCACTGAACTGGAATGTGGGCCCCGGTGAATGTGTATGTGTCTTATGTAACCAGGCCATTGGACTTAATAGCTGGTTGATTGTGTCGTATTGTTGATTGAAAAAGAAACGAACTGCCGGGCTACTGGACTTGTTGTAGCCAGAAATGTATATAGTTGCACCCGTTGTGCCCCCTACCAGAATTATGGGGGAAGTGCCCAAACTGTGCAATGAACTGAAAGTGCACACATAGTTTCTTTATAAGACGTTTGCAACGTTAAAGTGATTATGCCTCCCATAAAGGGAAGAAATGTTTTATGTTTTATGTTTAGCATACCAAAAATGTTTTGTAGTTCTCCCATATGTTTTTGTTGTTTTTCAGCCCGAGGACGTGCTGGGATTTGCTGTGGGGGAGTGTGGCGCCCCTGAGGCTTCCGTCGCCACAGGTCATTGCACCCCATCCAGCGGTGTGATACCCCATTCTGAGAGAGGAAGAGAGTGAACTCCGGTCCCCTGGTAAATCCACACTACACCCATTGTTAGGTACATACTGGGGCCAGGGAAAGTGGCAGGCAACCCTCCCATGCTGCATGCTGAGAGGGGCTGTAAGACCCATCCCTGCTCCCATAGGGTGGTAGCTTAGCAACTGGGGAGGTGGGAGGAGCCATCAGAGAGCAGATAGAGAAAGGAAGGTCAAGTTAGTTTCAGTTTACCTCAGGGAGTGAGAGAGTGAGGAGCCAGCATGTAGTTGGAGAAGAAGAACGAGAGAAAGGAGGGAGGAGGAGGCCTGCTAGAGGCAGGCAAGGAGGAGAAAAGAAAGACAAGAAAGAAGGAAAGAAAGCTCCAAGTCAGGCAGGAGCAGAGAAACAGAAGGAGACGCTTCCTGGTGAAGAACCTGGGACCCAGAGGTCCAGGTGACACCACACGGAGACAGAAGGAGTCGCAGGGCCACGGGTAGTCCTAGAGGTACCACGAGCAGTCCTTGATAGGTACCGAGGAGAGGGCCTAGAGGCGCCACGGGTAGTTGTAGGCTGCGGTGGCCTGTTCCACATTAACATCGGTGGAGTGATTAAGCTGCGACAGGGGACGGTCCCTAGAGACTGGAGGAGTGCAAAGACAATCTCCAAACAGTAAAAACCGAGGCCCAGGGAACGTTGTAAACTCCCAGGGCCAGAACCCATAGCAGACCTTCAGAAAAGGGGTAATCAGCCGACAGGTGACCCCCCAGCCTGGAGGCTGTAGTGGAGGCCAAGCCAGGTCCATCCTAACAAAGGCAAGGCTAAGGAAGACAGCAGAAGAAAGAGACACTAAGAGAAGGGCACCGGCTTTCACTCTCAGAATCACCCAGAAACGGCGGGGGTCCCTGACAGTGGTCCCAGCAGTCCAAGGGTCCCTGCAGAGCTCTGACAAGAACTGTGAGTAAAGAACTTGAACTGCACCCTTGAAGTGGTCTCTGTTATTTCAGCTGCATAGACATTAACAAGCACCAACTGTGCCCCGGGCATTGCTCCACCTGTGGGGAGCAGTACCACCATTGCTGCCATAACATCATCCCGGAGGCCCCACACAGCAGCGGCGGCTTAATAGCCGCATACCACAGGTGGCGTCACGAACACAAACTTTATTCATATAGCCACATATTCTACTGACACCCACCAGGGCCACGGAGCCGGGCCCAGCCACCACTGACTACCACCGGACTAGTCCGGCCCGGCACCGGGTGTCCCATAGCCCTGGGGTGGGCGAGTCAAACTTATAAGCAGGAGTGGAGCAAAGAAAAGAAGCCATGTTTTACCAATCTTACATACCGTGTTTCCCAGAAAATAAGGGACTGGTTTTTTTTTTGCCCCAATAAAAAGCACTAGGTCTTATTTTTGGGGTAGTGCTTATTCTCAGGAAAACATGGTTGGGGGAAAGTTTACCCCCCAAAATATGCAGATCCCCCTTCCCAGGAGCGTCATACTTATCAGACCCTGGGCGTCTGCATGGCTCCCAGGTCCTCCTGCGATCTCCGACAGGTGCTCCCAGCAGGTATGCTGCATGCCATCCTCCCCTCCTTCTGGCCGACACTCACACATCAGATCACACACACACACGAGATCGCACATACAATCGCATGCACGCACACACACACACACACACACACTCACACATCAGATCACACACACACACACACACAAGATCGCACATACAATCGCATGCGTGCACACACTCACTCGCATCCAGTGATGCCACTTGTTTCCAGCCATGAGGGGACTCTGTGCTCTCGTCTCTGATGCTTTCCACCCACAGGTACTGGTGCTCCACTGCACAGCGTCCCAGTTCCTTACCGTATGCCGGTCAGAAGCAATCGATATCGTTGGATGTGGTGAGGGTGTGTGTGTGTGTACAATGTGATGTGCGTGTGTGATCTGATGTGTGTGTTTGTGCGTTCCGCCGCAGGTTGTTGATGCGTTCCACTGCTCCCGGTCAGCGTCTGGTATAATCGCGAGTCTTCTCTCTTCTTTCTTCTTTCTTTTGGGAGTGTCTGCTTTCTATAATGAACTGTCCTGCAGTATTCTTGAACTTTTTTAGCTGCATGGACACTTCATTATTGAACCGTGACTAGGTCTTATTTTCAGGGAAGGTCTTATATTTAAGCCTTGCTAAAAACTCCTGCTATGCCTGATTTTTGGGGGAAGGTCTTATTTTCGGGGAAACAAGGTAGTTACATAGGTGGAAAAAAGACGCGTCCAACCTTTCTTCACCAGTTTACTATAATCCAACTCTTGTACAACAGTGTTTCATTCTATTTTTGTTTTTTTAGTGCTTTTGCCCAACTCTGTATAACACAAGTGATTGGCTGATCGCAGCTTCGAGCCTCCTAAAAAGAAAAGAGTATTAAATATTGAATCCGGTAAAAAAAAAAAAAGTTTAATAGCGCAACTAATAAAAGTAAGTGCATATAAAACAATATATACTACTATATACTGCAGGCAAAGCTAGGGTAAAGTGCAAAAAATAATTCATATGAATTAGGCTCTGTTCACACTAGAAAAAGGATTTTTCTCAAGAAATTTCGAGAGTCTGAAAGATTAGCGCCCTTGCGTTAAAAAAAGCACTAATAACGCACCTGCGTTTTTGTGCGTTTTTTAGGTGCGTTTTTTTCCGCAGGTTGGTCCCTGCGTTTTTTTAGCATTATCTATGGCAAAAAACGCAGGTACCTGCAGAAGAGAAGTGACATGCTCATTCTTTTTCTCAAGAAATTCTGCAGAAAGAATTTTCTTGAGAAAAAAACGCAGTGTGCGCAAAGCTAATTTTTTTTCCCAAAGGTTTTGCTGGGAAATGTCTGCAGAAAGGTTACAACCATTTTCTCAAGAACTTTCTGCAGCAAAAACGCAAAAAAACGTGGGTAAAAACGCAGTGTCTGAACAAGGCCTTAAGTAGCTATAAAGAATTTTTATTATATATGGGATACTTGATTAAATATAAAGTGTACTAGTGCAATATGTAATATAACCCTAACAAATCCAATGCTACATAAAATACCTCTTGCACAGTCAGAATAGAGATTCTGAAGTAAGCCAAATAATCTAAACATCAATTAATACCAGCAAACACCTTAGTAGATGGTTAGAGAATGCAGTGTGCCGCTGACCCCAATGCGCATTTCGTCGGCTAGTGACTTCCTCATGGGATTTGTTAGGGAAACATTACATATTTCCCTAGTACACTTTATATTTAATCCAATATCCCATACATTTTATATATAGGCAAGGATAGTTGACCTCGGGGAGATCAACATCCAACACCGCAGAGACACCATCACGTGTTTCTCAACGTAGTGAAACTAGAACAAGGCCCCCTGGGAAAATATGCAAAACAAGAATGCCGTGGAGACACCATCACATGTTTTTCAAGGCTGGCAGGAAACTAGCCAGGTCTTTCACCGGGAAGGAATAACCACGGGAAGGGCAGTCTCCAGTCAAGGAAACCGCCTAAACCAAAACATGGTATCCATCCACAGACAGCTGTTTCGGGGTATTTGCCCCTCATCGGTGTGGAGCAGGAAACTGGCTAGTGGGATCAATGCCTAGTAGAAGACTGCATAGGTAAGGATTGTTGACCTCGGGGAGATCAACATCCAACACCGCGGAGACACCATCATATGTTTCTCAATGCTGGCAGGAAACTAGCCAGGTCTTTCACCGGGAAGGAACAACCACGGGAAGGGCAGTGTCCAGTCAAGGAAACCGCCTATACCAAAACATGGTATCCATCCACAGAGAGCTGTTTTGGGGTATTTGCCCCTCATCAGTGTGGAGTAGGAAACTGGCTAGTGGGATCAATGCCTAGTAGAAGACTTCATAGGTAAGGATGGTTGACCTCGGGGAGATCAACATCCAACACCGCGGAGACACCATCACGTGTTTCTCAACACAGTGACACTAGAACAAGGCACCCTTTTTATCAATTTAGCCTAGCATTTGCCCGCAGTATATATCGTTTTATGTGCGCTGTTACTCTTATTGGTTGTGCTGTTATTAGGGAACATCTGTCGCTATTTTAAATTTAATGTATGATTTGTTTTTAATAGAAACTCTAATAAAAATATGATATTTTAACTATAAATTTTGTTTCTGTAACCATTTCCTTTCTTGGTGGTTTTGCCCACACCTTTTAGGGAATTTTAGATTTGCATGCTCACTTTTGGTGACTAAGGCTAAGGACACATGAGTATTTAGCATCCGATGTGACAGTATAGGATGCATTATGCTAATGACCCTAGGCTCTCACTCTGCTGCAGGTGTAAGTCGAGTGTCATTATACTGTGATGCGATCCTTTGATCGGATCACAACTGCGGAGGAGAGGGATGGACTAATCTCCCTATCTTCTCCATTGTCAGCTGATGTGATTATTGCACTGCACTCTGGTGTCATGCGAGTGCAATGCGATGTTTCTCTCGCACCCATAGACTTGCATGGGTGCAATTGAAAATGGATCAGATTCCACCCATAAAATGCTGCGATTGTTTTCTCTGTCCAATTAGGGCTGAGAATAAAAATAAATTGCACATGGTAGCGACCCCATAGATTAATATGGGTCCAAGTGGAATGTGATTTTGTAACGAATTCCACTTGCTCCATTTTACTCGCCACGTGTCCTTACCCTAAAAAAACAGAGTTTTTTTATTATTAACATATTTAGGATAGCCCCATTCCGAAATGTCCGATCAAATATAACAAATTATTTCTGATCGGTAAACGGCGTCACAAAAAAAAAATAATCCAAGAACACTGCAATAGAAGGCGATTAAAACATCGCACCTACCCAAAAATGGTATAACCAAAAACATCAGCTCAGGACGCAATAAATACGCTTTCAACCAGTCACAGATCCTGAAAAATGAGAACATTCCAAGTTTCGGAAAACTTTTCTTTTGCAATATCACCACGCTTGGAATGGTGTCATTCAAAAGTACAACTTGTGCTGCAAAAAAAAAAAAAATGTCTGGAACAATTAAAAAAAAAAATTATGACTCTTGGAAGAAAAGGAGGAAAAAAACAAATACAAAAAACCAGAAAATCGCCTGTGGGTGAAAGAGTTAAAGGGAACACGTCACCACTTTTTTTGGCTATAAGCTGCGGCCACCACCACCGGGCTCTTACATACAGCATTCTAACAAGCTGTATATAAGAGCCCAGGCCGGGGGTATAACATAAAAAACACTTTATAATACTTACCTAACAGTCGCGCGGTGGGCCTTATGGGCATCTCCTTTGTTCGGTGCTGGCGCCGCCTCTTTTGGCCATCTTTGTGCTCCTCCTTCTCTAGCCGTGGTGCATGACGGGTCCGACGTCATACACACTCGCCGGCATTGAGGTCCTGAGCAGGGCAGATCAAAGTATTGTAGCGCGCCTGTGCAGGACCGGCGAGTGTGTATGACGTAGCCGCGTCATGCACCCAGGCTTCAGAAAGAGGACGAAGATGGCAAAAAGAGGAGGCGCCGGCACTGGACAATGGAGACACCCATAAGGCCCACCACGCAACTGTTAGGTAAGTATTGTAAAGTGTTTATGTTATACTCCCGGCCTGGGCTCTTATATACAGCATGTTAGAATGCTGTATATAAGAGCCCGGTGGTGGTGGCCACAGCTTATAGGCCAAAAACGTGGTGACAGGTTCCATTTAAGGAAGCATCCTGTAAATTCTAAGGGGGAAAACAAGGTTTTTTTCCATGTTATATAATATTGTGAAAGTGATGTGATCACGGATAAAAGTTCATTTCCTCATACTTAAAGGAAGCTTACAGCAAAAATTTGCCAAGAGACGGGATACTATTTAACTAACCAGATAATGTTATTGTCAGATAAAGAAATTGGTAGAGAGTGTGTACGTACTATAATACTGGATGGATAGATCATTGTGGGTATATTTTGATGCTATGGATGAAGATTAAAAAAAGAGAATAGTTTAGAACATGGATTATTTTATGTTCCAGAAACTCTTTCATGCCTAAAATTACCTTTCCTCCCTTTTTTTCATTTTATTTTCTATTTACCACCAAAGTACAAAATAGGATCTAAGCCATTTAATTAAGGAAAATATTAGAAAGCCATAAAAAAAAATATTTTAAAGCAGGGTTCCAGGAAAGTGAGGGGATTAGGGGCAGCTGGATGTTTTAAATATACAATAACAATAAATCACGAGTCGAAAACCACCATTATTATCGGAAGTTAAGAAAAATCAATGACAAAGTAAAGATTTCTTAGCCACAATATCTGAGCCGAGCAGCTAATTTCTAATTAACTTGACCCATGAGAATTTAAGACAGGCAGTAATAACCATTTATTTTGGTTTAGAAGCCATAATGTTTGGTAGCTGGACACTGAAAAAAAAATAAACTTTTAATATGGATATTGGCTTGGTTTAAACTCAGCTCAGCAGAACTGGAAGGGACTATTCCATTAATTTAATAATGGCAACATTAGTAATATACATCCTAAAACCATGTGTGTAATCAGTTCCTTGTGCATAGTGTTTGATCCAAATCATCTGGTCTGTCATGTATTTTCAAGCTACCTTTATACTGGAGAAACAGGTATGGATGCCCAAAAAGCATTTGCAGTACCACTCAATACATAGTATATCTACAAAGCATGTACCGGGTTTCCCCGAAAATAAGGCCTACCCCGAAAATAAGCCCTAGCATGATTTTACAGGATTGGTAGATAAAGCATGTGGCTATTGACAACTCATTAAAGAAGCACTCCTAAGAAATAGGTTATCCCCTAAATCAGTATTTCCCAACTCCAATCCTTGGGAAAACCTGTAGGGCAGCACGGTAGCTCAGTGGTTAGCACTGCAGTCTTGCAGCGCTGGGGTGCTGGGTTCAAATCCCTCCAAGGACAACATCTGCAAGGAGTTTGTATGTTCTCCCTGTTTGCGTGGGTTTCCTCCAGGTTCTCCGGTTTCCTCCCACACTCCAAAGACATACTGATAGGGACTCTAGATTGTGAGCCCCAATGGCGACAGTGTTGCCAATGTATGTAAGGCGCTGTGGAATTAATAGCGCTATATAAATGAATAAAATGATAAAATGAAATGAATGACTAGCAAAGAAATCAACATGCCCTGTTGATGGCCCCTGGGGACTGGAGTTGGGGGGACACTGTCCTAAACCTTTCCAAATATGTTTGTAGTGTAGTTGTACTAAATTAATAATCGCCATGTTATCCAGTTTTAAGCGCTGCTCCGTTCCTCTTCTGAGTCTTCTCCTTTGCCGGCTCTCACAGGGGCTGGTGGTCAAGACCTAGCTACTTTCCTCAATGTAAGTTTTTGACGCTTCAGAACAGAGCTCCATAAACCTATATCTTTTTTTGCAACTTCCAGATCTCACAAACTCTAAATGGGTCACACCGAAGAGGACCCAGAAGAGAATGGACGCTGCGCTGGAAACTGGAGAAGACAGCGATAAGTATAATAATAATAATAATGATGATGATGATAATATTTATTCACATATAGTGCTATGGATTCCACACCACTTTACATACATTGGCAACACTGTCTCCATTGGAGTTCACAATCTAAATTCCCTATCTGTAGGTCTTTGGAGTGTGGGAGGAAACTGGAGTACCCGGAGGAAACCCATGCAAACACAGGGAGAACATACAAGCTCCTTGTAGGTGTTGTCCTTGGTGGGATTTGAACCCAGGAGTGCAGTGCTAACCACTGAGCCACCGTGCCGCCCCAACTACTACTAATACAACTACACTGAGTTACATTCGTATTTAGAAAAGTGTTAGAGAAAACATTTTTATCGGGAGTGGTTCTTTAAAGGGAATCTGTAACCAGGTTTTTGCCACCTAATTTGAAAGCAGCATAATGTAGGGGCAGAGATCCTGATTCCAGCGATGTGTCAGCTACTGGGATGCTTAGTGTAGTTTTGATTGATAAAATCACTGATTAATCAGCAGGAGATTATCATTACAGGACTACTTAGTGTGCTGCAGATAGTTCAGCATATTCATGAGTTCTGCATAACTGCTAGATCTACAGCAGAGAACACATTCATTTTATCAAAATGACAGCAAACAGCTCAGTAAGTGACACATCGCTGGAATTAGGGTCTCTGTCTCTACATTATGCTGCCCTCAGATGAGGGAGCAAAAACTTGGTGACAAATTCCCTTTAAATACTAAACTTCAGCTGTCTTTTTTTTTATGGGTGCCCCACAGTACAGGAGCCTGGGTGTGACGGCAACTTCTGCACAAGTTATAGTTACACTGCCCCACCTCCACCCCCCATAACTCCAAATTTTCAGCTGAAATTCTTTGGAATTTCAATTAAAATATATTCCCACCCAAAGTATTAAAGAATTTGTCCTTTATATGACCTATTTCTTATACATGATACACAGAACCATAAAATATAGGAAGGAATTGCAGCAGCTATCTCATTGCTCTTAACAAATCAAGAACATAGTCAACATACCTGTTACATAAACTTGTTTGGATGTTTCAGAAAATCGTCCTGTACTGTTCTTATTAAAGGGATCCTCTGTCATTAGACTATGTAATGAAAGCACAGTATGGGGCCAGGTCCTTTCTTAGCAAGGTAGCCACACCCATAGGGGCGAACTAACATGCTATTCAATGCAGCATCACCAGTGGTGACGTGCGTACCTGTATTCGCTGTGACAACGCTTCTGAATGCCCGGCACTTCCGGTCATGCGCAGTATGAAGCCGGGTGTACTCGTCCCGGCTTCAGAGAGGTCTACCATGCATGCCTGGAAGTGCAGGCCATTGAGAAGCGTGGTCACAGCGAATACATCTACGCTCGTCATCACTGGGCGTACTAACATGCTAAGTGGGCGGCTAGTCGGGGGATGTAACACCCTTGGAACTAGTCCGCACGCTCATTAGCATAAAAGATCTTTAGAAATACTTTTTCTAAAGATCCCTTTATCTATGCTAGTGTATACAGGGACGGTTATACAGGGATTAGCAATATGCACCCAGAACTGCTCGTAGGTCTGGGTGCATATTGCAACTGACAGGTTCACTTTAAGGCAATACATCATAAGAATGAATAGAGCAGACTGATAGTTATGCTGCTGGATTTCGAGATTCCCACCTAATTATTTTATTTGCCTTACATGCTCCTTGGTTGTAAGGACATGCTAAGAGTTGTAGTTTTAGGCTGCTATTACTTTTTTTTTCTGCAATTGCAGTAATTTAATTAGTTGTACTGTAATAATTTTATAAGAATACAGTACATTATATTGCATTACTGTAATAAGTTTGTATAAACAGTAAATATTTTTGGGTTGTGGAACGAATGGTCTGTGTTTCAATTAATTCCTATGGGAAAATTTGCTTTGATATAAGAGTAACTTGGTTTAAGAGCACACTCCCGGAACCAATTATACTCGTAATCCAAGGTTCCACTGTATACACATGGCCATCCCCTATCATTTGGTCACATATAGTCTGTTACACCCTAGACCTTATCCCTTCCTGACCGTGGAGATTTTCACCATGCGATGATAACGAGTGTTGGCACCAAAGCGCTCCATTGTCAGCTGTTCCTACCTACTCAATACTACTTCAACCTCAGACTTATATATACTGATTACAACAGTGTCTGAAATACAGTGGAACTTTGGTTAACGAGAACAATCCGTTCTGGGAGTGTGGTTGTTAACCAAATTACTCGTCCAGCAAAGCAAGATTTCCCATAGGAAATCATCGGAATGCAGACAATTAATTCTACAACTTGTTAAATGTCCCCTCCTGATCCCCTATTGTGCCATTCCACACATGCACAAACACGTACAAACTCATTATGCTCACCTTACCTTTCGTTCCCTCGCCGGTCTCCTGGATCTTGCAGTTCGCCGATACAGGCTGTGTATCGGGTTACCATTGCGACGAGGGAGGAACTTTCACTGTCAGAGCGCTGACGTCAAAGGCAGGAGCCGCTTGCCTCTGATTTGCCAGCGCGCTGCCTTTGAGTAGTGGCTGACAGCGGAAGTTCCTCCCTCATCGCAATGGTTACCAATACACATCCTGTAGTGGCAAGCTACAAGAACCGTGAGACCGGCAATGGAATGGAAAGTAAGGTGAGCATAATGTGTGTGTGTGCATGCATGTTTGTGCGTGATTGTGTGTGTTTTGTGCGGACTGCAAGAGCGGGTTAGAGCGCGGTGGATGTACAGAACCGGAAGTGTGTGCCGTGAGTATTTTGCTCGTACGGCAAAGCTTGCTCGTAAACTGAGTTACAAATTTAAAGCAAGCTTTGCTCGTTAAGCGAAATACTCGCTAACTGGGTTACTCGTTAAGCGAGGTTCCACTGTACAAGACTTGATAAAGTAGAGTCATGGGAAATGTTGACAGAGAAAATACTGTAATCCAAAGTCAAAACAGACTCCAGATGTTTCAATGATGTTAGTCATATGTATAAACTCCAAATACACAAAGAATGGAAACTCACATGACAACGCCAGGTGTATTGTCAATATAAAACCCCTAATCACATAGTAAATTATCACAAAAGTATAGAGTAGTTATCGCTTTCTTAATTTGGAGGTTCATCTGGAGATCCCAAAGGGTCCATACAAAAAAAAAGGTAAGGAGTGTCCAGTCTATGCTTCCACAAAAGCCATGTGTGTGCAAGAGTCAATGGAGTTAAGATGTTAAAACAAAAGGGGGACACTTTTTTTTAATGCATATCTAATCATTCATGTTTTTAAAGGTATTTTTTCTTAGTTTGTGAGATTATTATATAGATAGATCCAGAAGTATTGGGACAGTAACCAACTCTTCTCTGGGCTTTGCATGCCATTGTCACTAGTTTGTATTTAAAATTAAAGATGTAATTCAAGTGTAGACTTTCAGGTTTAAAGAGGACCAACAACCAGGATTTTCATATAGAAACTAAAGCCAGTGCTATTCTGGTGCTATCATGCTGATTCTAAACATACCTGTATTTCAGAAACTATACATCTGATCTTACAACTAAAGGTAAGTAAAATTTGTGTAATGCACTGTTACTTGATTGATAGGTGCTGCAAAATCTCATAGGTGGGTCGGGTTTTGCTAGTTATTCCAGCCCCCGTCTGCCTGCCTGTCCTTCCTAAGGTAGACCTTAGTTTCATCTGTCCATACATTGCTTTCCTAGAACGGGGCTGGTTTCTTTTTTCTTCTTGAAGGCCTAAAGTCTTATCTGGTCTTTCTATGTTTAAGGCTGATTAATGGATTGCACCTTGTGGTGAACCCTCTGTATTTTCTCTCATGAAGTCTTCTTTTTATGGTAGACTTAGATACTAAAAAACCTTTTTCGTGGAGAGTGTTGTTCATGGGTGGATGTTAAAGTGATTATTCTTCACCAAGGATTCTGCAATCATCCACAACTGTTTTCTTCTGTGGACGTCCAGGCCTTTTTGAATTCTCAAACTCCCCACTGCTCGATTTTTGAAGAACGTTCCAAACTGTTGATTTGGCCACTTCCAACATTTCTGCTCTCAGGTGGATTTCTTTTTTTTCAGACTAATGATGGTCTGTTTTTCTTCCATTGAGAGGTTCTTTGACCACATGTTGTGGGTTTACAGTAACCGCTTCCAAGAGAAAATGCCACACCTGGAATAAGCTCCAGACCTTTTCCCTACTTAATTTATTAAGTATTAATGAGGGAGTAGCCCATGCAGCCAATTATCTTTTGAGATAACTGTCCAATTACTTTTAGTACCTTGACAAAGAGGCAGCTATATATTAAAGAGCTGTAATTTCTAAACTCTTACCCCAATTAGTATGTGAATGCTCCTAAATTAAAGCTGAGAGTCTGCACTTTAAGCCCATATTGATTATATAACTGTCTCTTGAATATATACTGCTCAAAAAAATAAAAAGGGAACACCAAACTACAAACTCCTTCTTTAAGTGTTCCCTTTATTTTTTTGAGCAGTATATTTTGGTAAACAGCTAAAATGCCCAAACTTGTGTCACTGTCCAAATATTTCTGGACCTAACTGTCCTTCATACCACACATCCAATCCCTCACCACCTGCTTCCATCTTCAACTCAAAAATATTTGATTGAGTCCTTGGCGCGGATTTACAACCCTTTTTCCGTTCACTCTCTGTTATCAACCATATTTTGGGACTGCTGCCGGACCCGGATTCTTACATGCGTGCATAGTGGTTGTGACTGGCACAACCATTATAGGAGAGTTTGATACATTTTTTACCCTTTCCATCACCAGGGTAAGACCCTATTGCGCTTTCTTGTTCCACAGCTTTTTCCAAAAAAATAAAAGGGAACACCAAACTACAAACTCCTTGTTTAAGTGTTCCCTTTATTTTTTTGAGCAGTATATTTGGTAAACCGCTAAAATGCCAAACTTATGTCACTGTCCAAATATTTCTGGACCTAACTGTCCTTCATACCACACATCCAATCCCTCACCACCTGCTTCCATCTTCAACTCAAAAATATTTCCAGTATCAGCCCTTTCCTCAATTCACAATTTACGAAAATGCTAGTGCATGCCCAAATAATCTCCCGCCTTGATTACAGCAACATCCTCCTCTGTGGCCTCCTTGCTAAAACTCTTTCACCTCTCCAGTCCATCCTTAACTCTGTTGCCTGACTGCTCCACCTTACTCCTCACTACTACCCCCCTTCTCCCCTCGGCAAATCCTTCCATCGGCTCCCAATTCTCCACCATATCCAATTCAAACTACTAACAATGACCTACAAAGCTGTCCATAATCTTTCTCTTCCGTATATCTCTGAACTAATCTCCCAATACACTGCAACATGTATTCTCCAGTCCTCCCAACATCTCCTTCTCTCAAGCACACTCATTCACTCTTCATCCAATTGCCTCCAAGACTTCTCCCGAGTATCCAGTCTTCTGGAATTTGCTGCCTCAACACGTCAAATTATCTGCTACACTTGCAAGTTTCAAAACAGAACTTGAAAACTCATCTGTTCAGAAATGCTTATAGTTTCCAATGCAAATCATAAAGGTCTGTGGAGCCTCTGTTAGGTGTCTTGACACCTAGCCAGTATCCTACTCCACACTGATGAGGGGCAATACCCTGAAACAGCTGTCTGTGGATGGATACCTTGCCTTGGTATTTCCCTTGTCATATCTTTAAACTAGTCAAGAGCTGGATATTGACTAAAAGGGCCACTTAATATGGTGGTTATGGTGGTCTCCTAAAAAGAGCCATTCCTTGGCTAGGTCCTTCCCGGAGGGATATATGGCTATTTTCTGTGTCGAGACACATAACACAGGCTCCACGGACCTTTTTGATTTGCATACTTCCCAGGAGGCAATGCACCTAGGATTTCACTGTGTTAAGCGCCTTTGCTGGCTTCCGGCAGTGTTTTCTCTGGCTGGTCTCCTTGAGATCAATGATTGTATTGTCTTGCTATAGTTTCCAATGAACCCACCGCCTCACCACCGGCTGGAGCTACTGGCTCACCACCAGCCGCTCTAGTGTCTCCTCCCCAACATCCTATAGAATATAAGCCCGCAAGGCCAGGGTCCTTCCCTCTGTACCAGTCTTTTTATTGTAACTTGTATATGCACCATGAAATCAATGGTGCTCTATAAATAAATAACTGTATTTACTTCCTTCTCTTTGAACATTACTTTTTCTGTAAATGCTGGAATACGGGATTATAACGTAATGATGGCAGTTTGGGAGGAATGTGACAGGTTCTCTTCAGGCTTAGACTTTATATTATGAAAAAGTTACATTCTGCAATATAAAGTTTCCCTACAACCAAGCGGACTAAATCTATCGAATATAAATAGCGCAATTTTCTATCATTTTAGGTTTTTTTGGTTTGTTTTTTTATTTTTTTTAATAATACATTAAGTAAAAATGTGTACAAACCAGAACGTCACTTTAAAATTTTCTTCAAAAGGGTTGTCCAGCTAGAAAAAATTAAACATTTATACCCCAGGTCTAAAAGATGCACCAATCTTTAGGTCTTCAAATGGTTTGGGTTAGCAAAGCATTGAATTTCCTGTGCACATGACCAGAGCGGTTTGTAAATTTGGGTTGCATAATCAATTAAATTGCTAAGCAAGCTCCTTTCCCTGTCACTGCCCATGTATAGACAGAGAAGATGTTTGGCTTTGCCATTGAAATAAAGTCAGCCAGCTCCCTTGAGAACACAGATCCATTCAAATCCCGACACAAGAAACTCTGTCCTGTGTCCAATACAAACCCACAAGGACCCTGGAATAGTGGACTACAGCTTGTAGTTGAAGACTGGTGAACTTGAAGAATATTAGTATGTTGCATAAGAAAAGCGAATCTGTCTACAGGTTTTTGTGACCCCATCTGAGAGCAGCATAATGTAGGAGCAGAGACTAGTGACGGAAGTAGAGTCTGATAGGCCCCGATGCAAGATTTTGACCTGGCCCCGCCCAATGCATGTTGGTCAATGGGCCCTTGTCTTATAAAGACACACACACTGCTGCCCCCCCCCCCCGTCATGTAGTAATGTCCCCCAAAGACAGACTTTCCCCTTAAAGAGATAGGAGATGGCAGTTGTTCCTGATGATATTCTATGGCTACGGGAGGAGCTAGAGGCAGAGGGAGGAGCTAGAGACAGAGGGAAGGAGCTAGAGGCAGAGGGAAGGAGCTAGAGGCAGAGGGAAGGAGCTAGAGGCAGAGGGAAGGAGCTAGAGGCAGATGAAGGAGCTAGAGACAGAGGGAAGGAGCTAGAGGCAGAGGGAAGGAGCTAGAGGGAAGGAGCTAGAGGCAGAGGGAAGGAGCTAGAGGCAGAGGGAAGGAGCTAGAGGCAGAGGGAAGGAGCTAGAGGCAGAGGGAAGGAGCTAGAGGCAGAGGGAAGGAGCTAGAGGCAGAGGGAGAAGCTAGAGGCAGAGGGAGAAGCTAGAGGAAGAGGGAGAAGCTAGAGGCAGAGGGAGGGGCAAGAAGCAAAGGGAGGGGCAAGAGGGAGGGGCTAGTGGCAGAGGGAGGGGCTAGTGGCAGAGGGGGAGGCTAGAAGCCCAGCTCCACCTTTCTCTTCTATTTGCATAGATTCTCCTCAGTAACAGCCACCATCTCATATCTCAGTAATGGGAAAGTCTTCATTGAATACAGATTTTACTTCAAAATTGAGAATTTTGATGACGACAAATTTTGGAAGAGGAAAAAAAAGCAGATTTGTCTGATAAGATATATTACACAATTGCTTATTTTCATGTATATTATTGATTTATAAAATTAATACGACGGTTATGCTTTGAGTCGTTTTTTCCCCCTATATACACTTCATTCTTCATGCATAGACTCATAGGTTCATATTCCAAATGCCAAAAAAATGGATGCCTCGTCTATGGAAATCATGCAGCAATTACACAATACCCTATGGCTGAAACAGAACATCAGTGCATTAGCAAGCAGCACGCTCAGGCTCATAGAGAAGACCAAAAGGTCACAATAGAATATCCAGTGGAAAGGATTGCAGTCTCTGACCACAGATCAGCTTTATTTCCTCATAATTAGGTTATGAATAAACCATTCACATAAAGCGATATTGGCAATCACTATCCAAATGATTCACATGGACTGTGGTTTGGGGAATTGAAAACAGGAAAGTTTTCTGAATAGAAGTTTATGGAGGAGGACTAACTTTACCTTGCTCTTTTAGAAAATGTTTATTTAATATTGGTACTGGTCGTTTGAAAAGGGAAAAAAATGCAAGTTCTTCAATCTTAAAAAAAAAAAATTAAAAAAAATGAAATCAAGGTTATGGCAAAGTTCACAACATTCACAGATTAGAAGTGAGTAAAAGCAGTATAAACAATAATATACTGTAAAAAGAATAACCGGCCTCATACAGACAACGAAAAATAAAATCTTAAATGCGCAAGTTTTCAAAATCCGAAATCTCTGCTGTTATCTGGAATTTCTCAGCTTAACAACTCCCTATATGACACTTCTGGAAAATATCTATGGAAACTGAAGAAACTGAACGGCTCCGAAGAGTCTGAACTGCCAGTCATTGTTTTCCTTTATAAATTAAATCTATCGTTTAAATTACGTTTTTTGTCCGCTTGTTGCTCCAAAAACTAAACAGGTCAGGTTAAGTATCCACACATAGTAACGTAAATTGTAACTAGAGCATAGCGGTGTGTGGAAAAAGGCACTAGGCACCCAATTATAATAAATTAAGCAGCCAGCGTATACAAAATATATTATTTTATTAATTGTCCAAAACAAACTACATGCATTAAAAATACAATTTAAAAACTGCAACAAAAAAGTGCAATATCACCAAAATGATATACGTGAAGGCCCAAACCTTCTCCCTGGATCGACATACAATGTACTACACATGAATCAATTTACTAGTGGTGCTCGTAATTTGTGATAGTGATCATGCATCATTAAGGATAACCCCGTGCAAGGAGTTAGGAAGAGCTACACCGGTAGAAATGTGGGTTTTTTTATGTTGGGATATCAGTTGACTACTGGGGAAACCAAACACCCATTAGAAACGAATGGTAAAAATAATTAAAGGTCCCTTAAAGGGAATGTGTCAGGTGATTTTGTAGTACAATACTAATATCTGTAAATAGGGCTTAAGGAGACCTTTAAGAATCAATAACTTTTTTTTAACTCTCCTCTTCCTGTTATCCTGTTGTAAGCTCCGTAGAATTCAGTGTCACGTAGTATCTAGTCAAGCATATGTAAATACAAACTGCATATGTATGGATAGTAAATGTACAGTGGTGGGAGATGGGAGCAGTGAATATGTAAATTCTATTTACATACACTTGACTAGCATGCATGAGACACTGAATTCTATGGTACTTACAGCAGGATAACAGGATAAGGTAGAGCAATAAAACTTACTGATCCTGAAAGGTCTCCTCAAGAGGTGGGTTCACTACTCTGCCAAAGTGGCTACATCCTTGTGAAACTGGTAGGAAGGCTTTTTCTAAATACCTTGTTCAGCCAATTTTGCTTCTGAGCGGTGTTATTGCAGTCCGCTCATCCTCATGAAGTGAACCCCCAGGCTCCGTGACCTCTCAGATTCGGTGATGTCACATCAACTTCCAGCTGAACCGACATGACTGAGGTGGCCCCAGTCTCCCTGAGTAACTGGGCTGTAAGGAGAGTTTCACAGCAGAGCATCGCTCCCGCGCGTGTTGCTCTGCAGTGAAGGAGAACCGTGCGACTTGCTATGCAGGGACGTTGGGCTGTGATGAGCAGTGAAATGCCACCCACAGCCCAGTCACTCAGGAAGACGGGCCGGGCTCGGTGATGTCAGGTTAACTGTAAGTTGACGTGATATCACCGGATTTCAGAGGTCACGGAGCCCAGACGGGGTCACTTCACCGGAATGAGTGGACCACAATTGTGCCGCACAGAGGCTGAACAAGGTATATGAAAAAAATACTTCTCTATCAGTTTTATAGAAATGTGGCCACTATTGCAGAGTAGTGAACCACCCCTTTAAGCCTTAAAGATAAAATTAGTATTGTACTACAAAATCACCTGACAGATTCCCTTTAAGAGGAAGGTTAAAAAGTCACAGAATAAACTCTGCCAAAGTCCTCCCAAGAAGCCAACAGGAAAATATGTAATAAATTATAATTATATCATACATATAATGATATGTTCATCTACTTTATAGTGGCTGTGTACTCACGTAAACTACAACAAAATTTGGTTTCTCAGTGTGGTTTTTGGAGGTAAAATGTGACAGACACATTTGTATTCAAGAAAACAGTTGGGATCAGCCAAACGTTATGCAAATGTTAACGTTGGATGTATTGGAGTTCAAGATCGCAATGCTGCAAGTCTACAGTGCTCGCTAGACATGATGGAGCTGCCTGGTCATAAAAACTGGAACACGCATCAATCTGAGGGACACCAGTCATCTTCCTCTTCAGCATCTGACCCCTTCTTCCGATTCTTTTTCTCTCTTTTATTTCATCTGGCTAATCTCATTTTCTTAGTCTGAAGGTTCTACACGACCATTTAGGCACACACGTGGATTTCTGTAGACTTGTACTAGTCCTGAGTCTCCCGAGTCATGTAATATACTTGGCTGTGAAGAACAATCATGTATTGTGCTGTGTTACTAGAAAAAAAAGGATAATTCAGTGGAGATTTTTTTCTGTAAAAGGCTTACAGTGGCGCAAAAATAAATTATAACAAAGTAGCGATACTCACCCTCAACTCTGTCCCCAGGTTTTTGTTCTGAGCACAGGAGACTTGGATTCCAGTGGTGTGTCATTTACTGGGTTGTTTGCTGCAGTTTTGATAAAATAGCTTCCTTTGCTGCAGATGTAGCAGTTCTCAATGCTGAGCTCTGTATAACCCCGCCCACACCACTGATTGGCTGGTTTCTGTGTGCACTGTACATAGGCAGAAACTTGCCAATCAGTGGTGGGGGCGAGGTTAAACAAGGCTCATGAATATGGAGGACTACATGGCAGCAGGTTTATTAGTCCTAAAGTGATAATCTTAAGCTGATATCAGTGAATTTATGAAAACTACAAGAAGCAGCCCAGTAAGGGATACATCTCTGGAATCAGGGTCTCTTTCCTTAGAACATACTGCACTTAGATTAGGAGTAAAACACCTGATAAAGGATTCCCTTTAAGATCCTTCCCCATTACAAGTAGCTGGCCCCCAATGGTCCTCCTGACCACCTGGTTCTGATACACAGCAAATACCTACTCAGTCGATAACTGGCCTGAATGGTGACATGCCTCAGATATGGATTGGTTAAGGTGGCATTTCTTGCTTTTTCGTATGTGTCAATAGGAGACCAGGTGGCAGGGACCATTGGGGACTGGGTAATCCTCTGAATAAGAGCTATGCAGAACAGCTCAGGGTGAGTTATCACTTTTTAATTTTCTAACCAGCCATTTGTAAAAAAATAAATTATTTTGCTCAATGTATGTTGACCTATATAAAGTGGTATCTATACTGTATATATGTATCACAATAGTGTGTCATTATGTTTGATGTGGCTCCTGCTATTCTTGTGTGCCTACCATTAGTCTCACTACAGTAAGTGAATGTTCTCGGATGTGAAGCTAAATTTGTATACAAGTAAATGAGATCTCTCGAGGCGCTTTAGAGATGTTCACAATTACAGCAGACATATAAAGGAGTATTTTCTGTCATTGCTATTAATTTCTGTGGAAATGATGAGTGAGCTAAAAGTCAGACGCGCACGAGGTCATCTTTCACCGTACACTTGGACATGCGCCAGGGATTTGCGATGATGTAATTATTCAAAGTCTACATCCTGTTTCTCCAGTTTTATTTTGATAATATTGGAGTACGCAGCTCTAAAGAAGTGTATGCGGCACATGAAGAAAAGACCACTATATACCACACAACAAAAAAACCCAGCAAAAGTAAAGCTACGCATATATTAACGATGTACAGGAAACCCCCCCAAGCGTCCATTCAGATGACGCAGTTATGGCTCATGCCATGATGCATAAATTTACAAATGTTTTCAAAGTTAATTGTCAACTTCAAGTGGTTTTAGCACATGTTCACATGGCATCTGTAAGATGCCAGAGTTAAGGGTGCTTTACACGCTGCGACATCGCTAACGATATCGGGGTCACGTCGTTAGTGACGCACATCCGGCGCATCACAGCGTGTGAAACCTATGAACGACCTTAAACGATCACAAAAGAGGCAAAAATCGTTGGTCTGTGACACGTCGTTTATTTACCAAAAATTGTTGTCTGGTCAGTAGCGAGGTTGTTTGTCGTTCCTGCGGCAGCACACATCGCTATGTGTGACACCGCATGAACAAGGAACAACTTCGTACCTGCGGCCGCACGCAATGAGGAAGTAAGGAGGTGGGCGGGATGTTCGTCCCACTCATCTCCGCCCCTCTGCTTCTATTGGACGGCTGCCGTGTCGTTGCACGAACCGCCCCCTTAGAAAAAAGGCGGTTCGCCAGCCAGAGTGACGTCACAGGGAAGGTAAGTCCGTGTGACAGGTGTAAACAATGTTGTACGCCATGGGCAGCGATTTGCCCGTGACGCACAACTGACGGGGGTGGGTACGCTCGCTAGCAATATCGATAGCGATATTGCATCGTGTAAAGTACCCTTTACTGCATAATTTTTCTAGAAAAAGAAACTCCTGAAGCATTTTCTTAGGGATCTTTACTGTCATTATGGTGGCGGCTTTGCTGCCGAAGTCTTTTCACATTATAAATAAAAATGGTGGCTTCTAAGTGGAAGCCATCTAAAAAAAATGGTAAGGTCACTTGCATTAGCAGCTTCACAACTTTCTAGGACAGAAGAGGGTAAAAGAAGTAACGAAAAATGGCACAAATGTGCACAGCATAGTGTGTGGATGATGTTCATTGTTTTTGGCCATTATTTAAGGTCTTTTTCAGGCGGGTTGTAGGCATAATCTGCCTGAAAAAGAAGCAATGTGCACATACAGTGGAGGAAATAATTATTTGATCCCTTGCTAATTTTGTAAGTTTGCCCACTGACAAAGACATGAACAGTCTATTATTTTAAGGGTAGGTTAATTTTATCAGTGAGAGATAGAATATCGAAAATAAAATCCAGAAAATCACATTGTATAAATTATATATACGGTATTTATTTGTATTTTGCAGAGAGAAATGAGTATTTGATCCCCTACGAAGCATTAAGGCTATGTGCCCACAGGACAATGTACCCGCAAATTTTTCCAGGGCTGTGGAGTCGGAGTCGTGGAGTCGGAGTCGGAGCTCATTTTGGTGGAGTCGGAGTCGGTATAAAATGCACCGACTCCGACTCCTAAAATATATAATAAATTGGGGACAGGAGTGCAATGCAGAATGTGCTGAATATTTTACTAAATAATAACATTTAGTATAATGCTTATATTTAAGTGAAACATTTATTGTAGTACAATGTGAACATCAGACATTTAATTGTTTTTATGATACAATAATCAAGATATTTGGATAGAACATAAAATATTTATTGGAATACAACTTTAGAACACAAAAAACTAATAAATTGTAAATATGTAATATATATATATATTATATATATATATATATATATATTACATATACATATATATATATATACAGTGTATATACACACACACAAGATATATATGTAATCTACTGTATATTACATAGTGTATTACATATTTACAATTTATTACAGTTTTTTGTGTTCTAAAGTTGTATTCCAATAAATATATTTTATGTTCTATCCAAATATCTTGATTATTGTATCATAAAAATTATTAAATGTCTGATGTTCACATACACATATTCATGTACTACAATAAATTTTTCACCTAACTATAAGCAATATATGTAGGAGTCGGAGTCGGAGCCGGAGTCGGAGTCGGAGCCGGTGCAAGAGAATTTGAGGAGTCGGAGTCGGAGTCGAAGGTTTGGCTTACAGACTCCACAGCCCTGAATTTTTCCGCGGAAAACCTGCGGTTTTATCTGGATTTTCTAGATAAATCCGCAGGTTTTAGCAAGTACAGGCACTCTATGTTATCCTATGGCAGATGGGGAGTGTCTGTATCAATGCTGCAGTATGTGCGGCTGCGGAATATGCAACGGATGTCCGTGAGGCTGGACTTAACTACATGTGACTTATTACTGCGAAAATACCTGCGGATGTCCCGCCTCTCCACTATGGAGATAGAGGCTGGGTCTTCCGCAAGTAAGTCGCATGAATATCCGCAGGTTTACCGCAGATATTTTGCTGGAATCCAGCAGCAATGGATCGCTGTGGATTCCGGGGAGCTGCTGTGGGAAACCTGCGGACGTACCTGCGGAAATATCTGCCGGTACATAGTCTCGTGGGCACATATTTTGAGAATTATTACCAGATATAGATCAATATACAGCAAAGTGGTAATAAATTAAAAATTAACTTTTAATTAAATCTATTAAAATCGACTCAAGGTCTAATATTCACCTGTTCAAAAGTGCAATAACCACATAACATGGACAAACACAGACAAATTGGGTATTCAATTCCAGGAAATATTCAGCATATAGCAAAATTTCACCAGAGAAGATATTATAAATCAGATATCATTTACTCTTATGGTATCTCACTATCAATGCTCTTGTCCAAAGGGTAGTGTAATTTACACACAATATGTGATTTTTTAGTACCTCAAATTGTTGTATATAGTAAATGATATCTGCTCGGGTTCGGCATATTGTGGAACGGATAGACAGATTGCTGGGTCGGGCTGGGGAAAACCCAGCGGTCATGGTGCACATTGGTACTAATGACAAAGTTAGAGGCAGGTGGAAGGTCCTTAAAAATGATTACAGGGAACTAGGAGAGAAGCTGAAGTCCAGGACCTCCAAGGTGGTGTTTTCAGAAATACTACCGGTGCCACGAGCGTCACTAGAAAGACAGCGGGAGCTTAGGGAGATAAATATGTGGCTTAGAAATTGGTGCAGGAAGGAAGGGTTCGGGTTCATGGAGAACTGGGCCGACTTCTCAGTCGGCTACAGGCTCTACGGTAGGGACGGGCTGCACCTCAATGGGGAAGGTGCAGCTGTGCTGGGGGAGAAAATGGTCAGACGGATGGAGGAGCTTTTAAACTAGGATCGGGGGGGAGGGAGGGTAGTGGAGCAAATAAGGGGATAGATAGAGCAGATAGAGACAGGGAGACGGTAGGGGTCAATGAAGGATTAGGGGGGGATGGGACATACAAGGAACGTAGGGAGGCTAGGAGTAATAAAGGTGTTAATAGGATTAAATGTCTACTGGCAAATGCAAGAAGTCTTGCAAACAAAATGAATGAATTAGAGACTCTTATGTCAACCATGGATTATGATGTGGTGGGCATTACGGAAACCTGGCTGGATGAAAGCCATGACTGGGTGACAAACATACAGGGTTATAGTACATTTAGGAAGGACAGGAAAGGCCAAAAAGGTGGTGGGGTGTGTATATTTATTAAATCTAACCTAAAACCTGTGTTGTATGATGACATTGAGGGGAACAGCAACAATGTAGAGTCAGTATGGGTAAATGTACATGGGGAGGGGAATAATGGAAAAATGCTAATTGGAGTTTGCTATAAGCCTCCTAACATACCTGAACAAATAGAGGGTGAAATGCTGGAACAAATTGAAAAGGCAGCTAATTATAATAATCGGGTTCTTATTATGGGGGATTTCAACTATCCAGACATTCAGTGGGACATAGAATCTTCTGGTTCTGCTAAAAGCTGTAAGTTCTTATCTACCATTCAAGACCATTTCCTCTCTCAGATGGTAGGTGAACCGACCAGGGGAGATAATTTGCTAGATCTGGTCCTGTCAAATAGACCGGATACAATTTCAGATCTACAGGTCCGGGAGCACTTGGGCACCAGCGATCATAATATGGTAAGCTTCAACATAATATTCAATAGAACATTTCAAAGGGGGAATGCTAAAACCTGGAATTTTAGGAAAGCTGATTTCAACAAATTAAGGGACGAACTTAAATGTGTAGATTGGGACAAAGTCATGGTAACTGGGGATACCGAACATAAATGGGGTAAGTTTAAGGATATACTACTAGAGTCCTGTAAAAAACGTATACCCTCTGGTAATAAAATGTCCAGGAATAAAAAGAAACCACTATGGATAAATAAGACTATACAAAGTATAATAAAACAAAAACAAAGGGCATTTAAAATCTTAAAGGCTGAGAATACAGAAATAGCATTGCAGGAGTATAAAGATATCAATAGGAAATGTAAAAAAGAAATCAAACAAGCAAAATTAGCTACTGAAACAAAAATCGCCAATGACATTAAAATAAATCCCAAAATCTTTTATAAATACATTAATGCCAAAAGGAAAACAAAGGATAGTATCGGCCCCTTAAAATATAATAAGTTAGTTATAGAGGACAAACAAAAGACTGAGATATTAAATAGGCATTTCTCATCTGTATTCACCAAGGAACTGACTGTACCAGGGATCATTCAACAAGTGAAAAATCAAAGTCCACCACCCGATATAATTAATTTAACACAAGATGAAGTACGCCTACGTCTGAGTAAATTAAACATTGACAAATCCCCAGGGCCAGATGGCATTCATCCACGAATATTGAGGGAATTGAGCTCCGTAATCAACAGACCGCTGTATCTCATCTTTTTAGACTCACTTGTAACAGGGTTGGTGCCTCAGGATTGGAGGATTGCTGATGTGGTACCGATATTTAAGAAAGGTAAGAGGGTAGATCCAGGCAACTACCATCCAGTAAGCCTGACATCAGTAGTATGCAAAGTTTTTGAGGGCATTTTAAGGGATGACATGCAAAAATATATTGCAGAAAATAATATAACAACTGACAAACAGCATGGATTCATGAAAGATAAGTCGTGTCTAACCAACCTGTTGGGGTTCTATGAGGGGGTAAGTTCAAACCTGGATATTGGTAATGCAGCTGATGTGATTTATTTGGACTTTGCAAAGGCATTTGATACTGTACCACATAATAGCCTTATACTAAAGCTCCAGAAGCAAGGACTAGGGGACACAATATGCAACTGGGTAAGGAATTGGCTAAAAGATAGGAAACAAAGAGTAGTCATAAATGGGACATTCTCTAAATGGGCTATAGTCAGCAGTGGGGTGCCGCAGGGATCTGTGCTTGGACCGATTCTTTTTAATCTCTTTATTAATGACCTTGTGGATGGGATTGATAGTACAGTGTCAGTCTTTGCCGATGACACCAAACTATGTAGGATATTAAAAACTGACCTGGATAGTACAATATTACAAAAAGATCTGGATAAGATGACAGAATGGGCAGATACTTGGCAAATGAGATTTAATGTTGATAAATGTAAAGTAATGCACCTAGGACGGAGTAATCCTATAGCTGCGTATACATTAAATGGAAGTAAACTCGGGACTACAGAACAGGAGAAGGACTTGGGTATTCTCATTACAAATAAGCTGAGCAGCAGCACTCAATGTCAAGCAGCAGCTGCTAAAGCAAACAAGATTTTAAGGTGTATAAAAAGAGAGATTAGATCCCGTGATCCCAACGTATTGTTACCCCTCTATAAATCACTTGTAAGGCCACATCTGGAATACGGGATCCAGTTTTGGGCTCCACATTTTAAAAAGGACATTCAGAAGTTAGAGTCAGTTCAAAGGCGGGCAACTAGACTATTACAAGGAATGGAAGGCCTCCCATATGATGACAGGTTGAAAAAGTTAGATATGTTTAGCTTAGAAAAAAGACGTCTCAGAGGAGATCTCATTTATATGTATAAATACATGTGTGGTCAATATAAAGGACTGGCACATGACTTATTTCTTCCAAAGACAATACTAAGGACCAGGGGGCACTCACTGCGAGTGGAAGAAAAGCGATTCCAACAGCTAAATAGGAAAGGGTTCTTTACAGTTAGAGCAGTCAGACTGTGGAATACACTACCACAAGAGGTAGTAATGGCAGATACTATAACAGCTTTTAAAAAAGGGCTGGATGATTTCCTCAGTACACAAAACATTGTTGGTTATAAATGGCTTAGTAACTAAATGTAGAACTGGTGGAGGAAGGTTGAACTAGATGGACCTAGGTCTTTTTTCAACCTAAGTAACTATGTAACTATGATTTATAATATCTTCTCCGGTGAAATGTTGCTATATACTGAATATCTCGTGGGCACATAGCCTAAAAGTTCTGGCTCCTACAGACCAGTTAGCCTCTCCTAATCAACTCATTACCTGCATTACAGACAGCTGTAAATTGTCACCTGTATAAGAGACTCATGTCCACACACTCAGTCAGACTCTAACCTCTACAACATGGGCAAGACCAAAGAGCTTTCTAAGGATGTCAGGGACAAAATCATATTCCTGCACAATGCTAGAATGGGCTACAAAACCATAAGTAAACATAGACCAAATAATTTAGAAGTGCATACGTGAAAACTTAAAGCAAAAAAACTCCTAAAGATCACAATTTTATTAAAATCCAAATTTTTTTTAAAAAAGGGGGAGGGGTAAATCCCAACACCTATGTTTCAAGAATTACAATTCAACCTTCAATAAAAAATTCGTACAGTACAAGGGAGGGGGGTGGGGGGGGCTAGCCCTTATATTGTCCTAAACTCGCCCCTTCCTTGCAGCGGAGGTTGGCACCCTATAGCCTGCGCAGTTGGCGCCCCCGCTCAACGACGACTATCCCTTCAGACCCTAATGCGACCCTAGCAGGTATAAAGGTGATAGTACTAGCAAGGATTAAATAATCCAACAATGAACCAACAATCAAATCTAATATATGAGTAGATGATAAGGATAAGCTAACCAATGTGATTAAATTGGGAATATAGCAGGGTGCAATGGCCCAAACAAATAACCACTCAGTTATTTTCAAGTGGTTTCAAACGGAAACCACCCGACGCGTTTCCCCTCATCTATCAGGTTCCTCAGGAGTGGATTAAGGCGTTAGTTCAAAGAAAAAGCGCTAATACATTAATAAATGCTGGTAGTCCTATGAAACACTGGGAATCAAATAATACCTGAATCTGTCCAATTCAAGGTCTCAATATCAAACTACCAGTATCCTGGCAACCATAACGCTATCAAGGGTTAATCACAGAATCTGTTCAAATAGCAATGGAGACAGGCTTAGAAAAGAACAAAGGTAGCCACCATTCAAAAAATAAGGTGTTAGCCACTTATCTTAAACTCCGTGTTCATCAGATGCAGGACATTCCTCAAAGGACTCCCTGGATGAAAAACGGATCCAGATTCCCTAAGGCCCCTTTCACATTGCATTTTTCCCTACGTCCACAGGTCCAGTCGGGGCATCCGTCCGGACCGCCCCTCCCCCACTGCAAAGCGTGCTCCAGACGCATGCGCCCGACGGGGCCATTCACTGTTATGGAGCGCCCTCCTCTCCTCTACGTTCGGGTGTCTGTCTGCAGAAACGTATATGTGCAAAAAATGGCACAAAACAGAGCACATGCTAACGCAGTGCGCTCCATAACAGTGAATGGCCCTGTCGGGTGCTTGCGTCCGGAGCACGCTTTGCAGAGTGGGGGAGGGGCAGTTCAGACGGATGCCCCGACGGGACCTGTGGACGTAGGGAAAAATGCAATGTGAAAGTAGCCTTATACAGCCATTTCTCGGTTCCTCGTGTCCTCACCCTCCAGCCCAGATGCGGTCAAACAATGAAGGTGCAAGTTCAAGGGGAAAAGGAAACGCCCACATACAAATCGCAGGTTTCTAAAGACATACCTTATCTGATGTCACCTGCAGTGGATTCAATTAACCCCTCGGTGCCTATTCATCCTTAGAACATGTGCTCCAGCGGGGCACGCATGTCCGGATGCATCACTTCCGCATTGTGGTATACTGCGGTCACGTGATCGGGGAATCCCCAATGACGCGACTTCGCGCATGCGCACAGCCTGCATCCCAGTCTGGAACGCATACAGGGAGGCACCGATGCACACAGTCACCACCCGCATCCTGCCATCAGCGCCTTCCTATCAGACATGCGCAGAAAAAAGAAAGTACTCAGTCGCTAGAGGCTTATAAGATAACAACAGACCTCTTAAAGCACAGTGTTTTATTGTAAATTGAGGGGGTCAGAAAGTTCAAGCAAGGAGGTATGTCAGAAGGGGAGAAAGAGAACAAGAGGATAATGGAAACCGTTAATCCCATTAATAATAACACAGATGGCTAAAGATTACACCTAGAATTAAGGTAAATAAATAGAGCCAGATCCCTTGCGGAACAATGGGCATGACAGGAAACAGACTATGAAAATTGGTCAGGGCAGTGGGCCAGACACAAAGGACACAAATAGAATATACTAAAAAAATTAAAAATATGAAATAGTGAAACCTAAAGAAAGCAGCCAAAGTGTAGCTGTTCCGTTGAGGCCAGATGGATTCACAGTCCGCATCCTGTGAATTCACTGGGCCTCCCTCTGCAGAATTAGTCTGTCCCAGTTACCACCCCTGTCCGGTGGTGGGACTACCTCAATAGCATTAAAGGCAAAACAGTCCAGGCTACCCCCATGCTCCATCCTAACATGCCTCGAAATAGGGGTATCCCTAGCATTTCTGATGTCCCCAATGTGATCACCTATCCGTTTTTTAAAATTCATGTTTAGTCTTCCCTATATATTCCTTCCTGTAATCACATTTAAAGAGGTAAACAACACCGACCGTACTACAATTGGCAAAATGCCTATTGTTGTACACTCTCTCTGTTGTCTCACTGAGGAAATGATCTCCCCGTTTCACGTATTTACAGAAGGTGCATCTCCTGCACCTAAAAGTGCCCACTCTTCTGTTATCAAGCCACGTCGATCCAGAGGGAGAAGAATAGTTACTATGGACCAGCCTGTCTCGAATGGTCCAACCTCGTCTAATTGTGATAGATGGAGAAGGGGCTATAGAGTCAGCAATATCTGGATCAGCCTTTAATATATCCCAGTATTTGCTGATAATCCGTAATAATGCTTACTTCCTCTGAATGATCATCGAAATCCTCGATGATCCTCATCACTTGGGTAGCATTGTTAGCTCTCGTCTGCAAAGTGGCACTTCTCGGTGTTTCGACTGCATTGTTGTAGGCTGCACTGAGAACCTGATCTGGATAAACCCTGTATAATAACCTCTTTCTCAGATCTTTTGCTTGGTGGTAAAAATCCATGTCAGAGGAACAGTTTCTTCTCATCCGAAGATATTGTCCTCTCGGTATGCCTCTCCTCAAGCTCAAGGGATGATGGCTTTGCCAGTGGAGAAAGCTATTTGTTGATGTGGGCTTGCGGAAAGTCCTGGTTTGGAGTTTTCCTTGAGCACCCCTGAAGATTGATATATCCAAAAAATCAATTCTATCCTTTTTGAAGTCCGAGGTAAATCTCAGACCCAATTTATTCTTGTTTAAATCATCCACAAACCTATTGAATTCTCCTTCCCCACCTGACCACAATACCAGCACATCATCGATATAACGCCCCCAGAATGTTATATGGGGGCCCCACCATTATGTCTCCTCACTAAAAACAATGGTGTCCACCCACCAGCCCAGGTACAGGTTAGCATATGTGGGAGCACATGGGCTCCCCATTGCTGTACCCCTGAGCTGGTGGAAAAACCTCCCATCGAATCTAAAGATATTGTGCTTGAGGATAAAGTCAAGAAGGACAGTCACAAATTTATTATGTGCAGCAAACTGTGTACCTCTCGTGCTGAGAAAGTGCTCCACCGCAATGATACCCAGTTCATGTGGGATACAACTATAGAGAGTCTCAACATCAATTGAAGCAAAGAAGACATCATCCCCAATCACCACATCCTCCAGTTTCATAAGCAAGTCCGAGGTATCTCGCAAAAATGAGGGTAGTGCTGTGACAAAGTTTCTCAGCACCCTGTCCACATAGATGCTGCTATTCTGTGTAAAGGAGTCGATCCCCGACACTATCGGACGTCCACGCAAGAGGTCCACCCCCTTTTGCACCTTTGGCAGAGAGCAAAAGACTGGTAACACTGGAAATTTTGAGTACATAAAATCCATTTCACTTTTTGAAATCAGTTTCTGATTCAAAGCTTCTTCGAGCAATGAATAGAGTACCTGGTTAAACCCCACAGTCGGATCTCTCCTCATAATTCCATATGTGTCCCTATTGTCCAAAATGTCAGCACATCTTTTTATACTGGCTGTGGGTCATGGTCATAACCAGGTTGTCGCCTTTGTCAGATGGCTTTATGACAATTGCATCATCCCTCAATGTGTCCAATGCCTCCCTCTCCTTCACCTTAAGATTCCCAAAAACCTTAAGTAAGAAGCTGGGTGAGAAGGAGACAACTGTTGGTTAGTAAGAAAATGGAAGAAATACAAAATGAGTGTCAATCGACATCAATCTGGGGCTCCATGCAAAATCTCACCTTGTGGGGTATCCAAGATCATGAGGAATGTGAGAGATCAGCCTAAAACTACATGGGGGGAACTTGTTAATGATCTGACGGCAGCTGGGACCACTGTCACCAAGAAAACCATTGGTAACACATTACGCCGTAATGGATTAAAATCCTGCAGTTCCGCTAGCAAGATTGGCCCATTTCCTATTGCGTACGCCTAAGGCCAGGGGAGGCCTGGGCCTCCCAGACCTTAAAATTTACTACCTCACTGCACACTTGGCTAAAGTGATATATTGGTGCAGACATTCTTCCACTTATCTATGGGTGTCAATTGAGCAGAGCATTTCTGATAATCCACTGGCCGCTCTCCCGTGGATCCCCATCTCTCAATCTCTGTCCTGAAGTGTCATCCCACAATTAGCACCACCTTGTTGTGTTGTTCTAGCTCAGAGATACACAGGTCTCTTATCCCTAACTCCTTCTCCCCTCTCACCAATTATTGGCTCTCCAGATTTCAGACTGGGGTTGTCAGATCCAGTGTTCCGACTGTGGATGTCCAGAGGCAGATTCGGAGCATTCCAGATTGACTTTGAAGATGCCTGGCCCATGGTGGAAGACTTCTGGTCTTTTTCGGTTCCTTGTCGTTTGGGTAATAGGCATTCTATCCAACTATGGTACTTTCTGAGTACTCTCCCTAACTACAGGCTATTTTCCAGACCACCAACATGTTTTGAGAAGCTATGTCTGAAAGGGGGTGGGGCACTTAGATACTCTCTTGATATAACACATTTTATTTTAGTCAACTCTACAGATCTTCCGCCTCCCTGTTATCTGTTACTCTGGGAAAGAGACCTCGGGGTTTCCCTTTCATCAGAACAGAGGGATAAGGTTCTCTCCCTGGCCCATAAGACATTATCAGCTCTAAAGCAAATTATAAGTGTCTATTTAGGTAGTATGGGCTTCAGACTAAACTTCCCAAGATGTATCCTTCTATGGACCCTAAATGTTGGAGATGTGGGGTGGGGGAGGGCGATTTTCTGAATATTTTTTGGTTGTGTCTGGCATTGTAGCAGTTTTGAGATGGAATGAGGGGTGTTATCAGGTTGGTGACAGGTACTACACAGACCTTGGGCCCTGAACTTTTTCTTCTTCAATTCTGAGTTTGCTCTTCAATCTTACAGACTGTCTTTATACAGATTCTTGGTAATGGCGGTCAGAGCCTGTATCCCTATGACATGGAGGTCTTCTGTCCCTCCAAGTCTGGTTATGTGGGCGAACAGATTGAATGACTCGGTGTACATGGAGGACCTGACGGCCTCTCTCTACAACAGATATGAGGTCTTCTACAAAACTTGGTATTACTGGATTGAGTTTAAATACTCCAGTGAATTCAGTAATTGGATAGTCTCGGATTGATCATCGGGTCCTCCTAGATACCTGTTTCAGATTGACTCCTGTTTTAGGTCAGTCTTTGTTTTATGTTTTCCATGTGGACTTCACCCTCCCTCTTCTCCCCGGCCCTCCCTACCTCCCTTTCCCTTGCCTTTATATATGTTTCTATCCCTCTATTCGCCCCTCTCTTATGCACTCCCCCATCTTCTCTTTCTCCATCTATTTTTCTTTTCCCCCCTAAAAAAAACTTAAAAGTCCAACAAGCATGGCTTAACATCTTGGCTGTTGTTTTTTTACTTTATGTTATGGGTGACTTTGGTTATCTAGTGTACTGCTGCAGTCAAACTGTTTTTGGCTTATTAATATTTTATGGCCATGTTTTGCAGTTATATAAAAAAAAATGGAAAAAAAAATCCTGCAGTGCCCGCAAAGTCCCACTGATCAAGAAGGCACATGTGCAGTCCCGTCTGAAGTTTCCCAATGAACACCTGGATGATTCTGAGAGTGATTGAGAGATGGTGCTATGGTCAGAGGAGGCAAAAATAGAGCTCTTTGGTAGGGATGGGCGAACCCAACTGTAAAGTTTGGGGTCCGTACCGAACACATGGGTGTTCATGCACATGACCCCGAGTACAAGCTTTCTAGGATGTTCGTGTTACAGTTCGGGTCCAGGGGTTGTTATTAAAAAAAAAAAAAAAGCACGTTATTAAAAAAAAATTCTGATCATACTTACAGGTCACGCGACACGTCCTGCAGGCTCTGCCTCCCAGTGCTTCTGCTTCCCCGTCCGTCCGATCATTGCTGCCTGCCGTGACAGTGACATCATAGCCATGTGACCAGTCACGTGTGAATGTTGTATTACGTCATTGGCTACAGACTGGTCACGTGAGTATGACGTCATCAAAGGTCCTGGTGCGCCGTGATACAAATGTCATCACATCACGGTGCACAATCTCCCGATGGCAGCAAGTCAGCTGCATGTATTTCCCCAGCTGAGGCGCTGCTGACAGGGAGAGTGGGGTAATGCACTGCGAGACGCAAGTGCAATCATCCCCTGTCAGCCTCTGCTTCATCGCTTTGTCCAGAACGATGTAGCAGACCTGACATGGCTCTCTGTGCTTCTCACTGTGTATAGACACTGTCTGTGCACAGTGATGAAGCAGAGTTGACTTTGTTCTTTGCTTCTCACTGTGTATAGACTGTGTCTGCGCAGAGTGATGAAGCGAACTTTGCTGTCCCAGTGGATTACGTCGGACTAAGGATTTTTTTTATAATAAAGATGGAATCTCTAAATTTTTTTTGTTTTATTTCTAATAAAAAACAACAACTCTGTGTTGTGTTTTTTATTTTATCTCCTAGAAATTCATGGTGGCCATGTCTACTTTGGCGTGACACCATGAACTCCGGGCTTAGTACCATCTAAGAATACAAAGCTGGTATTAACCCCTTTATTACTTAGCGAGCTACCGCCATCACGGCCGCTGGACGAGCCGGGTAAAGCACCTGGAAATGGCACTAAGAAACAATGTGCCATTTCCAGGAGCAGCTGCGGGCTGCCGAGAATCCCAGCCCCCTTGCTGCCTGGCTTTACCTGACTGGCGATCAAAATACGGCGGGAGCCCACACAAATATTTTTTTTTAAGAAAAAAAAAATTAATGGGCTTCCCTGTATTTTGTTTGCAGCCAAGGTAACGCCAGGCAGATGGGGGTGGCAGCTCGTAGCCATCCGCTTTATCTGTGCTGAGAATCAAAAATACTGGGGAGCGGTACGTCTTTTTTTAATGATTTATTTTTACAATACGGTGATGTCAGGCAATCAAAATACAGGGAAGCCCTTTTTTTTAGTTATTTAAATAAATACTTAAAAAAAAAAATGCGTGGGCTCCCGCTGCATTTTTTGTATTGCTAGCTAAGAGTAATCCAAGCAGCTACAGGCTGCTAACCCCCACTGCTTGGTGTTACCTTCAATGGAAATAGAGAATCCAGGAAAGACTTTTTTTCTGTTTTTTTTGCCAAAAAAACTAGAATAAAAATGACGTGGGCTTCGCCATATTTTTGTATGCTAGCCAGGTACAGCAGGCAAGTACGCGCTGCCCCCAACCCCCAGCTGCCTATTTGTACCCGGCTGGGAACCAAAAATATAGGGAAACCCATTTTTTTTTTTTTTAATTATTTCATGAATTCATGAAATAATTAAAAAAAAAAAAAAACAACATGGGCTTCGCCCCATTTTTGTGTCCAGCCAGGTGCAACTAGACAGCTGGGAACTGAAATTCGCAGTGTAGGGTGGCCCAAGCTTTCTGGCTCCCCCCGCTGCGAATTGCAGTCTGCAGCTGCCCCACAAAATGGCACGTTCATAGAAGCGCCATCTTCTGGCACTGTATCCAACTTTTCCAGCCCTCCTGATGCTTGGTGGCACGCTGGGTAATAAGGGGTTAATACCAGCTTTGTTTTACCAGCTAGTATTAAGCCAGAAATTTCTAATGTCAGGCAAGTTTGACCCGGCCATTAAGAATTTCCAATAAAGGGTTAAAAAAAAAAAAAGACAATACAGAGAAAAAATACTTTAGTAGAAATAAATACACAGACACTATTAGAAATAAATACACAGACACACTTAAGAGAATTCATCTTTATTACTCCCTCACCCCTCCACGATCCTGGTCTTCTGTCTTCTTTCTTCTTCAACCCCTGCAGCTCTGCTATATCCGACAGCACAGGGGAGGAAGAACGCTTCTGCTACCTTGTGATGTGTAATCACTCAATGAGTGAGCAGAAGCTGCGGGTTGGTAAGCGGTGATGTCAGCGCTGCCGTAGTAACCTGACCGGCGAGTTACTATGGCAACGGTGATTTCCGATCACCCGATTCTGGGAGCCAAGATTCATCAGCTGTGGCAGCCAATCCCTGCATGTGGGCTGACTCTGTAAAGAACGCCGACATGCAGGGACGGGGAGCCAAGCATGTGCCCAAACATCTTGCCGGTACACGGCGCTCGCAGAGAATACAGAGTACTGAGCTGCTTGGGCAAGCACAGAGTACTGACAAGATGCACTGACAGGACCTAGCATGATGTCATAGCCATGTGACCAGTCTGCCAATGAGATAATACAAAATTCATACGTGACTGGTTACATGCAATGACATCACGTAAGGTCCTTTGGTTACCGGGCGGCACAGCGATGATCATACTTGGAAGGAGAAGTGGCGGGAGACAGAGTGCAGGACGCGTCGCGAGACATGTAAGTATAATGACAATGTTTATTATTAACTATATTCTTTATTTTACAGCCCCCCCGCCCCATCACATAACTGTAAACTCCAAGTTCGGGGTTCGGACGCAAGTTTGCGTTATATTAGAACCCAAACACGAACTTTACAAAACGGTCGGGCGAGTCTCCCGAACACCGAAGGCTTCGCCCAGCCCTACTCTTTGGCTTTAACTGAACTCACTGTGTTTGGAGGAAGAGAAATGCTGCCTATGACCTAAAGAACACCGTCCCCAATGTCAAGCATAGAGGTGGAAACATTATGTTTTTTAGGTATTTCTCTGCTAAGGGCACAGGACTACTTCACCGCATCAATGGGACAATGAATGGAGCCATGTACCATAAAATCCTGAGTTACAACCTCATTCCCTCTGACAGGACATTAAAAATAGGTTGGGTCTGGGTCACCCAGCACGACAATGACGCAAAACATACAGCCAAGGTAACAAAGGAGTGGCTCAAAAAGAAGCACATTAAGGTCATAGAGTGTCCTAGCCAGTCTATAGACCTTAATTCCATAGAAAACTTACGGAGGGAGCTTAAGCTCCGAGTTGCCAAGCGACAGCCTCAAAATCTTAATGTTTTAGAGATGATCTGCAAAGAGGAGTGGACCAAAATTCCTCCTGACATGTGCGCAAACCTCATCATCAACTACAAAAAACATCTGACTGCTGTGCTTGCCAACAAGGGTTTTGCCACCAAGTATTAAGTCTTGGACTGTTTAAGTCTTTGTCAGTGGGCAAACTTACAAAATCAGCAAGGGATAAAATACTTATTTCTCTTACCGTACCCTTTTTGAGTTGCACCTATACAATTGCTGCAAATCTATGACAAACGATACATGGATGAAGGCTCGTGTGGTCTTATAGTAATGCAAAGAGAGACTGGGTCTGCCCAAAGATTAGAGCACCATTTTAGCTCATGGGTGGGAATGTCTGAAACAAGGGACCTCTTTCTATGACATCTGTATATATAGGATGTCAGTCCCCAAGTGAAATGCATGTTTGGCAATCAGTCATTCCACTGGTAGACAAACAAAGATAAGAGCCCTTATGCAAGAATAATATAAGATCCCTTTTCAGTCCAATAACTCCTCAAAATAGATAAATCCAACTGTTTTGAAGGAAGAAAGGGGCCCCTTTACCTCTTGGGCCCTATCCAACTGCATAGGTTGCACCAATGATATGTCTGCCCCTGACCTATTGTACCAAATCCCCCCATACGGTTTTCAATGGGAAATGAGGTGTAGGCAATGGTCAGATGGTTGTAGAGGCTGCTCATCACTCCTAAGAACAAAAAGTTTGGACATTGACATTTGACATGCTTAATACTTCGCTCTCGGTTAGGAAAGAAATTTGGAAGGCCGTCATACATATAGGACAGCTGATCGGTCAGATGTGGACAACTTTCCCTTAACGCAGGGGTGCACAACCTTTGGCACGGGGGTACCATGCAGTTTGAAATACCATTTTGTGCCGCTAAAATCATCTGCTCATAGAAATGCTCATCTGTGTCTCATAGCTGTTCACACAGTGTGGTAAGTAGAAGGGAGCAGGGACTGGAAACACTAATGGTCACTCTGTGGCTTTCTCTTGAATCTCCATATAATCAACAGAATGGGGGTATTTTAACAACTGTGTGACACTCCAATAAGGAGTAGATGAGGTAGAGCCATGGTCAGCATCTGTGCAACTATTTTCATTGTAGTGAAACCCTTAAGGTCCAGTCACACTAAACAACTTACCAGCGATCCCAACAACGATGGGGATCGCTGATAAGTTGCTAGGAGGTTGCTGGTGAGATGTGTCACTGCGACGCTCCAGCGATCCCACCAGCAACCTGACCTGGCAGGGATCGCTGGAGCGTCGCTACAAGAGTTGCTGGTGAGCTCACCAGCAACCAGTGACCAGCCCCCAGCGCCGCGTGGAAGATGCTGCGCTTGGTAACTAAGGTAAATATCGGGTAACCAACCCGATATTTACCTTGGTTACCAGCGCACGCAGCTACACGTGCAGAGAGCAGGGAGCAGCGCACACTGAGCGCTGGCTCCCTGCTCTCCTAGTTACAGCACACATCGGGTTAATTACCCGATGTGTGCTGCAGCTAAATGTGCACAGAGCAGGGAGCAGCGCACACCGGGTGCAGCTGCACAGGGTACATATATAGGGTATAGAGTACATGGTGCAGCTGCACAGAGCACGGAGCAGCGCACACCGCTTAGCGCTGGCTCCTTGCTCTCCTAGTTACAGCACACATCGGGTTAATTACCCGATGTGTACTGCAGCTAAATGTGCACAGAGCAGGGAGCAGCGCACAATGCTTAGCGCTGGCTCCCTGCTCTCCTAGCTACAGCACACATCGGGTTAATTAACCCGATGTGTCCTGCAGCTACATGTGCACAGAGCAGGAGCCGGCACTGACAGTGAGAGCGGCGGAGGCTGGTAACAAAGGTAAATATCGGGTAACCAAGGACAGGGCTTCTTGGTTACCCGATGTTTACTGTGGTTACCAGAGTCCGCAGAAGCCGGCTCCTGCTGCCTGCACATTTAGTTGTTGCTGTCTCGCTGTCACACACAGCAATCTGCACTTCACAGCGGGACAGCAACAACTAAAAAAATGGCCCAGGACATTCAGCAACAACCAGCGACCTCACAGCAGGGGCCAGGTTGTTGCTGGATGTCACACACAGCGACATCACTAGCAACATCGCTGCTACGTCACAAAAGTTGTTCGTTAGCAGCGATGTTGCTAGCGATGTTGCTTAGTGTGACGGGGCCTTTAGTTGTCGGCAAATCACAAAAACCACAATAGCGAGAGCTACATGCATGTATGGCAGGAAAGCACAATGTGAAGTCTGGGATGCCTTCATATGTGGCCCTTAGCTGATCTCTTGCACCCCATATTTAGAACTCAATAGTGGTAGAGAAGTTTGCACATGAATTTGACTCAATATCATAGTTAATGGTGGGATGTGAAATAAACACTATGAAGGCTCGATACAGAAAAAACAGACAAGTTAAAGAAGCAATCCCATTAACTTTTTTACGAATTGTGTTTATATGCGCATAAAAAGCAGTGTGAGCGTATTCATTTTCTCCCCTAGTGCCGTTCTCTGGTCTCCAGCGCCGTTCTTCTGCTTTTCTCAGTGATGTCACCACAATTGAGACTATCCAGCTCACTCTACACTGTGTGTAGACCGGAGGTCTCATTTACAATCAAAGTCTATGGGGGCCTTATTCTGATGCTCCAAAGACTTACACTGTAAAAGTCACTTCCAGGTCACACAGAGCAGCATGACCCTAAGCAGTCTGAAGTGCGGTGACATCACTCACAGGAGCAGAAGAGCAGCGCTGGACACCGTAGAAAGCGGCAGTAGGGCAGTATATTAATACACCCACATTACATTACTTCCACATATACACACAATTAATCAATAAAAAAAAGTTAGTGAAAGTATTTCTTTAACAGAAAGTACCCCATTTACATAGTAAATCTTGGGTGTAAATATCAGGGAGGAGAGATCATTAACAGGTAGATAAAGTGGAACTACAACCAATTTGAAAACTAAATTTATTTAGACAATGAAACTAGATTTTCTTCTGTTGACCATACCTGGTACTTTGTCAACGGACGCAAAGACAGAGCGTTGTACAGTGGTGTCACTCCCAACACGGCGAGACTGTTCATAAAACCGGAAGGGAAGATGCTGGGCTGATGAAGAACTATGTCCAAAACCCATCACTTCTTTAGATGGCTGGACTGGTAGATCTAAAAGAGCTGGAAAAAGTGAGAAACATGGGTGATTTCTGCTCAAATTAGGGTTGTAACAACTGAAGAAATACTCTGAAACGTTACTACTTTTGCCCATAGGCTAACACAGGCGGAGAACTCAGACATTCACATGCTTTTATTCATTCATCATAAAGGTACAAACTGAAACCCACAACAGTTTATCTGAGGGGTAACAAAAGTCTTCTGAAATTAATTGCCAATATAGCATAAAGAAGTAAAAATTCACTTTAATGAATACCTAAAACATGCAGAGGCATAGACAAACAATAATAAAGTGCAAGTGCTAAATGAACAGTGCAAACTGTGCCATATATATATATATATTTTATATATACACATATATATATATATACATATATATATATATATATATACATATATATATATATATATATCTAGATATATATATATCTAGAGATATATATATATATATATATATATATATATATATATATATATTACACATACATACATACATATATATACACATACATACACACACACACACACACACACACACACACACACACACAAATTGTGAGATCTCACACAATACCTAGTAAAGCTCAAATTCACAATGGAAAACAGGTCGGGAAGCCACAGGAGATACATTTGAATGTAAGTACCCTGTCGTGCAAAATGTGAAGCTTCCACCCTGACAAGAGCAGCACCCAAGTGTATAGTGTAATCTCAAGTCAATGGGCCCTTCCTATGCTAATCTAATGATCGTGCCACTGTGGGGATCATACATATCCCCATTATACTTACCCCTCTGAGGAATCCTTGCTATTAAGGAAGAAACACATAGAGAGGGCCCATTGACTTGGGGGTTCATTATATACTTGGGTGTTGCCCTTGTCAGGGTGGAAGCTATACATGGGGCACGACAGGGTACTTACATTCAACTCTATCTCCTGGCTTTCAGCCACATTTTCCAGTACTACAGACT
Organism: Anomaloglossus baeobatrachus; assembly: GCF_048569485.1. Classification (NCBI taxonomy): domain Eukaryota; kingdom Metazoa; phylum Chordata; class Amphibia; order Anura; family Aromobatidae; genus Anomaloglossus; species Anomaloglossus baeobatrachus. Next base: position 225,184,481 of record NC_134359.1, on the reverse strand, counting down.
GGGTGAGCGCTATCACTACTAATATATATATATATATATATATATATATATAATATATGTATACACACACACACACACACACACACATGTATATATACATGCATGTATATATATATATATATATATATATATATATATATATATATATATATATATATATATATATATATATATATATATACACATATATATACATATATACACACACACACCCACACATGTACCCACACACACACACACACACACACACACACACATATATACACAAGAGGAGACTTTGTGCAGCAGGCCTTCATGGTAAAATAGCTGCTAGGAAACCACTGCCAAGGACAGGCAACAAGCAGAAGAGACTTGTTTGGGCTAAAGAACACCAGGAATTGACATTAGACCAGTGGAAATCTGTGCTTTGGTCTGATAAGTCCAAATTTGAGATTAATATATATATATATATATATATATATATATATATATATATATATATATATATATATATATATATATATATATATATATATATATATATATATATATATATACACACATATATATACATATACATACATACACACCTCGGTTACTTACCGGTAGCCGGTTTTTCCAGAACCCATGACAGCACCGCGTGAGAGAGGGATCCGCCCAGCGAGGACAGGAAACCATTCTGAATAAAAAGGGCGGTACCTCTCCCCTCCGTCAGTTGATTACCGAGAATTGAGAGGACCTCCAACAAACGTTAGAACTTAACTCTATCACCAACTATAACACACACATGCACACCCGGAATAGTGCACACTAAGGGTGAAAAGGGAGGGATTATATGGGTGCTGTCATGGGTTCTGGAAAAACCGGCTACCGGTAAGTAACCAAGGTGTTTTCTCCTCACCCATGACAGCACCACGTGAGAGATTTCCAGAGAATAACTTATTAGGGAGGGACCAACGTCTCAAGCACCCTTCTACAAAACGAGAGATCAGCCGAGAAGGATAGATCCAACCGATAGTGACGGAAGAAAAAGGAGAATGTGAAGACCAGGTTCCTACTACAGAGAGGGCTATGAAAAAGGACTGTTTTCCCCACACTATGTGTCACTGAGATGTAGAGAAGCAGGGCCCTATGAAGCTCCAACGTATGAATCTGTTTTACCCCTATATTTGTAGGATGGCCGCAAAAGGAGGGAGGATTACACCCTGCGTGCTATGGAATCGAGAGGTGACCATTGGGAGAAAGGGTCCTATTAACACCTGACCCGGCCTATCATTGAACAACTGAGCGTAGGGCCGTACTGCCGATAAGGCGGGTAAGCACTAAGGCTGCCGGCAAAGCGCACGGAAGAAGTGACGTCACTTCTTAGAAAGCAGCGCTTCGGCAGCAGCCGAAGCGCTGCGCTCTAAAACGCCACGTGCGCACGGCCCCTGCACAATCTCCATAGACTGTGCAGGGGACGCAGGACGCATGCAGTTATGCTGCGCTACAAAGCGCAGCGTAACTGCATGAATTACGCACACGTGCGCACATAGCCTAAGTCTGCGAGCGAACGCCAAGGCCCAGAGCAAAATCGTTTTCAATGTCAGGGAGATTTTTTTTTTTTTTTTTTGGCAATAGGTTCAAAGGGAGGACTCGTGAGGGCGTCCAACCCTAATTTAATCCCCCGGTGGAACTGTCAGGCATGAACTCACAAACCCAATAACCTTGAACCCATCGGTCTGCTGCCAATTTTCCAATGTATAAGGTTCCCAGGGCAGAACAGGAACCCCTAGAGTGTACACTGAGAATCGTAGAGCAACCTCGTCTGCAAGAATGCCAATTTGCATGGAATAGGAACTCATACCCAAGGGACCATTTGCAAAGAAGGGGAACTTTTGCCACCCTCTCCCATAGAGTGTAGTGGTAACCGGTTTATGGCTCTTCTGCAAGGAAGAGACCGGGTCAGAGGAGAACCCTTGCGCATCAGCAACAACCTCTCAAGTTCTAAGCTGTGAAATTAAAAAACCCATTTCCTGCACGAGGAACACAGGTAACTGCACTAACAGGTCCGGAATCCCCGGCAGAACCCCAGGATCCGGGACAGACAATGTCCTCAGGAGAGAGAGCCATGGCCCCTTGGGCCAGAAGGGGGCGAGGGGAAGGACCCCCGCCCGAGCTTCCCCGAGCTCTTGGAGAACCATCGAGAGCATGACAACAGGGGTAAGGGCATAGGCTATTCCGAAGGTCCATGGAATGGAAGTGCATTCACCGCAAGGGTTGGACTGCTGGGAACATGGAACAAGAGGTCTATATGCCAGTTTAGCCTGGAGGAAACAGGTCTCTCCGTGGTATTCTCCACAGAGCCACTACCGTTGAAAAGATCCGCGGATTCAGGGATCATTCCCCTTGCCGCGGTTGATGGCGCCTGAGGTAAGCTGCCAACTACAGGAATGGCCCATCGGGATTCAAACCAACAAGCTCACACATCCAAGGCCACACGCTTACCACGAGACCATGGAACAAACATTGGCATTTAGAATCCAGTGAAGTGTAGAGCCGAGGGGGATTCTGTCCCGCCCAGTAAAGACCGTAAGATGCCAGAATGAGGGATGGGGGATCGTGCCCCCCAGCGTTACAGGAAGGAGACGGTAGACTGAGTGACCGACAGCAACCAAACGAGCTGACCCTGGAGGGGGGGGCAAAGGGAATTTAGTGCTCGTTCTTCAGACCCTAGCGTCAGGAGGCGTGAGGGCTGTGCTGCTTCCTGCGCTGACCACCAGCCCAGGTATATCTGCACCTGGAGGCGGGCATCCCCAGCCGTACCGGCTGGCATCAGCAGTGACCACCTTCAGATGCCGAGGTAGCCAGGAACCCCACAGACCGGTTGTCTATGGACGTCCACCAAAGCAGGGAAGTCTTGACTGGCAAGGAGAGAATGACGTCCCCTTCGAAATATCTTCCTAAGGGCTTTCCTTTTGTTTTGTTTTTTTTGTTTGTTTTTTTTTTTTTTTTTTTGTTTGGCAGACAGGATTTGCCATTGGAGAGCCCTGGAGTGGAACAGGCCCCATGGAGCCGCCGGTAAGCACAATATCATAGTGCCCCGCAGGGATATAGCGTGTCTCAGAGACATGATGGCATGGCAGAGTGCCCCCAGGGCCTATTCTGACACCTTGAGTATCTACTCTGCTGGAACAAAAGGGAGAACCTTTGGAAGGGCTGCTTGGCGTCGGACACGGTCTGCAACGCATCTTCCAGCTGTTTACCAAAAGGAGCAGAGCGACATACGGTCCTGAACATAATTCATGCTTGGTTTGCAGGCATATGGGACAGCCCTTCAACCATAATGCCATTCCGGCCAGATTAGACAATCCTGCACAACGGGCTCCCAGCCTGATCGCATCGGCTGACGACTCTGCAAGAATGCCGCTGCTCCCTGCAGCAGTGGTAAGTTTAGAAAAAGATATACTCCCGAGTTTTATCCTTCAGCTGATCTACAATAGTTTGTAGCCAGATCCTGAAAATCACGGGCCGTTCAGGGATTTGGCAATAGCCGGCTTCAGAATTCCTGCTGATGTTTCCCACAAGTGCGTGCAGACAGGAGCGTGCATATGGGACCTGGAGAGTGAGTGCCGTAACTGACAGTAACAAGCCTCCACTGTTAGTGACAGCTGTTAAGACAGAGCTGTCACTGTGTACATGTCAATCTGTAGGCATGGACCCCAACTTATGCTGTATGTCATAGGGGTGTTGTTGCCAACCGTGGAGGCTGGCGCTGCTGAATTGTCACAAAGGAAGGAGCTGCTACAAACCATAGAGCAATACATTGTGATGATTAGCTCAGGTAGACATAGGCAAGTCCACAGGACGACACAGTATCTTCACGAAAAATTCCAGCCGTTTATGAAAAACTTGTCATAAACGGCAAACAAACATAACAGGCCTCTCCTGGCTTAAGGCAAAAACATAGCACAATCACATACCGTGGGCTTCCAGTCCAATACGGTCTCTATTGGAAGTGTGGCGCCTGTACACACTGGCTGCTGCCAGGGAACAACACTTGCTGTGGCTCCGTCCAAGAACCCAGAGACACTCTGCAGACTCCTGTCTGTCTCTCCACTCAAGGAGAGCTTTGGTCCAGTAGCCACAGCACTAACCAGCCTGGCTTGCACACTACTTCCAGTCTAAACCCAGACTGAATTCCAGAGCCCCGTGTTCAGCCTCCACACAGGCTGATGCATCCAGAGCTCCGTGCTCTGCTCTCACACTCTGCAGAACACACACAGAGTCTCCTAATCAGACTGGACACACCCACAGGTGGAGGTCTGTGATTCTCCACACCTGCACAGCACACTGGGCTTATTAAAGGGAACCTGGCCCGTAGTTGCAGAAAGAAGCCTTTGTGGAACTACAAGTCCCATAGCAACCTCTTCAGGTTAATATTGCAGCAACCTTCTCCACTGCGACATATAGTGACCATTTACCATATTGGTGGTCGCTACCTCACAACATATACACATTTGCAACTCGCATGCAGCAATCCATAGATCGAAGCAAACATTGCCATCTATGCCCCAAACAAGGGGTCTCCGATACACGGCCCGCAGGCCATATCGGCACTCTGCACAGGGGACACTCCGTATGGATTTTAGGAGCCACCTAATGATGCAGATGACATTCACGAAGATCACTCACCCACCACAGGAGATCAAGGGTACCGGTCCTGGAGGCTTCGTCGGAACATCCACAGGTCCCGCAGAAGTCATGGAGCCACAAGAGGATTTTCCCTTCTGGCTATTGAGGCTGGGCAGGTCTGTTTCACTTAGAACGGTGACTGTTCATATGGCTATGCTGCCGGTGCTCCAGAGAGTGCTGCTGCCTTTCTGAAGCCATTTTGGGATATAGGCATGAGCACGCGTGCTGCTCCTCCACCTTCCGGTCCCATAAGGTGCCCCCCCCCCCGTTTCAATGCGCCCAGCGGTGTCCAGACGGCCGGCGTCTGCCCTGAAACACCGCCGCTGCTGCTGCATGGGCGCCGACATCCTCTTCAGGAGACGTCACGCAAGCACGGCTCCTGTACCCTGCATGCCTTGCGCGTGTCCCAGAGTGCGCCACATTTGGAAGTCCTAGGCAGCAGGGGAGCGCAAGGGGGGAGGACGGAGCGGCGGTCCGGAACCTCTGATGGGCCCTGCCGCACCCCCCCCCCGCACGGACACCAGGTTCCCTAAGGGCTGGTGGACGGCGCTTCCAGCCCCGAAGAACGGCACCGCAGGACTCGCCCTGCTTTTCCGGACACCGGACGGGGCTGTACAGCTTCTGTACTTCAAACTTCTTACTTCAACCGCCGTATTCCAGAACAAGGTCTCCCATAAAGGACAGGAAACCAACTGGCGAAGGGGAGAGGTACCGCCCTTTTATTTCAGAATGGTTTCCTGTCCCCGCTGGGCGGATCCCTCTCTCTCACGTGGTGCTGTCATGGGTAAGGGGAGTAAGGGGAAAATATATTATATATATATATATATATATATATATATATATACACACACACACACACACATTCATTATATATATATATATATATATGATAGATATATAGTTATATATAGCACAGCTTGCCCTGATTAGCACTTGCACTTTCCATTTGTCTGTATGCCTCTGCACACTTTAAGTAATCATTAATAGTTGATTTTTACTTCTTCGTGCTATATTGAGAATTGATTCATCATAAATATTTGATTTTATTTTTTTTGGGGGGGGAAGGTGGTGTTAAATGACTATAGTTGTCATTCATCCTCCTCCTCTACAGATTTCAACAGAATCAGATGAACAAGGAATACTGGTCACTTGACGGTTGAAAAAAATGTGACTCAGAATTTTCTGGATTTAAAAACAAATTCTGAAATACAGAATTTTAAGAAATTCTTAGTTAATAAAAGAAGAGGATCTCCTTTCAGGATTCCCTTTAAGATGTGTACAAGAAATGGTGTAATTATTCTCTGCAAATGTATTACAACAAAGACTTTTACAAATGTGACACGGTGATAACAGTTCTCATTAAATGCGCATTGACTTTGCATGTATTTTCAATTTCTTATAAACCCAGGCTACGGGCCAAATCTTGATAGAAGTGAAACCATTAATTAGTAAAAGCCAGTAGGGTTTCAACTGCAAGGTCACTTCTCCAAGTTATAAAAAACAAAAACCTGAATTAATGGGAAATCATACATTACAAATTACAGTAAATCTAGAATGTGTGAAATATATATATACGCACACACATACATGCACAGTTGAAACCGGAAGTTTACATACAATATCTTAAAAGACACACATGCATGAAATCAGAATAAACCTTTCCCGTTTTAGGTCAATAAGGAACCAAAAGTATTTATTTTTGCCAAATGCCAAAATAATGAGAGAAAGAATGTTTTAAGGGATTTTATTACTTTCTGCAAAGTCAAACGTTTTCATCCATTTCATTAGTATTTGGTACCATTGCCCTTAAACTGTATGACTTGGGTGAAACGATTTCGATATCCTTCCACAAGCTTCTCACAATAGTTGGTAGGAATTTGGGCCCATTCCTCCTGAATTAATGAGATTAGTTCATAAGTCAGTGTTGTGGTAATAATATTATTTCCAATTTCCCAAAGGCAACAAAGCTGATACCACTAAACAACATTTTTCTGTTGGCGGAGGACCCGCCCCTTCTGGTCACATGCGTATGACGTCACACAGATCCTGCAAGTGAAAAAGAGAATCGATTGTATAATACTGATGCTAATTCTAATAGGGGGAGGGGATAAGTATGAATACCCCCCAGATATTATCGGTTCCTCAGCTGCTGTCACTCAAGAAGCTGGTGATTTTATAAACTTTACTTTATAGGATTTCAAAACCTGAACATCCGAGCTGACCACTACAGGTACAGTATGTACAGAATCAGCCTGATAAAGCCAGTGCTATACTGACACTAGGTTATATAAAAAAAAAAATCTTGGTGATTGGTTCCTTTTAAGTTCCTGGCTGATGTCTTGAGATGTTACTTCAGTATTGCCACAATCTTTCCTCATGATGCCATCTATTGTGTGAAGTACATCAGTCCCTCCTGCAGCAAAACAACCCCTTCACATTATACTGCCACCCCCGTGGTGGGAAGGTGTTCTTAGATTTCAAAACTTCTCACTTTTTCCTGCAAACGTAACGATGGTTATTATGGTGAAACAGTTCAATTTTAGTTAAGTCACACCAGAGGACATGTCTCCAAAAATTAAGGTCGGTCTTCTTGTTTGCATTTGTAAACCTTAATCTGGCTTTTTTTAATGTTTCTTTTGTAGTAATGGCTTCTTCATGGCAGAGTGGCCTTTCAACCCATGTTGATACTGTACTCTGTTTAACGGTTGATAATGACAATGTTCTTGGGTTGATATGCACATGTCTGACCAAAGCACTTTCATCTCTGGTACACAGAACTCGTCTCCTTCCTAAGCGGTATGATAGCTGGACATTGCCATATTGTTTGTACTTGTGTATAATTGTTTGTACAGATGAATGAGGCACCATCAGGATTCTGGAGATTGCACCCAAATGAACCAGACTTGTTCAAGTCCACAATTCTCTTCCTGAGATCTTGGCTGATTTCTTTTGACTTTCCCATGATGCTACACAAAGAAGCCGTGTGTTTCAGGTGTGCATTAAAATACATCCACAGGTGTGTAATTAACTCAAATGTTGCCAATAAACCTGAAGTGTCCAAATACATGACATCATCATATGGGCTGTCCCATACTGTTTAAAGTCATAGTACTCTAAGGGTATGTCTTTGCAGAAACTAACAAAAATGCCTTTAAACATTCTCTTTCTCTCAATACTCTGGCATTTGGCAAAGATAAATCATTTTGGTTTCTAATTGACTTAAAACAGGAAAGGTTTATTCTGATTTCATGTCAGATAGTGAGAAAAACATGCAGATGTGTCTTTATAGATAGTGTATGTAAACTTCTGGTTTCAACTGTAATAATATTTACACACACACACACACACACACACACACACACACACACACATGCATACATACACACATACACAAACACATACACAAACACATACACAGCCCATATATGCTGTTTATTTTATATCTCTGGTTTTAGCAACGAAAGTGATGCCTGCTCCATTTGGTTGTATCAGAACCGTCATAGCAGTCAGATCATATGATTGTATGATTGTATGTTTCTCGAATGACAACTTCTAGTCATCTGATTATTACAGCCAATCATAGACTGCAGTGGTCCTGGTGACTTCCAAACAGAGCAGACATTTCAAGAACCAGGGCAGACCTCCAGAGAAGCCTGTGCTGGATCCGCAGAGGTGCCTTTTTTAACATCTTAAAACCGTTAAGGCTTAGAAAAATAACATCTCAATGTTGGTCAACCTGTTAGAAAATGATTATCGTTGCCATCCATAACTTATCAAAATATTACTGCTGCCTAGAAGGAAAAAAAAAAAAAGATAGGATAAGCTTTCTCCACCGGGATAATGTTCCTGGCTTAACAGGCTAAAATGTAACAAAGCTGGGAAAACAAATAGAAGAATAGTCTCTAGTCTGGGGAAAATGTCCTCAAATTTGTCGAGAGACCATTCCCCAAGACTCACAAATAAGAAAAATATCTTATCTATCTCAATAAGCTGCTCCTATTTCAGGGGTGTCAAATCAAACCATGGAGAAACAAAAATAGAAATATTCCCTAAAACAAGACTAGACAAGAAAAAAATACAGAAAGATAGAAATGTGCATAGTTAAAAAAAAAAAAAAAAAACACCTTTCCAAATAGATTCTGGGTAAAAACATTCTGATTAGTGTGGTTAATACCAGCGCCCTCAGCTTTTATTATAAAAAAAAAAAAATAATAATTTGTCAGGAATATTGGTTACATCAATTATTAATAACCAATATTGGAATTTAAACGAGCTTAGAAATGTTAATAATATAAATATGTTTTATGTTCCTTCAATATAAACTCTCAATAGAAAACAAACAAAAAAACAGTGATGATGCCATTTACTCCAGTTAATTTGTCACTGCTAATTATAGGCCATTTATGAAGGAATCGGGAGTGAAGCTGGAGTTCAAGGATAGATAAATAGAAGAGTCGGAGACTTGGCACGAGCCCAGTTGAGTTATAAAAACAGGAAAATTTTCAGAAAAAAGTGCAATTTTCATAGCATGTGAATAACTCGGTCACCTCAATGTCATATTGACAGTTAAGAAATTCCGGCTGAGTACTTAGATGATGAAGGTTGGGTGCCATCGTTCTTTAGTCCTTGGGGAAAGTGTAAAGCCCCGTTTACACGCAATGACATCGCTAACAAGATGTCGTTGGGGTTACGGAATTCGTGACGCACATCCAGCCTCATTAGCGACGTTGTTGCGTGTGACACATACGAGCGACCACTAACTATGTAAAATACTCACCAAATCGTTGATCGTTGACACGTCGTTCATTTTCAAAATCTCGTTGGTTGTTGTGGACGTAGGTTGTCCGTCGTTCCTGAGGCAGCACACATCGCTATGTGTGACACCCTGGGAACAACGAACAACAGTTTACCTGCGTCCTCCGGCAACTAGGTGGGTGTGTCGTTAATGCGGCTGGTCACCGCCCCTCCGCTTCTATTGGTCGGCCGCTGTGTGACGTCGCACGAACCTCCCTCTTAACGAAGAGGTTGTTCGCCGCCCACAGCGACGTCGCTAGGAAGGTAAGTACGTGTAACGAGTGTTAGCGATATTGTGCGCTACGGGCAGAGATTTGCCCGTGATGCACAAACGACGGGGGTGGGTGCTTTCACGAGCGACATCGCTAGCGATGTCGCTGCGTGTAAAGTAGCCTTAAGATCTGACTAGTCAGACAAATATATACTGTCTGTTGCTTTTCAATAAAAGCATTCTATAAAACACCTACATAATAGCAGAACTCCAGGCATACTCCTTACTGAAGCTCATTTGATTGCGTATATGTCTGTCCGTCATAGGGCTAAAAGCACCGGCCCAATGGTGTGTAGAACCCTCTCCTGCCATCAAAACTGCCTTGACCTGTTGAGGCATGGACTCAACAAGATATCTGAAGGTCCTCTGGTTTTTGCACTGAGACCTTAGCAGGAGATCCTTAATACCTTCTTAATCAAAAGCTAAATTTTTACCATAAGTGACATTTATAGTGAACATACCCGCAGTGGTATAGAGGAAGGGGGCGCAGAGTTGTTGCCATGTGTGCAAAAATCTTAAGGGTGCAAAATTTAAAAGAAAATGGCAAAGGAGTTTATAGTTTCAAAGATGGACATGCTCCAGATCTCAAGGCGAATGCCTCTTTAAACTTTAACAACATCAATGTGAAGACAATATGGTTGCATCCTGTGGTAGAGCAGGGAGCAAATGGCTCTCTACACCACCATTCTCTGTCCTGTAGGTCGCAAGCTGCTGCAGGCCTACAACAAATCAGCATACTAGTACAAGTAATATAATGAGGTTACTGCATGGCACAGAGGTGGCAGGATTATTTTTGGAGCTCCACTTTTTAAAGGTCACTAAGGGGACATTAATACTTTTTAAAGGGAGAGGTCAGAGGGCATTATTTGTTTTAAGGGGGCATTCTAGGCTAGAGGTTATAATATTTGTAGCAACCCACTGCATACCAGGGACCCTTCTTATGAAGTATCCTCCAGCCCTTCCCCTGTTCTGGCTTCTATCTCTCTATGCAAAATGATGATGGCCATCGCAGATAGCACAATATGAGCATTGTAAAAAAATATACGCTCCCACCCCTTCCACTGCCCTTGAACAGATTAGTGCTAATGACATCAACTGCAGAGGAGCAAAAACAATTCATCCAACTTGGGGCTTTTCATTAGAGCTTATTACATTTCAGATGACTGGGGACATATGGCATTAAAGGGGTAGTTTATAGGGTATTTATATGCATTATAGGATCCAATTTAAATTACAGTGAAACCTTTGTTTAAGAGTAACTTGGTTTGAGAGTGTTTTGCAAAACAAGCAAAACTGTTTACAAATTTGTAACTTGGTTTAAGAGCAATGTTTTGCAATAAGAGCAAATACTCACCGTGTACACTAATGGTTCTGTCCTTTCACCGCGCTCTGATCCGCTCTGGAGGAAATTTTCTGTACATATGTGCTGTATACAGTATACCATTGTACAGTACAGTATATACTATATAGCATGTCTACCAATTTGCATTTGTGGATACAGTATTGTACTTTCTTTCTGATAACCAGTGCAGCACATTGCTTATACTGTACCTCTAACACCAACAATTCTATTGTAAACTAAAGTGCAGTTTAATCTGTTTTATATGCTTTTACTGTGCAGTATTTTGTATTAGTGTACTGTAATAATGTTATATGAATACTGTACATTATTTTGTATTACTGTAATAAGTTTGTATAAATACAGTAACTATTTTTAGGTTGTGGAACGAATTGTCTGCGTTTCAATTATCTCCTATGGGAAAATTCGCTTTGATATAAGAGTAACTTGGTTTAGGAGCACACTCCCGGAACCAATTATGCTCGTAATCCAAGGTTCCACTGTACTTGTCCGCATCTACAAAGCTGTTCACAGTGCGGCACACCCCTACATCTCCACCCTCATCTCTGTCCATCACTCTACCTGTTCTCTACGCTCCGTAAATGACTTTCAACTAACATCCACACTAATCTGAACCTCCCACTCCTGGTTCCAAGACTTCTCCCGAGCTGCAACCATCCTCTGGAATGCTCTACCCAAAGAAATCAGGGCAATCCACAACTTGCACAGCTTCAGACGTCCCCTTAAAAGTGTACCTTTTTAGGGTGGCCTATCGCTCTCCCTATTCTCAGAACATAGTAATTCTCCCTCAAACTCCACTGTACCCGACGTATTACAAGGACTGACCGATGACTGGTTCACGCAGCCTTTTATCTACCCCCCATTTTTTGGAGATGGCTGGACCATCGTTGTCAATAAGCACTTGACTCCATTGTAGACTGTAAGCTCTTACGAGCAGGGTTGTCATTAGATTTACTTTAATTATTGTATCTTCTATAACTGTTACTTATGTTTGTTTCTATATGAACCTCTGAATTGTAAAGCGCTGCAAAATACGTTGGCGCTATAGAAATAAAGATTATTATTATTATTATTAATTATTATAGCGCCATTTTTTCCATGGCGCTTTACAAGTGAAAGAGGGTATACGTACAACAATCATTAATAGTACAAAACAGACTGGTATAGGAGGAGAGAGGACGCTGCCCGCGAGGGCTCACAGTCTACAGGGAATGGGTGATGGTACAATAGGCGAGGACAGAGCTGGTTGCGCAGTGGTCTACTGGACTGAGGGTTATTGTAGGTTGCAGGCTTGTTTGAAGAGGTGGGTCTTGAGGTTCCTCTTGAAGCTTTTCACAGTAGGGGAGAGTCTGATATGCTGGGGTAGAGCGTTCCAGAGTATGAGGGAGGCACGGAAGAAATCTTGTACGCGATTGTGGGAAAAGGAGATAAGAGAGGAGTAGAGAAGGAGATCTTGTGAGGATCTGAGGTTGCGTACAGGTAGGTACCGGGAGACTAGGTCACAGATGTAAGGAGGAGACAGGTTGTGGATGGCTTTGTAGGTCATGGTTAATGTTTTGAACTGGAGTCGTTGGGCGATGGGAAGCCACTGAAGGGATTGGCAGAGTGGCAAGGCTGGGAAATAGTGAGGGGAGAGGTGGATTAAGCGGGCCGCAGAATTTAGGATAGATTGGAGGGGTGCAAGAGTGTTGCAAGGGAGGCCAGAGAGCAGGAGGTTGCAGTAGTCGAGGCGGGAGATGATGAGGCCATGCACTAATGTTATTATATTATTATTTTATCAGTTATCAAGTACCTTTAGTTTAGCTCTATGTATTAGGGCACATTCAGAAAAGCTTGTTATAGGGACATAAAAACTGCTGTCATATGGATGTCAAGAACGGACACATGGATGGAATACAGATGACAATATGGATGAAAACTGCCAGATTTTTTCTGGATGAAAATCAAACATTTCTCATACCCACCTTAGATGTACAGTCCCTTTTAGGAATGAACGTCGCTCTCCTGTCTATGTATGGGTTGGTGAATTATTCTGACAGCGTTTCACCAGATTTAAGGCTTTCATTACCTATTTAATATTTTGAGCTTTTACAGAGCCATTACAATTATGAGATGCCATCTCTGTGACAGACACTATATTGGCTACTATTACTTAATATTACAGCTCTATAAAAATGTGCAGTTATAGTAAATGGAATGATTTATAATAATGAATGATCCAACAAATCAATATATATTATTAAAAAAAAAAATCAATAACCCGGGGACATTTTTCTTAGAATTGTTCACAATGACATAATTCCTCCAATGTCTAAAGAGTAATTGTTTAACTGAATAGTTAAAAGGAACCAGTCGCTATGATCCCAATGAGGTGTCACTTAAAGGGCTATTTGCTGCAGTTTTGATACAATCACTGATTTATGTGCTATTAATGTAGTAAATTTCAGAATCTTGATCCCTGTATAACTCCGCTCACATAACAGTTTGGCAGCTGTGTACACTGTACATAGGCAGAAAGCGGCCTATTATGAGTGGGGCGGGGTTATATAGAGCAGGAAGGACACATGGCAAAAGACAACTAGTTCCTTAGGCTGGAGTCACACTTGCGAGTGACTCGTGCGAGTATCGGATCGCACTGCACGGACCAGCTGGCTTCTCTTCTGCCAGGAGGCGCTCCGCTGTATGTATTTCTATGATGCTGACCCACTCCTGTCAGGAGAGCTGCAGCTGGTTCGGGCAGTGTGACCCGATACTCGCACGAGTCACACAAGTGTGACTCCAGCCTTAGTGATAATCTCTTGCTGACAGAATATTGGTTCTATAAAAACTACACACACAGCCTAATAAGGAACACATCACCCGAATCAGGGTCTCTGGCCCTACATTATGCTGCTCTTAGCTAAAAACTTGTAGACAGATTCATTTTTTATCTCTCTTTATCTTAAAGGAAATCTGTCAGCCGTTTTTTTTGCTATGTGAGCTGAAGACAACATGCTGCAAGGGTTAAAACATAGAATTCAGGGATGCCTGTTTTGTCAAGGTCCCATCTGTTGTTTATTTGCAATGTTTGTTTAACCAGCAGGACTTCCTTGGATTGAAACTGTCAATGTACAATTTCTATTGAAAACCTGCTGTGTGCAGGAAAGCTCCCTCAGCTCTGCTACATGGCTAAAGCGAAAAATTCTAATTGTGTCAGAACGACTGCAGCCAGTAATCTAAGTGATACATCGTTTGATTCATGATCTCTCTGCCTACATCCTGATGCTCTTACCTGAGGTAGCAAAAACCTGCTGACAGGTTCCCTTTAATAAAATAAAGATACCAGACCCAATTCAGGTGTTGGTGGGACATGATGGAGGTTCAGACTGATTTTAAGGTTTCCTTCAGAATTTTAAGCTACATTTCAAGATTCTTGCTAAGAGTAGAGTATTCATCTTGGTAGCATTGACCTTGTACACAGATTGGGTTCCATAGTCTTTCAATAGGCTATGAAGATTATGCAGAGTAATGTGTAATTATGTTTGGGTTAAAAGGACATGATCTGAGTTCAGCGACATTTTATAAGCCTCATTTCTAACATTACCGCATGGATGTTTGGGTTGGGCAGATACCCAAAGCTTGCAGCTCTATACACAAAAACAAATAGAGGGGAAAGGGG